>NC_056728.1:1086137012-1086452012 GCF_019279795.1 Protopterus annectens
TGGTCATTACCAACATGGGCAACTGGTGTTCCACACGAGAGGTCATTTCCTCGTTTGTCAGATCCGACCACACGCTAATCACCCTAGACATCCACATCCCGCTCCCACCCCCAGTTAGGGAAACCATTGTAAAAATCTTCTCCAAAGCTAACTTCACACTTCTTAAGACAGAAGTGGCAAACTTCATGACACCCATACAGACGGACAATAGAGTTACGACTGCTAAATCCTACACAGATGGACTTTATAAGCACTTACACGAGTGCATGGATCATGCTATCCCTAATAGAACCAAGATGCTATCCTCCAAAAAAAGGAAGCCGATCTGGTGGTCCTCTGCCATAAACAAACTCTACAACAGAAGAAAGAAACTGTTGCAAAAAAGAGGAAAATCCCATGACTCGAGGAACTGGTCAACCTCAGTAAGAAGCTGAGATCCCTCATAAAATTCTGCAAAGCTAGTTACGAAAACAAAATTGCCACTGACTCTAAAGACAACCACAAAGCATTCTGTAGCTATGTCAGGAATCTCAAGGCAATGCTCAGATCTGCTCTGAGTTATAGCACAATGGCACTAAATATACAGAACCAACTGATATTGCCAACATCCTGGCAGATAGGTTCAGTGCTAACTTTACCCCCTCTCACCTCCAAGAAGGCCCATCTCTATACCGGAAGAATGCAAAGTTCTTGTAATCATGGCTGCACACTCTCCAAAGCCAAGAACACAGCATCCATGGGACCTGACAATATCCCAGGCTGCATTCTACATGAACTACATTATGAACTGGCACCCTACCTAAGTACCATGTTCAGTCATAGCCTCACCTCAGGCTTTGTGCCCACTGTATGGCGTACCGTGACGGTTATCCCACTCCACAAAGGGGTTGCCACGACGGACCCCGGGAACTACTGTCCCATTAGCCTGACGAGCGTTGTCTGCAAGGCCATGGAACGTATCATCATGGAACTCATAAACAAAGACAGTGGTAATCTCCAAACTCTGGACCCTACCCAGTTCAGATTTGTAAAAGGCAGATCATGTCTCCTAAACCTGATTGACTTCTTTGAAGCAGTCACCAAAGCCATAGATGAGGGTAAGGTGGTTCACACAGCTTATCTAGATCTCGCCAAGGCTTTCAACACCATCCCCCACTCTGGAATTATAAATAAGCTCACTAAACTAGGTATAAATCCCTATGTCACAAGATGGGTTGCCAACTGGCTCACGGACAGAACCCACACTGTGAAAGTAGCAGACTCCAAATCTGACTTCAGACCATTGACAAGTGGAATATCACAGGGTTCAGCCGTGGGTCCTCTCCTGTTTGGTATCTACTTCTCTGAAGTACAGGCTAACAAGAAGGTTTTTGGCTAACAAAGTTTGCAGATGACTGCAAACTAGGAGCCATAATCACAACTCCTAACGATGTGGACATACTACAAAAGGGCCTCACTGAGACAGATGCCTGGTGTCAAAGCCATGGCCTGAAACTCAGTGCCAAAAAGTGTATTGTCATCCCCTTTGGTAAAAACGCTGTACCCATGAACTACCACATAGCTGGTAGTCTACTTAACGCCGAAAATATGATGAGACCTTGGGACACAGGTGGACAGTAGTCTCTCCTTTGATAATCACATCGCCACAGTGGTCAGGAAATCCTTCTACGTGGCTCATCTCATCACAAAAGGTTTCTCATTCAGAAAAAAAAAAGGTCATTGTTCCCCTCTACTCATCATTCATTAGACCCATTATAGAGTACAACGCTCCTTTTGGTATGGACCTCACAAGACATCTATAACAACTGAAATGTCACAGAAATACCTCACAAAGAGGATTACTGGCCTCAAACAGATGCCCTACGTAGACAGTCTCAAAAAACTCCAGCTTTACTCCGTCGCATATCGCCTACTCAGAGGCGATCTCTGCCTAACATACAAAGCTATGTCAAACCCAGAGCTGTTGGACATGCTCCACTTAAGGAAATCCCAATCCCTCCGAGCTACATGCTCTAGGGACCTAAACCTTAACACCACAATAAACAGAACATGCTGGAGGGATAGATTCCTGTCCCAGAGACTTCCCATACTCTGGAACAGACTACCTATCTATGTCAAACAGAGCTCCTCATTAGCACTCTTCAAGAAAAATCTTGATGAGTAGATGGGAGATAGGAAATTCACCCTGGGGATCACTTCTGTGGCTCTGCTCGACAGGGGCACAGGAAAATAATTTTCTTGGGTGGGTGAAAGCCAGGGTACATTTTTGGTTAGGCTTATATAGGCCCTAGGGCCAATAGCCTAGTACCCTCCTATGAACCTATATATATATATATATATATATATATATATATATATATATATATATATATATATATATATATATATATATCACGTCACAAAACTGTATACTTGATGCTTCTGCTATGTAATACTGAAACTGGATCACTTTTAATATGCTTAAGTGATCACAACAGTTCAAATCTCATCAGTGCTATTCATTAATTTCAACAGCGTAGATTGAAAACAGTTTTCTTTTGTTTGGGGACAAGCCACCCTGCTTCCCACAGCACCTCCAAACATGTATACTGACTTTGCAGTTGCACAGCATTGTGAGAAGTAGAAACTCCCCAAAACCACAGCACAGTGGCCTTGAGCAATCACTGTTTTTACATGTATTAGCAAATGATTTCCGAGACCACAAATCAAGGAATCACAGGAAAACAACAGTTGATTTAACAGCCATTAAAAGTTCATGCAAAGAATTAAGAGACTACCTTGATGTATTTGTGGGGGAGAAGCAGGGTTATGACCTACACATATCCACTGCAAATTTGTGTGTGCCTGAGTGTATTGATTTTTTTCATTGAATTTTATCAAAACACCCAAATGTTGACATTCACAGTGCCTTTTTTTTTTGTTTTAGCAAACATCTTTATTAAATTATCACGTATGACATAGACAATCATACATTTATATGAATGAAAACAAGCCATATTGACAGAATTTTAGTTGCAAACATCACAAACCATGTTGACATAATCATAGGTGCAAACATTATACATCACTTATAATGTATCCAGTCATTGTCAGTAGAACATTACATAACTCATTCAAATTCTGCCTTCTTTTAAACCTTGTTCCTCTTCTGTGTGTATTGTTCCAACAATTCCCATTTTTCCCATGTAATTTGCTCCTAACCATTTCTAAATATCCCAATTACAGTTGTTTCATCTCTGTTACTGTATTCACTACTTCTAGTAAACTTGGTTTAGACTTAGATTTCCATTTACTAGTAATTATTTTTTTGCAGCCACCATAATTAGATTCAGAAAGGCTTTACTATGTCTAGGTAATTCCAATTCTGCACTATAGCTCAAAAAAAGTAATTTCCTTAGTTACACTAATTTGCTCACCCGATATCTCTGACAGAGCAGTCTGCAGGAAATCTTTAAAGTCTGCAAACTCATTACACTCCCCAAAAATGTTCCCAGTTATTTCTTTCTCCCCTATCATACCTCCAACATTTGCTGTCTACCTGAGGAAAAAATTTTTGGAGTCTAATTGGTGTATAAAAATACCTATGCAAACACTTCCAGGCAAAGATCCTAAATTTTCTAGACTCTGTTGCATATTTGGGAGACTAATTCTGATATTCACAATCTTGACCAGAAAAGGTCAAATTTGGAAATGTTGACACACTATTACTCGTGCTTCAAGTAACAGCCTCAGTGTATGCAAAATTAAAACTAAAAAATAAACATTAAAACAAAGAAACAAAGATTTTTGCAGGCAGGCGTGCCCCCTACACCTCATGCTTAATTATTCATACTAACTCAGAAATCGTACTATGTTGGGAAAAGGGCTTATTTCCCAACCCTGAGAATTGTGCAGGTTGCACACCTGTTGACTTAATTTGTGGACTAAATAGATGTTGATCATACATGGAAGTGACTAAATTTAGTTCTCACTTATATAATTCCAAAAAATATTTAAGGTGAAGCATACATAAAAATACATTTATTCAGTAATCCAAAACCCAAAAATATTAGTTTATTTGGCTGTGCAGTTTCAAAAGAAAGCAAACACTACCTCTGTAAATATTGTAGAACAGTATTCAGTCCACACAGCCTCTCCAGACTATAGGCTGCCCTGTAAAACAAAGAAAGTCCAAGACTGCATGCCTCTCCCACACCCAACTTTCCTCCATAAAAGCAGTTTCTTCCAGAAGGTATATTGCATGGGTTACATTCCTTAGGTTAGCCCTGACTCTAGTCTCACTCCACACTTCCTGGGCTTTCTTCAGATGATCCCCTAGGTGAGGAACTAACTGCCAGACTTTCGCCCTGCCAGTTAATCTTTTTTTTGTCATAGTAATCTGTAATTAAGATCTTATGATATAGCTAACAGCTGTGCCATACTGCAATATGCATTGAGTACACATTTAACGGCAATCACATATTTTCTGTAACCATCATATTACAACTATCCCCTGTCAAAACAGTACCAGGGGCTTCATAATCATAACAATGGATTCTAATGCCTTGAATAGCCCATCAGCATTTCTGTTGGGTAGGTTGGGTCTGTGGGTCAGTGCACAGTGAAAGGATTGTAGGGATAGTGCTCTCTATATTGCTATCAGTTGTGGAACTAGCCATTGCAAAGAGGCATGATCTGCTACCAAATTTAACTACCTACCTGACAAACTGCATTTCAAGGCATTTTTAGACACTCTCTCAGTATCTGAGCACTGTGTCAAAACAGTACCAGGGGCTTCATAATCATAACAATGGATTCTAATGCCTTGAATAGCCCATCAGCATTTCTGTTGGGTAGGTTGGGTCTGTGGGTCAGTGCACAGTGAAAGGATTGTAGGGATAGTGCTCTCTATATTGCTATCAGTTGTGGAACTAGCCATTGCAAAGAGGCATGATCTGCTACCAAATTTAACTACCTACCTGACAAACTGCATTTCAATGCATTTTTAGACACTCTCTCAGTATCTGAGCATGTCCTTTCAGCATTAATCATCTTCCTGATGATATAGCAGACAGAGTGCTCCCCACCTTGAATGTTGTATGGTAGCACTGGCCTCAAGCCTACCCGTGATGTGTTAGTAAACCCTTTAGAAAAATCATGAGTTAGTAGCATGCTCTCAGGGCAAATTAACCTTTTTATTTCATTTGATTCTTTGTGCCTCTAGAGGCCATTGCTACTTGTCAGGAGCTTTCAAGCCTTGTGAGATTTGTCAAAGTTCAGAGAATAGTCACAAAATTTGGCACAGAGTCTCTGTAGTAGCCAGCTACTACAAGTAAAGCCATCACCTGTCTCTTACTAGAGAATATAGGCCAACTTTTTATGGCCTCTGTCTGTACTAGCTGTTATAATCCCTCTTCCTATAAAGTGCCCTAAGTACCTAGCTTCCACCATAGTACTTTTATCACTTTGTCAAGCTGGAATGTCTTATGGATTCTAAAATACCTAAAGTGCAGGTTAAGTGGAATTACCATTGCTCTGAATAAATGACCATATTAAGTCAGGTATGTGGCATCATATTGGGAGTGGGGTGTCAATATTTTATCCATCAACCTCCGGAACATGGCTCCATGTAGGAGAGATGGTAACACTGTGTAGTGAAATAAACCATCAGTGGTTACAAAAGCTGTTTTCTCTTTGGCAGCGAGGGTATGTTTTGTCTACCATTACCTTTTTGTAAAGTTTAGTGTTCTCATATATTTGGCCTACATTAGGATCTTTATCATCTCCATTTCTGGGCATTGGATAGCTATGAAAGTTTAAAATGCTATTCGGTTTTGCTACAGAATCTAATATTTTCATCAGGTTTAGAGTCTAGCACCTACTTGGCTGCTGCAGTCACTCTGCAACTCTTCTGTTATATATTGATTGAGCAGTTTTGAATAACTTTTCTTGTTAACTGCTTTTGTGACTGATACTTGGGTCTCAGTCTAAAAATTAATTCTAGGTGTTGTCTCTGTGATATGTTCTATTAGTTTTCTTTATTTAAACATCTCTGTAAACACTCTGTTTCTTCATAAAAATGTTCCTACCTCATGCATTTGTACTTTTGACAAAGATTATTTTATCTACACGTCAAGTAGAATATCCCTAGTCTCTCCTTTATGAATTTCAGCTTGTAACCACTCTGCAGAATTCTGTACTTTCCATGGCTTCAACACATTAATGTGATATAATATATATGCTCCTTATTTCTCTTTCCTGGTTTTCTAACCTTATAATTAACTGCATTTATTTTTTCCATCACCTTATATGGCCCATGATATTTGGCCAGGAATTTGTTTTTCATTTAGGGCACTAGTACTTGATCTCCTGGGTTAAAAGTCAGGCATTCCTATTATAAGCTCATTGTTCATAGGTCCATAGGTGTGTACTAAACTAATGGCTCTGGAGCCTTTACAAGCCTAGCCCATAGGATTACCCTGGCATCGTGCCACCCGACCTTAGTTCCCATTGCCTCTGTCAAGTAGAGCCACTGAAGTGATCCCTGGGGTGAATTTTCTATTTCCCATCCACTCATCAAGATTTCTCTTGAAGAGGGCCAGTGAGGTGCTCTGTTATGTGTGGGAAGTCTATTCCACAGCATGGGCAGTCTCTGGTTATGAACCTGTCCTTCCAGCATGTTCTGTTGATTGTGGTAATGAGGTAGAGGTCTCTGGAGCATGTGGTGTGGAGGGATTGAGATTTCTTTAGTTGTAGCATTTGTGACTGAGCTGGGTCAGGCATGGCTTTGTAAGTCAAGCAGAGATCGCTTCTAAGTAGGCGATATGAGACGGAGAATAGTTGGAGTTTTTTGAGTCTGTCCATGTAGGACAAGTGTTTAAGGCTTAGGATCCTCTTTGTGAGATACCTCCGCAGCCTCTCCAGCTGCTGCAGGTGTCTAGTAAGGTATATGCCAAATGGGGCATTGTCCTCGATGATTGGCCTAATGAAGGAAGAGCAGAGGGAGACAATGACCTCTTTCTTCCTGGATGCAAAATCCTTAGTAATGAGATGTGCCACATAGAAGGACTTTCTGACCACAGTGGCAATGTGATGTGCTGTATTTCTCAGGCTGTCTGCTTGTGCTTATATACATTGGGCATTACCAGCTTTAGTCTGTCATGCAAACTGGTATAGTGCTGTATCACATTTTTAACTGGTGTATTTTCTCTTCTCAAATTTCCTTAGCAATGTAAAGTAGCATTCCTGGATGCTTGCCATACAGACATTCAAATGGGGGTAAATGCAGTTGAAGTTTGTGGCACCCAACTTCAGTCAGTACGGTGAAAACTGGTCCCAGTTTTTCCAACTGCATCCTTAACTCTTTGCTTGGCATAGATTCCAGTGTTTTGTTAAAACTTTGTTCGCAGTCATCAGTGTGTAGATGCATATCTCTGAAACAGTGCCTTGGTTTGCCCTAGTATTTCACAGCTCCTTTCTTCCTATTTACCAAAACCATGGTAGGCAAGTGAACCAAAGTTTTCATTTTTTTTTTCTCTTAATACTTTCCATAATTGACCACCAACTTCCCATCAGCTCCTCTCCATGTTTACCATGTCTACCAGACCTGCCTTTAGCTCCCCTTGGGCTCAACTCAACCTAAGTACAGGCTGATGAGGAGAACAAGGGTCTGGTGCAGCATCATAGTTCAGCAGGGAGGGGGGCTAACTTCCACTACCCCACAGCATTCTTGTGAACTCTGCAGTCTCTGCCTTCTGGAGGTGCGTATGCAGTTCCATACATGTTCCTTCTTCCAACAAAGTGGTGTATCACTTGCAGCACATTGCATGTCAGACTCCAGACACTGCTGTTGCAGCAAACCTATGCTGCCTTCTTCTCCACTGGACGGGAGAGCCAACAGCAGCTCACTTCCATCCTCCTTTCACTAATCCCTGCAGCATCCCTATTTCTAGCCGAATGTTCAGTAAAGGCTTTATCCTTCTGAATAACAAGGCTAGATTAACTAATTAGGTTATGTTGTCCTATCTCGCCTTCATTCTTTGCTGGTTGCATTCAGAACCGAGCATCGGTTTGGACTGTGCCTTTACTAAAGCTCGAGAGCTTCCACTGGCTTGAGGCTACACCCTTTCCCATCATGCTTAGGGAAGATTACCCAGATCTCGTTTGCTGCTAAACTAGATCAGGTTGCTTCCTACTAGGCTCTAGGCCAAGTAGGACAGTTTTTTTTGTTTTGACCAATAATTCTTGTCCTTTTTTCTTCTGTTGAGAATATTTAGTGTTAGTATTACTTTTAGTTGTCAAATTTGCTCGTTTTTTGCTGTACTGTGTGTGTTGCTGGCTGTCATCTTTCGTTAGGCTGTCCTCTTACCCCCTTCCCTTTTCTCGCGTATTCCGCTTATAGGGAGTTGTCGTTTAAGTTAGAAACTTCTCCTTTTACCAGAGGAGATTATAGTTTAAGTTAGAGACTTTTCCTCAGGTTCCCCTTTTTACTGTTGTGATGCGTGATCCCTTTGGTTGCTTGTTATTTAAAAAAAAAAAAAAAAAAAAAAAAAAAAAGGCTTGGCTTGTGCTTTAGTGTAGTTGTTCTTGCTATAGTTAAAACGGTTAGTATAATTTGGTTTTGTTGCAGTTTAAAAAATTGACAGTTGGTCATGTCTAAGGATGGGAAAGAACCAAAACCTTCTGGCTTCAAGAAGTGTGACTGAAGTACACAGAAAATATCTTTAACGGATGGACACACCAGCTGCGTTTTACTGTTTGGGTGCTGTCCACCTACAGGAATCCTGTGCTATTTATCATGGGTTTAGTTCTAGAGTTTTACAGGAAAGAAAGAATAAACTAATTTTGAGGGTCCTTCTCAAGTCCCTTTTTCTGAGGCTATTGAAAGAAAACGGAATTCTTCCTCTAAATCACCATTGTCAGACAAATCTTCAAAAAGAGCTTCTTCATCTGCGTCAGCATCTGAACTTGTGAAGAAGCAGGCAAAAGGATCGACCAAGAACCCGAAGGCTTTTGGACCCGAGAAATCTGTGTCTTCGGCTGCACTGATCCTTTTGGAACCGATAGAGAGTCGTAGTCTGAGCCGGTCCCCTATATTGGAACTGGTCTCATCAGTTACATTCACCCATTCTGCAGTTAACCAGATCCTCGGTGCCATCATCTCAGTCTTCCAGGAGCCTGTCTGATGATGACATGAAGCGAGTGGTTAAGAGACTGCTACGGACACCAGCACTGGCCAAGATCCTATAGAGCCCTCCCAGAACGGAGTCTGCTCCAGCAACCATCACCACCCCGTGACAATTCCTCCACTGATCCAAGTTGCGGCTTCAGAGCCAGAGGGTTTGGATTTGATACTAGTGGAAACCTCGGGAACGAGACCTGCTCCAGGATCTTCGGCCCCGATTTCTGCTCTGACTTCCTCTGTGCCATCTTTGGGCAAGGAGTCTAGGGGCCGACGCTCCTCTGTCCGGTCCAGAGAGGAGGGTTGGGTGGACAGCTGTCTGATCCGAATCTACCTTTTGGGGCATCGGCACGGGTCAGCCTACATCGGCCTCGGAGCCTATGGCCTTGATTCGGGGGCAGTCTCCTGGTTCTTCAGAGCCGGGGGCTCCCTCGGAGTGGGATCATGGTGCCTTCCAGGTCAGGAGGAGTGTGCTTTCACCCCAGTCAGCTCCACTCTCGGATCCAAGCTGTCTTCCCCCAAAAGTGCCGGAGTCTTTCTACCATCCCTCCTTCCCAGGCGTAGAGACCCATAGTCCCAGGATTCCCCAGTGAGTGTAACCATCTCTTCCAAAACCTCTCCAGAGTATCCCTCTGAAGAGATCCCTCGGAAGAAAACATGTAAGTGGAAACCTCTAGACTCCCCTGAGGAGTCTGTCACTTCAGACACAGACCTAGATGATTCAGAAGGGTCCCTATGGTCACCCTCTGAGGAGGTCTCATTTGCGGACATCTTGGAGATCCTTAAACAGAGAGGTGGCTGGAAACCCATCAACCCTTCTGAGGAGGAGTCCATGTACCCAGAGACTTTCGAATCACATGCCTCCACCTCTTGGGTGACCCCACCTTTCGACCAGTTCCTTAACGTAGTCATTCAAAAGGCATGGGGCTCTCCAGAATCGGTGGAACTCAACCCGAGGAGGCCGAACAAGTTCATTACTGCCCTCTCTGACAAGGAATTTTTGTCCAAAGGTGTTCTAGTCGATGCTATAGTGGTGGTGGCGACCACCAAAAAGGAACTGTCTGAGACTTTCACGTCTGTCCATCCACCAAATAAAGAATCTCGCACAATGGACAGATACGGAACGAGTATGTTCTCATCAGCAACCTTTACACTCAGGTCGCTGAACTACTTGACTCATTTCACTAGACTTCAGAGGGATCTCCTTAAGGAGTTAGGTGATGCTCTCCAAGGTTCTACAGCTGCTGGGGTTTCAGACAAGGTGACCACTCAGCTTGCTACCTTAAACTCTGTAGTTAACTCCTCCATGTGGCTTATATCTTATGCTGCCGATGGAGCGAGTAGGGCAGCGGGTACAAGAGTTTCCTTAAGGAGGCATTCCTGGATGCGCCTGTGTGAGTTCGCAGAACCCTTCAAGTCTTCCTTTATCAATGCCCCTTTTGATGGGTCATCTTTGTTCGGCCCAAAGGTGAAAGAAACTCTGACCAGGTGCGAGCAGGAGGGTAATACTCTTTCTACCATGGGAGTACGTTTCTCCATCCCTACCAGGCCTTGTCTCTAAGGCCAGAATGGAGGAAATATGTGGTTCCATAAGTCCCAAAGAGTTTTCCCAGACGCACGTGGTGAAGCTTCCCCCAGGGGCAGAGGGGGAAACAATAACGGAAGATGCCAACCTCACCGCAAAGGGGATCCGCAAAACTAGGGTGATAGAGATATATTCTCTGGTAGGTCCTTCCAGCGCTCCTGAAAGGAGGCCCGCCTGTCCACCTTTGGTGGCTGTTGGGGGTCAAATGTCACTGTACCAAAACCCCTGACTAAATATTATACAAGACAAATTGGTACAGACGATAATATCCAGAGGCTACAACATAGTCCCTTCACTTCCCCTCCGTTAGAAAAAAGATCCTGGATGTTCCACCCAGCCAGAGGGCTCAGGCAACTCTAGAAATTCAAAGTTTTAAGAAAAAAGTCATCCAAGATGTCCCCGCAGACCAAATTGGATCTGGAACTTACTCGAGGTTCTTTTTAGTTCCAAAGAGGACAGGGGACTGGAGGCCCATTTTGGATCTCAGCAGGCTTAACAAGTCTTTAAAAAAATCAATTGTTCCAGATGGTGACACTGCAATCAATTCTTCACTTTTTGGGGAAAGACAGTTGGATGTCCTCGATAGATCTCCAGGATGCATACTACCATATAAAAATGGAGAGGTGATCCAGGAATCACCTACGCTTTTGGCTGAGGGCCAATCACGATCAGTTTCAAGCCCTGCCCTTTGGTCTCACTACAGCCCACAGAGTATTCACCAAATGCATGGCAGTGGTCACGGCTCACTTGAGACGTCTAGGATTCCGAGTGTTTCCTTATCTGGACGACTGGCTCCTAACTGCCACCACTAAGCATCTACTAATCAAAGCCAGCAACACCACTATTCACCTGTGTTCACAGCTGGGTATCACCATAAACATCAGAAAATCTGCCTTGTTGCCATCACAACGTATTTCATTCATAGGAGCAGACTTAAATACAAAAGACATGGTAGCAAAACTTCCTTAAGACAGGCTACAAACACTGTGTCATCAAGTGTCCATTCTGCTTACAAAAAAGAAAGTACAGGCAAAGGTTGTACTGACTGTTCTGGGTACCATGGTGGCAGTGATTACTGTGGTACCTCTTGCATGTCTACACATGAGAGTACTCCAGTGGTTACTTTTTGCTCAGTGGTCCATGCAGAAATTGCCCATGTCCCACACTATCATCATCACAGACTCCTGCAAGAGGGACCTCAGTTGGTGGTTTGTCCACCCAGGTAATTCTAGGCAGACCGTTTAGTCTCCCACAACCAGTAGCTGCAGTGACCATGGACACTTCCCAGATGGGGTGGGGTGGGGGGCATTATCTGAGAAACACAGTCCAAGGAACTTGGCGGGAATGAGAATAACACTTGCATATCAATGTCCTAGAGATGACAGCAGTGTTCTTGGCGTTGCAAGCATTCCAGAACTTCCTTCCACTAGGAACGATTGCAATTCATATAGACAATATGTCGGTTGTGTGGTATATAAGCAAACAAGGCAGAACCAGATCTTACCCCCTTTGCGAAGAGGCTTAAAGAGTATGGCAGTGGGCAGTCTCTTCTCAACGCATTCTGATAGCAACGCATATCCTGGGGAAATTTTTTTTAATTTTATTTTATTTTCAGTTTGATTATTGGGGAAGTCCACTGGGCCAGAAAGTGCCCATTTTCAGTGGAGGCCCGGGGAGAAAAGCTCCATAAGCAATACAATAATGGTTACATAATGTTAAAGGTAAAATACATGTATAAAATTCATGCAGTAAGGAAATGCAAATGCATAAAAGTACATCATAAAACACAGTTAACGAATAATAGAGAACACAGTTTACAGGTATTTCCATTCAGAGCAGAATGATCAACTGTCTGTAAAATAAAAGATCTAAGGTTCTTGTGTTATTACACTAGAAGGTGGGGGACAGTTTGCATGCAGATGTTCTAATTAAGTAAGGTAAATACTTGCTGTGCAGGCAATAGAAGTACTGTGATATTTACAATATTTACATACTTGGAGTCAGGTGAGAGAATTGCTTAATCAGTGACTGACAGCTTAAGTCTGTTTTAGGAGAATATAAATATTAGTTAGAGGGAAGAGTGGAGCAAGGAGTATGAAGAACTCATTGGGGAATTCCCTTAAATTTAGGTAGGGTGTAAACAGGAACATTTCCGTTTGGATGACAGGTATGAGAAAAGTTGGATCTTGAAGGTTTCTGAGTTTGGTATAGTCCTAAGTGAAGGAGGGAGAGAGTTCCATTTCTTGCCTAGAGAGAAAGAGAGTAGAACCTGGCCAGCAGGTCGTTTGGGTTTGTGGATAGAAATTAAATTTTGGTGTTCAGATCTCAGAGATCTGTTTGGGATGTATGGGGGAAGGATATTTGTTAAGGCTGGGCATTTATCTGGGTAAAATATTAATCTGTGAGCAGTGGTTAGTTGTAGATAGTTTAGGTGGTTAGAGAGTTCTAGCCAGTTCAGAGATTGTAGGGTAAGGCAGTGATGATTAGAGGTTTTGGATTTAGTTGCAAATTTAGAGATCTTATTATAGCAATTTTCAAGTTTGGAGGCAATGGAAGAAATCAGATTAGTTAGAAGAAGGGGCTCCATATAGTAAAGAAGGTAGGTAGTTGCCAATGTATGCCTAGAGGAGTTGGAGAGAAAGAGGTTATTCCTATAGAACATACCTAACTTTTGGTGAGTTTTCTTTGTTTTGTTGAATGTGGATATCGAATTTAAGTGTTCATCTATGGTAATGCCAAGATTGCAAAAGGGACCACTTCTATAGCAGTGTTAGTTTGGCTTAGGTCTTTGAAAGCATTTTTATCATAAGAGAAAGCCATGGAGGGAGGGAAAAGTAGTATTTTAGATTTATTTGAGTTGAGAGAGAGATGGTTTTGGT
Source organism: Protopterus annectens (assembly GCF_019279795.1). Lineage (NCBI taxonomy): Eukaryota > Metazoa > Chordata > Ceratodontiformes > Protopteridae > Protopterus > Protopterus annectens. The sequence continues at coordinate 1,086,150,637 of NC_056728.1, forward strand.
GCATCCAGTTCTCAGTGGTAGAAAATGCTATTTGGGTTTTAGTCAGTAGTTCAGGAAGGTTAGAGGCAGCACAGACTAAAGTTGAGTCATCAGCGTATTGGATAACTGTTGTGTCAGGGTTGACAGTGTAAAGGTTATTAATGAAGATGTTGAAAAGCATGGGTCCGAGGATGGACCCCTGGGGAACGCCGGTGGGTGTTGGTAAGAAGGAAGAGGTGGAGTTCTTCCATCTGACAGCTTGATATCTGTCTGATAGGTAACTGGAGAACCAGGATAGAGTATTAGGGGGGGAGAGATTAAGGCTGGAGAGATGAAAGAGAAGGTGTTTGTGGGAAATGGTGTCAAATGCTTTAGAGAGATATAGGAGTACTGTGGATACTAGGAGTCCAGAATCTCGGGCTCGATTGACTGTTTCTAGGAAGGATAGTAGGGCAGTTATGGTGCTGTGGCCGGGGTGGAAGCCGTGTTTGGTGGGTGTTAGGAGTTGATTCTGGATTAAGAAAATCATAAGTTGGTGGTGGACACATTTTCCTAGAATTTTGGATATTGGAGATAGTAGGGCAATGGGGCAGAAACTGGAAATATTGGTGTTTTTGCCTCCTTTGTGAAGAGGAAGAATGTAGGCTGAGCGCCAGAGTTTGGGTACATATGACTCTTTTAAGGATCTGTTTATTAGGATACTGATTGGAGAGCAATACTATCAGCAGCACATTTGAGGAAGGAGGAGGGTATGTTATCAGGGGCATTGGAGCATGGCTTTAGTTTGGATATGAGCCTTTTTATAATAATGGTTGAAACTGGTTTGAGCTGGAAATTAAGTGGACAGTTATTAGGTTTGTTGGGTGGTGAATAATGTGAGTTGTGTGGATTGTTGTTTGGTAAATTTTGGTTAGGTTAGCTATGGATTCTGTAAAGAATGCGTTGAAATGTGAGCTCAGTTCAGTGTCAGTTATACTTGGTTCAAGGCAGGGATTATTCCTGGACCCTGGATGGAGAAGGGAATTAACTGATTTCCAGAATTGTTTAGGGTTCTTATTATTGTTGGACTGAAGCTTATTGTAGTAGTTTTGTATGTCCATGGTGATTAGTTTTTTTACATGGTTGCGGAGTTGGGTGTACTGGAGCAAGGCAGTAGGTATTTTATTCTTCTGGTAAAGCTTCCAGGATTTGTCCCTGTGGTGCATGATTTGTTTTGTTTCTTTGGACAGCCAAGGAGCAGTATTAGCTTTGACTCGTTTGTTTCTTAGAGGGGCTAGGGAGTTAAGAGTATTTAGGAAGACAGAGTTGAAATGTTCTACAGCTTTGTCAAGGGGAAGAGTATTTAGGATTTGCCAATTCATTTGTTTAAAAATGTTTGAGAAAGTTGTGAGGTTGAAGTTGCTAAGATTGCGAGTGGGAATGTAATGGTGCTGATATGGGGTGGAGGTAGCTGAGCAATGAATGAAAGCAGGAAGATGGTCACTAAAGGTGTCTGCGATAGTGCCAGAATGAATTGTTTTGGTTGGATGGGTGACTAGGATCCAGTCTATGATGGATCCTGGGGGGTGAATTTTGTTAGGACTGGTGGTTGAGTGGATTACTTGGGTGAAGTTGTAGAGGTTAATGGAAAGGGAGGGAGAAGGTGTGTTGATTTTATTCCAATCAGTATTAACGTCGCCTAGAATGTAAGTTTCATACTTGATTTCAGTTGAGGCCCAATAAAGAATATCTTCAAGGGTAGAGATGATGTTCATCGTGTTTCACTGTTGCATTACACTTGGGTTATCCTGCTGGCAGGTGACCCGCAGTCAGCCCGAGTTCCAAAGTATAGGTCTGGCGTCGGTTGCTGTCGCTTCTTCCCTGACGTCAGTGCGCCAGGGGTATAAAAGCTGCAACCGATGCCACTTTCTTCAGTCTTTCTTGCCACGCGGTGACCAAAGCAGAAGCAGTTTGCAAGTGCCGGTTGGCCGACTCCTGAGATTTTCGAAATAGAGTTTCAGAACCGAAGTCTTCAATAAAGCTAAGTACCCCGTTGGGGAAACTTTTTCTTATTCCAGACCGATGTCAGCAAAAGTTAACAATTGTATTTCTTGTGGGAAGCAAGTACCTCATAAGGACTTTCACTCTTACTGTATTCCTTGCCTAGGCCCTGACCACGACGTTACTAGTTGTCGGTTTTGTGCTTGATTCAACAAACGCACTATTAAACGTCAGTTTGATTTTGCATTTCATTATTTTGGCCGAAGACCGGAATTCATAAAAAATGCAAAGACAAGGAAAAGGACAGGCATCCGAGGTCCAAAACCGATGACGAAGCCTCTTCTAGGCCAGTCGCCGGTTCTCAGTGAGGCACTTTCGCAGCCCCTGACACCCACTACCTCAGAGCCACAGGCCATATCCGACTCCCACGTGGAGACAACTAGGCCTTTGGATACTCAAGGTTTTGGGCCTACGGAAAATATTCCCTCAGATGGGTCCGGAGCCGCTGAGCAGGCATCGGCTTCTGAGGGTGTTTTCAGACCATCACAGCTTACTATTAAATCCTCTGCAGCAGCCAAAGTACAGTCAGACACCATTAAAGACAAAGAAACAAGTACAGCATTCTCCTGGACAGTCAACCATGCTAAAGAAACAGATGCTTAAAATGGCCGAAGACTTAATTACTTTGATCAGGGGTTCCCATCCCCCTCCTGATAAAAGGCCTAGGCAAGACACTGATTATAATTCCTCTGACCAGGTTTCTATTTCCTCTGATTCCTCTTTAGATCAGGGTTATTCTCTTCCTCCCTATGAGGACTCTGATGCTGAAGAATCTATACCTTCAGCCTCTCCATCTGAGGATTACTCTTTTGTGGAAACTATGCACACCATGAGGGAACATTTCCACTGGGAGAGCCAGGATTATTCAGAATCCAAGAAAAAGGCTCAGAGATTTTCTTTTACTGCCTCAACACAGGCCTCTGGCTTATCCCCCCTGTGCTTGATATAGTTGATGATGTTTTCTCTGAATCCAGTCTGTCTCCTGATTCTTTACCCCCTCCACCAGTCAAGACAGACAGGTATTACAGGGTCCCTGACTCTCATAAATTTCTTTATAAAAACCCTGCTGCTGACCCTGAAACAATTTCTCAGAGTCCCAAAGGAGGTAAGGCTTTCACTGCAAAAAACCCTGTTCCCTCTGATAGGGATTCTAGAGCTCTGGATAGATAGGGAAAAAAAGTTTACACTTCTGCTACTTTAGCTGTAAGGGCTTTAAACTGCCAGTTTCACATGCTTAAATATCAACAGTACCTCATGTCTTTGTTAAAACAGAAAATGCTTACAAATTCAGAGAATCCTGACAATAAGGAAATACAGGAATTATTGCATGCAGCTGAACAAGTGGGAAAGCATACTCTGCACTGTGGTTTTGATTCATTAGAGGCTTCTTGCAGAGCCGCAGTTACAGGCTGTGTCATTCGAAGGCATGCTTGGTTGAAAGAACAAAGTTTACCTGAACATGTAAAAGTAAAATTATTGGATGCTCCATTGCAGCATGATATTTTGTTTGGTGTTAAGGCAGAAGAGGTGTTAAAGAAAATGGAGGATAAAGCAAAATCTATGCAGACAGTAAAGGATTTCTTGGGATAAGCAAGCTGTGGGATAGGCATATATAAGGTAGGGCAGGATACTGTTGCCACCTATTGGACAGATATTGTATTGCAGCAGAGGTTCCTTCAAGGAAAAGGCTAGACAGGGAATTGGGAAGGCAATATATTCAACTAAGGGGAAAGAATAGAGGTGAGAAAGGAATACTGGTTACCATATAGAGGGTAGGGAGGAGTGAGGCTGCTGGCTGTCACGGCTGGGAAGCGTTCTTTAAACCACCTGGAAGTGTTAGGTTATTAACGTAGTCTTTTATTGCCAGGCTTGGTTAATAACATACTTTCTTGCTTCCTTTTCTGTGAGGGTACAGGGATATGAAGGCAGTAGGATGAGACTGCAGGTAGCTTGAACGGGTCCTCGGTCGTCAGGTAGGCAGGTACTTAATGTCCTGGTTCAGGAGTAGCAGGTTGGGAAGCTGGGAATTTCTTGCTTCCTTTTCTGTGAGGGTACAGGGATATGAAGGCAGTAGGATGAGACTGCAGGTAGCTTGAAAGGGTCCTTGGTAGTCAGGTAGGCAGGTACTTAATGTCCTGGTTCAGGAGTAGTAGGTTGGGAAGCTGGGAATTTCTTGCTTCTTTTTCTGTGAGGGGACAGGGATATGAAGGCAGTAGGATGAGACTGCAGGTAGCTTGAAAGGGTCCTTGGTCGTCAGGTAGGTACTTAATGTCCTGGTTCAGGAGTAGCAAGTTGGGCAGTTGGGAATTCTAGAGGTCAAGAAACGCTGGGGGCAAGAACGGACAGCAGCCAGGGCTAAATCAGTAATTTAAAGATTTAAATCCAACGTAACAGCAGACAAGCTAAGCAGAGCTATTCTAATGCCTCACGAGTGGTCTCTGAAACAGAAACTTGTGGAACAGATCTTTTGCAAGTGGGGCCAGCCTTTTTACCACATCCATGAATGCCAAATGCAGCAGCTATTTTGCCCTGTGAATGCCAAATGCAGTAGCTATTTTGCCCTGTTTCCTCCTCCAGGGGAGTCACCAAGGGATGCACTTGTACACAATTGGCCCCGGGTCTTCTTTATGCCTTTCCTCCATTCCCGTTAATCCCCAAAGTACTCCAGAAAGCCCTTTTGTTGAGAAGCAGGATAATACTCATAGCCTTGTACTAGCCTCGTCAAATTTCATTCTCCTTCCTTTGGCCCCATCTGCAACAGGAGCCATGGATTTTGGACCCAGTACCAGACCTAATGCATCCGTCGGGAACGCTCCATCCTTCGATCAAACCCTAAAATTGACAGCTTGGCTGCTCCACTTCCAGTCTTAGCCAGGTTCCCACACATATCCCATGCTGTGAAACATGTCCTGGTTTCATCCCATAAGACCACAACTAGGAAACTTTATGCTAGCAAGTGGAAAAGATTTTCTCATTGGGCTTCCATCAATCATGTTGATCCTTTCACAGCCCTAGTAACATCCATCTTAGACTTCTTGGCAGAACTTTTTAATGAAGGGGCTGCAGCAGCTACCATTTGAGTTCAACTAACCGCCATAGCCAATCATCACATGGGAGATATGGGATCAAAAATAATGTCTCACAGACTATGCAAGGCCTTTCTGAGAGGTACCTTTTTGCTAAGACTTCCAGTCAAGGAACCACCAGCTCCCTGGGACCTCAGCCTAGTAATTATCCACCTTGATCCTTACACCTTATGAACCAGCTTCCTCTTGTAATCTAAAGTTCCTAACTTGGAAGACAGATTTTTTGGTGGCCATCACGTCAACTTTTGGAGGGTGTCAGAACATCAAGCGTTATCCATACACCCTCCCCACTTAGTTTTCCATAAATACGGAGTCTCCCTTAGAACTAATCCATGCTTTCTTCCCAAAGTTTATGAGAATAACTTGAATCAATCTATTGACCTACCCATTTTCTTTCCGAACTATGGCAACAGGGCAGAATATAAACTTCATCAATTGGATATGCACAGGCAGCTACGTTTTTACCTACACAGAACAAAGGAACTCAGGAAATTTGATCAATTATTTGTATCCTTCTCAGATAAAAAGAAAGGTGCTCCGATATCAAAGGTCACTCTGGCTTATGGGTGCTATTACCTATTCATACATTTCTCAAAGTAGACAACTGCCTGAGGGTCACTCAACAAGAGCTATTGCAACTTCGACTGCTTTCCAGGCTAGGTTACCTACGGATTAAATTTGTGCTGCAACGACATGGGTTAAACCTCATACCTTTATCACTCATTACAAAGTAGACGTGACCTCCTGAAACAGTGCTTCCTTTGGATCCACTGTTCTGAAGAGTTTGTTCCCTTGAGCCACCCAAGAAAGAAGGTGCTAGGGACGCTGTCCCAACCAGCAAAGAATGAAGGTGAGATAGGACATCATAACATAAAGAGGTTACGTACTCAGCATAATGTTCCATGTTTGTTGTCCATCTTGCCTTCATTCTTGCATCCCACCCTCTTTCCCCCAACCTTCGCCCCTGGAAGATCGAGAGGTCTTTATTGGATTTAGAACTCATGTTGTCTGATTTCCTTCCTTAGTCCTACATGGCACATGTTACGGGTGTACTTGTGTATATTTGTACATATTTTTCTTACTGATGTTTAGTAATTGCAAACAAGATCTGGGTAATCTTCCCTAAGCATGATGGGATAGGGTATAGTCTTGAGCCAGTGGAAGCTCTTGTGCTTTAGTAAAGGCCAAGTTGGAACCGATGCTTGGTTCCAAACCCAACCAGCAAAGAGTGAAGGCGAGATGGACAACAAACATGGAACGTTATGGTGAATACATAACTTATTTTTTTTCTTTTTTAATCACTAGTGAAGCTAATACTTTGTGTACTGTTTTATACTTTTCCTTTGTCTAACCTTTTTTTTTTTACATCATATAATTAGAAAAAATGTTTTTAACTCTAAATCTGAAGTGACCTTTGGGTAAAACTAAACAAACTTTGTATCCTTTTTGTTGTAACTTTATTTCTGAAATAAAACGGCCTTTCCAAGGTGCAAAAAAATGCATTTTATCATACTCCATTGAACAATTTTACTGCAGCTGGAAAAAGTCTCATACTTAACAGAAAGTCTCATTGCTAAGATGTGTCAGAGCTGTAATGCCATTAACTGAAAAACTCAAAGGGGTCACTACAACTTCTCGCATCATATACCTGCCAGTGTAATATCTGCCCTTAATTGGAATAGGAATGTAAGGAATAGGTTCATACTAAGCTAACTGCCCTTGTGAGCCATTTTAAGCTTAGCCAATTATCCCTTGTGCGACTCAAACCCCGCACCTTGCGTTTGTCAGGCAAACACCTTAACCATCAGGCCACCCTCCCAACCATAATAACAATGACACTGTCATTTTGGATGTCTTCAGAACAGTATTTCAGTTATATTGAATTACTGCTTGGTACACAGTCTATTTGAAATGTTTTGGTGTTGATTCATAGATTAGTACTAGGCTAACTGCCTTTGTGCGCCATTTTAAGCCTAGCCAATTACCCCACTTGAGAATCAAATCCAAGGCAAACACCTTAACCATTATACCAACCTCACACAGATCACTGGATGTTGTCTTTCCTTGTAAGCAAACATACTTCACATATCTTTTTGTATGCCTGACATAGCTACTGCACAAGAAACATTGACCTTCCCCTTAGTCTCTCTCTCCTGTAATTCTGCAGCAGCAGTTGGCTGTATGCCACTTTGAATACCTCTCTGCAGTAATTCCACTCTGACTTCCATTTCTTGGATCCACAGGCTGAAATTGTGTTAGCTCTGTGTGTCATATTTCACAAACCCAACATTTTCCTGGGGATCTGTGATGCATGGCTCAAGCAGGTCTCCCCAGGATACCACTGAATTATCACCACTACACTCTAACACATTAATTATTTTTACTAGTGACTCATCAGCAGTGTTTCCTTCATCATTTACAGTTATTTTCACTGCTGTGCCTATACATTCCATGCTTTCACTAGCAATTGATAATACTTTCACCTTGATCATCTCCCTGATTTCCACCATACTTTTCTTCCATCTTTAACCCTCCAGCACTTTCAGGGGTATTTAATTTGCTGAAGGTGAAGACAAAGATGTATGCTGAAGCAGCAAGTAAGGAAAATGGGAAGAAATTACAGAGAGGGAGAAATGACAGAAATTAGCAGAGAATCAGTGACCACAGTGACGATGCTCTGTGGTAAGAATAAAAAAATAACATTTTAAAAAAATAACATTTAATGACCTATTAACAGCTGTGACACTATGGACAGAATTATATTACTTTTGGGGTTTGAAAACAGAGACATAAGGGTATTAATCCATTTGGGAGAAGACAATTTTTGTGAAGTGACATTTGAAAGTTTGGTGCGGCCGCGGTGGTGCAGTGGTTAGCATTGCCACCTCACAGCAAGAGGTTCTCTGGTTCGATTCTCGGCTGGCGTGCCTTCTGTGTGGAATCTGCATGTCCTCCTTGTGGTCGCATGGGTTTCCCCTGGGTGCTCCAGTTTCCTCCCACATTCCAAAGACATGCAGTAGGTGGATTGGACCCTCTAAATTGGCCGTAGGTGTGAGTGTGCGTATGTGTGCCTTCTGTGGAAGGTTGGGCGCCGGGCTGGCAACTTGACACTGTAAAACTCCACTGCCAATCTTGAGCGGACAGATGATCCGCTGTGACAACTCCTAACTGGGAAAAGCTGGAAGAAAAAAGAAGGTTTATTGGAATAATTTATGGCTGAAACTGAAAAAGAGTACTGTACCACTGTGGGAAGGCTTTTTATTTCAGAGTTTGGGACTACATTTAAAAAGGAAAAAAAAATGTGCAGAACATTGGACATAGAAGAAAACGAGTTAGACTGTTTTCCTTTCAAGATGTAATAAAGTATATGATGCAAGGAATGTGTGAACTGGGGAATAGGAAGTGTGGGCAACAAATGATGTTAATGAAGTAAAAATTCAATATACACTAATTATTGTTATGGTGTCTGACAAGATGGGACCCGTTTGTTTTTACGGGAACCTAAAACATTTTTGATGTGGTGAAAATAATTTAGTCCTAGACTGCAATAAATGAAAGTGTGTTTAATGTGGAGAGAGGTGATACACTGCACGAAACTGTATGCTATTTTTGTAGAAAATGCAAAGACTCTGGGCATTTCTGGTGTGATTGTCTCATACTGGAACAGGAGAGCAGATGAAGGATCAAAAGAAAGACAAACAGGAAGGTATTACTGAAGAAGACATTGAAAGAAAATGTGTTATGGGGAAAGGGAATGGTGAAGAAAGGTCAGACAAAGAAGAGATTGTTAGAGAAGCCTCTGAACCGTTTAAGGAGAGCAGTGTAATAGCCATGGCTAGGGTGCACAAACTTCAGATTTGATGATAAACTGTTAGTATCTTTTAGGCATCTTATTTCGTTGTACATGCAGAAGGTGGTAAAAGATGCTGAAAACATTCTACTAGAAAAATCATGTATGAGAAAATGGAAAATATTTTCAAGTTGGTACTTTGTCAAGAACCATGACCCTATAAAAGCTTTAGACACTCACATTTTTCAGTATTTGTGTGAGTGATTATCCTCTGGCCATTCTTACTCTTCTGTCATGATTCATTCACCTTTATTCCCTCTCTCCTTGTCTGTCTTTAGAGCCCCCATTTTCTGTCCTACATCAAGTGAAACAGTTTTTAAAGTTTTTTTTTTCTTTGTATCAATTCACCTAGAAGGTAGGTGGCTCCTTCTTGGAGTCTTATTTTTGTACTAGAAAAAAACAGTTTCCTTTTGAAGCTGTTTGTAAGGCTGTTTGAAGTTATTTGGAAATTTTTTTTTCTCATTGCTCTGACTTCTGCAAGGTGAGTATCTGAGCTATGGTGTGTCATCCCTATCGAATATTTCACAGAGATAGGGTAACATTGAAAACAAATCCATTCTTTTAGACCCAAGATTGTTTGAGTTTGCATTGAGAATACATGTTTTCTTCCCAGAACCAAAAGAATGAGAGAGAGAAAATTTTATACACTCTGGATTTTTGCAGCTAACTCAGAATGTCCATTGATGGGACAACGAAACCTTCAGGACTTCTGATGAAATACTTATTTCCTATGAAGATAAGTAAAAGGAACAGTCAGTGTCAAAGCAGACAATTTCTGAATGGTTGCTTTTTGTTTGTCTTACCATAACAAAATACATTTCTAGGCAAAGTCAGGGCCCACTCTGCCAGGGCTGTGGCTATTTTTGTGGCTTAATAGAAAGGGGAGAACTCGTAGTAGAAGCAGCTACTTGATTATCTGTAAGCACTTTTACCAACCACAACAAACTTGATTCCTTCATGAAGTCCAGAGCAGGCTTTGCTTAGGTCTCTTCTCCAGCTGCTACTGGACTCTGATCCTTCTTCCTCTTCCTCCTCCTCCCTGCATTCTTTTTAAGCTTTGTTATATGACCCATATTGTTTAGGCCACTTCAACATTGATCAACATAGTGTAGGTATGTAAGTAAACTTACCGTAACAGCAGTTGTTCAAATCGATCACTACATATGTACATGCATACATACAAATATTTCAAGAACAGGCATTAATGCCCTTTTAACCTGAAAAGCAGTTGTTCCTATAATAAGTGTAAAGGCTGTTCTTAAAAATATCTAAACTAGTGCTTGCTTTAATGGAATTTGGTAGTCTAATTCATGCATCAGCTGCTCTGTCAGAGAACTAATTATTACACTTCTCATTTGTATAGAATCTTCTACATAGGTTGTCTGATGATTCTGAACTACTTTTAGATAACCCAAAACATTTCCAGAGATAGTTGTCTCTAAATGCCCCAAATAAAGTCTTCTGTTAAATATCTGTATGAGACATTGTACAAGTTCAGATATTTTAGTCTTGCATAGTAAATAAAATGTTCACATCCATGGATGCCCTTGGTATATTTCTGCTGTACTCTTTCCTGCTTACTCATGCTTGTTTTCTTATAAGGTTTCCGTATTGTATTCCATACTCAAATTTGGGTCTAATGTAGCTAACTAATCATGAGTTAATCATTTTTGATTTCCTAGACTTTATAAATCTTTTTATACAACCTATAGTTCTATAAGTATCATTAACCAAGTGGTTGATATGATTAGAAAAACTTAAAGCTGGATCTACCCATATACCCAGGTCCTTAAATGAATCTACAGTTTCAGTCACTGTGTGCTGTATTAAATATTCACCTATCAGTTTGTCTCCCAAATCTCATATGCTTAGTTTTTGATGTATTTATCTGCATATTATTATCCTTTACCCAAATGTTCAATTTAGTCAAGTTCTTTTGCAGACATGCCCTATCTGTAACGCATAATCAGTTTACCGAATTCCATGTCATCTGCATATAGACTATAGAACACCCCAGATGAAAAAGATAGATCTGAAAGACAGTCTTAACAAGTTCGGGCCTAGGACAGTGCCCTGTGGGACACCCTGACTGGAACCATGATTTTCACCTGTCCAGTTGCTTTATGATACTTGCCATGTCCTATTTGTAAGCCACCCAGCTGTCCATCTTATCAAGTATACATCAATACCTAGTTCTAATTTATTGATCAGTGTTTTGTGTATGACCCTATCAAATGCTGAAGTTAAATCTACACAAAATACATCACAGCACAATTTTTCATTCATAGCTGTTATTAGTGTTATAGAACATCATGTTACAGGTGGTAATTCATCTATTTTCAACATATGCATGCTGATGTATGGTTTCAAGTCACAACCTTTCCAGTTTTGACAATAACTTATCCAATGCTACCTTCTCCATTATTTTTCTACAATATAAAAATAGACTTAAGGGTCTTTATGACTGTGGGTTTGTCCTACTCCCCTTTGCCTTAAAAACAGTTTTAATTAGTACATTTCTCTATTCTTGAGGAATCTCTCCATATTTATACAACCTACTAAATAATAAGTTCATAGGTGTGTGCTAGGCTAATGGCCCTGGAGCCAAACACAAGGCTAGCCCAAGAAAATACCCAGTCGTCCTGTTGCCGGACGTTAGTACCTTGTATCCCTATCAAGCAAGGCTGTTGAGATTATCCCCGGGCTGAATTTCCTGTTACCCATCCACTCATCAAGATTTATTTTGAAAAGGGCCAGTGAGGTGCTCTGCTTAACATGAATGGGAAGTTTATTCCAGAGTATGGGTAGTCTCTGGGTTAGGAACCTGCCCCTCCAGCAGGTTCTGTTTATTGTGGTGATGAGGTTGAGGTCCTTGGACCATGTGGTGCAGAAGGATTGGGTCTTTTTCAGATGAAACATGTCTAGTAACACTGGGTCCATCATGGCTTTGTATGCCAAGCAGAGATCGCTTCTAAGTAGGCGATATGACATGGAGCATAGCTGTAGTTCTTTTGAGTCTGTCTGTGTAGGGCAAGTGTTTGAGTCCTAAAATCCTTTTTGTGAGGAATTTCTGTGGCATCTCCAGCTGTTGCAGGTGTCTAATGAGGTACATGCCAAATGAAGCATTGCACTCTATAATGGGTCTAATGAGTGTTGAGTAGAGAAAGATTATGACCTCCTTCTTCCTGGATGAGAAACCCTTTATAATGAGGTGTGCCACATAGACTTTCTAACTACAGTGGCCACATGGTTGTCGAAGCAGAGGTTGCTATCCACTTGTGTCCCTAGATCTCTTATCACACCTTGGGAGTTGAGAGGGCTACCATTGATGTGATAGTTCGTGGGTACTGTGTTTTTCCTGAAGGGGATGATGATAATTCACTTTTTGGCATTGAGCTTAATACCATGGATGTTCATCGTGCATACAGCTGCAGTAATCACAGATGGGTTTTCTGCCGTCAGGCAGGTCCTCGGTCGGCCGAATTCCAAAGTCTAGGTCCGGCGTCGGTTGGTGTCGCTTTCTTTCCTGATGTCAGTGCGACAGGGGTATATAAGACACAGCCGACGCCATATTCTTCAGTCTTTTTTGCCACGCGGTGCCCGAAGCAGAAGCAGTTCGCAAGTGCCGGTCGGCCAGCTCCTGAAATTAGGAATAATTGGAAACCGAAGTCTTCTTTAAAGCTAAGTACCCCGTTGGGGAAACTAAACTTTTCTTGCCTCAGACCGATGTCAGACAGTTAATTGTATTTCTTGTGGGAAGCAAATACCGCATAAGGATTTCCATTCCCTCTGCATACCTTGTTTAGGCCCAGACCACGACGTCTCGGCCTGTCGCTTTTGCGCTACTTTCAATAAACGCACTGTTAAGCGTCGGGCGGAGTTCGCCCAGCACTTTTTTGGTAAAGCCTTTGATTATAAAATGTCGTCGGATACTCCGACTACGGTTTTGTCCAAAAAACGCAAGGACAAAGACCGACACGCGAGGCCTGCGGTCTCCACCGACACCACGCCAAAACTGGCTACATGTGGTCCGGTTCTCAGCAAGGCACCTACACAGCCCCTGACTACCGACGACACTTCTTTGGCGGTGTCCTCTGTAACCGAGACCGCAGGTACCTCAGCCCATACCCAGACTACAACCACCAAAGCCACTGTGAGTGTTGAGCCTCCTAATGTGGATAGGTCCACTTCCACCCATGGTGTCTTTAGACCCTCATCTTCCTTCTCCATTAAGGCCTTTACTAAGTCCAAATCAGCCATGCATCCCAAGAGGCCTGTTGCACAGGGCCCATCTCCAGGCCCCATGCCTAAAAAGCAGATGCTAAAAATGGCTGAGGATTTAATTACTCTTATCAGGGGTTCCCAGCCCCCTCCAGACAAGAGACCCAGAGTGGAGGAAGCTTCTCTCTGTTCTGACCAGGATTCCATTTTTTTCAGAACATTCTGATGAAGAGGAACACTCGTACTCCCCTTTTGAAGATTCGGATGCTGAGCAGTCCATTCCTTCTGTATCTCCCCCAGAGGATTTTTCTTTTGGGGAAACCTTGCACACCTTGAGGGAACATTTCCATTGGGAAGGCCAAGACTTTTCTGATTCCAAGAAAAGACTTAGGGAATTTCTTTTGTTACCTCAGCACAGACCTCTGGCGATACCTCCTGTCTTGGACATACTTGATGATGTTTACTCGGAGGCTTGCCTAAATCCGGATTCCCTGCCTCCTGCCCCAGTCAAGCCTGATAGGTACTACAGAGTTCCTAACTCTCACCAATTTCTTTACAAAAGCCATAATGCTGACCCTGAAACCATTTCTCAAGGCCCCAAGGGAATGAAGGCCTCTACTGCTAAGAATCCACTACCTTCCGAAAGAGAGTCTAGATCCTTAGAAAGGTGGGGAAAAAAGGTATATACCTTGGCCACCCTAGCCATGAGGACCTTAAATTGTCAGTTCCATATGCTTAAATATCAGCAGTTTCTGTTATCACAACTAAGAAATAAAATGTCTCAACCTGAACAACCAGATTTGAAGGAGTTGCAGGATATGATGCATAGTGCAGAACAAGTGGGTAAACACACCTTACAATGTGGCTATGATGCCCTAGAGGCCTCAAGTAGAGCTGCTGTGACAGGATCAGTCATTCGTAGACATGCCTGGCTTAGGGAACAAACCTTGCCTGACCATGTTAAAGCTAAGCTACTAGATGCTCCTTTACAAAAGGATGTACTATTTGGTACTAATGCTGAGGAGATACTACAGAAAATGGAAGAAAAAGCTAAATCTATGCAAACTGTCAAAGCTTTTCTACAGGTTCAACCACCACGTTTTAGCAGAAATTGACCTTCAAAGAACTGGTCCTTTCCAGCCACGGACAAGCCACAAAGAGGTAGATACAGGCGCACAAGGGGCAGAGGACAACCTCAAGGATCATATAGAGACAGACAATGGCAAACTCCAGCACCAAGAGGTGGCGAGGACAGTGCACAGCAATACAGGAAACAAACCCAATGACTTCCCCCTTTTCATGCCAAGCAAGTCTCAGCTGACAGCACCCTTGGGAGGAAAGCTGGCATTATTTACAAGAAATTGGCATATTATCACAACAGACAAATGGATCCTGGACATTATAAACAGAGGCTACAGATTTCATTTTCACACTCTTCCAAAAATGAGAGGCATGCCGAACCTGCCACACAATCAAAGGGCAGAGGCTCAAATACAAATTTCAAAGCTTATGGTCATGAAAGCTATTCAAGAGGTACCTACTCATGAACAAGGTCAAGGTTTTTATTCCAGACTTTTTCTGGTACCAAGGAAAGGAACCGACTGGAGACCCATTTTGGACTTATCCATCCTAAACACATTTCTACTCGTACCAAAATTCAAGATGCTCACATTACAACAGCTTCTTCCCATGCTGGGCAAGGAGTTTTGGCTGGTAACATTGGACCTCAAGGAGGCATACCTGCATGTCCCAATCAGACAAAGCTGCAGAAGATACCTCAGATTTCTTGCAGGTTCAATCCACTATCAATTCTCTGCATTGCCCTTTGGCTTATCTACTGCGCCAAGAGTATTCACGAAATGCCTGGCATCAGTAATTGCCTACTGCAGACTTCAAGGGATACAAATTTACCCTTATTTGGACGACTGCCTGATCCAAGCGGACAACAAGCACATACTTCTGGAACATCTGGCTTATGTAACACGGTTATTGAATTCTCTACGATACACAGTCAACAAGGAAAAATCCAAACTAACACCATCTCAGAAAATAACTTTCCTGGGTGCCAACTTGGACACCCAGATGGCCTATCTTACGCCAGAAAAACAAGGGCAACTAACTCATTACTTCAAAATACTAGCAAACTGTACCAGGCTCACTGCAAGGAAAATCCTGCAGGCTCTGGGCTTCATGGCATCTTGCATTCTTCTAATCCCATGTGCAAAGTTGCATATGAGGAAACTTTAATTGTACCTAAAAAACCTATGGTCTCAACACAGCCACAGTTTGGAAACAATACCAATAATTCCATGTTTGCAAAAGGAATTTCTATGGTGGGCCCAAGCATGCCAAACAAACACAGGTCTTCCATTCTGCAAGCCTCAAGCAAATCAAGTCATCACAACAGATGCCTCAGACTACGCCTGGGGGGCGCACATGACAGACAGGTGCATTCAGGGCAAATGGTCCCAAAAGGAAAAGCACCTTCACATCAATCAAAAAGAAATGCTAGCAGTGATAAATGCAATTACAATTTTCAAGGACCTCCTGCATCCAGGGCAATTATTGATAAGAACAGACGACACCACAGTAATGTGGTACAGAAACAAACAAGGTGGAACACATTCATACCCCCTGTGCAGGCTAGCCATGTCACTTTGGAACTTGACTCTGGAATGGCAAATCGATCTTCAAGCACAGTACTTGCCAGGATTGGAAAACAAGCTGGCAGACAATCTAAGTAGAAATATGACAGATCCACACAAATGGAAGTTGCATCCTCAAGTGTTTACAAAGATAACCCAGGCGTGGGGAAGACCAGACATAGATCTCTTCGCCTCCCACAGGAATCATCAGTTGAAAAAATTCTGTTCAAGGACCTTTCATCCAAAGGCCTGGAGAGTGGATGCCCTTTCTTTCAGTTGGGCAGCATGGACAGTTTATGCTTTCCCACCTTTGCCTCTTCTGCCCAAGGTGCTCTTGAAAGCAAGAGCAGACAGACCGAAGATGATACTGATTGCTCCAGACTGGCCAAGACAACACTGGTACCCACTCCTGAGGAGCCTAACACATACTCCTTCCTGGACCCTACCTCTAATGCCTCTTCTACTGACTCAGCACAGCTACAAAACTCTTCACAGTCAGCTGAAAACTCTAAATCTGGCTGCATGGAAAATTCCTTAACACCACAACAGACCCTACTCTCCAAAGAGGTGCAGGATGTCATTTTGGAGGCCAGAAGGCCATCTACTAGAAAGGCTTACTCCAAAAATGGAAACGTTTTTGCGCTTGGAATGAGAAAAAAGGCCAGGATCCTAGAAAACTGAATTTGCCTCAGATATTACAGTATCTAGCTGAGCTTTTGAACAGTGGACTTTCATTCTCCTCCATCAAAATTCATGCCTCAGCCATTTCTGCAGAATACAACACTGATCCACCCTTATTCTCTCACCCACTTTTAAGACAGTTCCTCAGAGGAGCTAAGAATATAACACCTCCAAGGAAACAACCAATACCAGCCTGGGATCTTAACTACATTCTAGAAAAATTAACATTACCTCCCTTTGAACCAGCTGCCTCAACAGATTTGCAATATTTGTCCTGGAAAACAGCCTTCCTTCTAGCCATTACCTCAGCTCGTAGGGTTTCGGAACTACAAGCCCTCATGGCTGTGCAGCCCTTTCTCATCTTCCATCAGGACAGGGTTTCCCTACGAACCAACCCGTCATTTATGCCTAAGGTAGTATCCAGGGTAGCTTTAAATCAGGCCATACACTTACCTACCTTTTACCCCAATCCTCAAAACAAAGGGGAAAGGCTGCTACATTCCTTAGACATCCATAGACAGCTACGTTACTATTTGGACAGAACACAGCCCTTCAGGAAATCAGAACAACTTTTGTGTCCTATGCTGTAGGAGCTCAAGGGAAGCCAATTTCCAAACAGACAATTTCAAAATGGATAGGCCATTGCATACAGTTTTGTTACTCCTTTCATGGCAAGCCTGTTCCTACAGGCATCAGATCCCACTCCACAAGGGCCACAGCTACCTCTACAGCCTTCCTCAGAGGAGTCCCTACCAAAGATATTTTGGAGGCAGCCACTTGGAGTTCTGTGCATACCTTCACAAAACACTACCACCTGCCTTTATATTCCAAAACTAGAGCAGGCTTTGCCACTGCTGTGTGTTGCAGGGCATTCTAGCTGCTCCCAGTTCCACCTAGTGCCTACCACCCTGTGCATAGCTTTGGGATTCTACCCATCTGTGATTACTGCAGCTGTATGCACGATGGACAT
Source organism: Protopterus annectens (assembly GCF_019279795.1). NCBI lineage: Eukaryota > Metazoa > Chordata > Ceratodontiformes > Protopteridae > Protopterus > Protopterus annectens. The sequence continues at coordinate 1,086,168,109 of NC_056728.1, forward strand.
AGTACAGATGTTCTTCATCTCACATTGCTGCAGTCCTTACACTTGGGTAGTCCGCTGTCCTCGGTCGGCCCGAATATCAAAGTATTAGGCTGACGTCGGTCAAGGCGCTTAAGACTGACATCAGGACGTCAGGGTACAAATGCGCATGACCAACGTCATATCCTCAGTCTTTTTTGCCGCATGGTCCGATGCAGAAGCAGCGTTGCAAGTGCCGTTCGGCGTTCTGAAATTTTTCATATTCGGAGTTTCAGACCGAGTCAAAGTTGGCTAAGTACCCCGTTGGGAATATTTTAGTTTTTTCTTGCCTCAGTGGTTTACCGGATGTCAGAAAAAGTGAATAACTGTATTTCTTGTGGGAAACAGATACCGCATAGAGATTATCATACTTTGTGTATTCCTTGTTTGGGGCCTGAGCACGACGTTGTTGGGTGTCGCTTTTGTGCTAGGTTCAATAAGCGCACTATTAGCGAAGGTTAGATTGTGCCAGGTTGGTCTTCGGGAAGCGGTGCAATTATAATATGCCGTCGGATGCTCCGACGCCCGCTTCTTCGAAGAAGCGCAAAGACAAAGCAGCTAAACCCAGGCAAGAAGAGTCGTCCGTACCGGACGCCGGTTCTTTAGAGGCGTCAGTGGAACCGGTGGTTCCGCCGGAGGCTTCTCTGGAGTCCCAGGGGGAGACGTTGATATTGCAGGATGTGGCCTCTCAGGAGGCAGGTCAGGCTGAAGGGGCTTCCCAGGTTACTGTACTCCCCTCCCTTCCTAGGGTGGTTAGGCCCTCTCCTTCTGTTTCCAAGGCTTCTCCCAGAGGCAGGCCAGGTTTAGCTTCTGTTGGTGTCACTCCTAGTTCGTCAGGATCTGTGCCCAAGAAGCACATGCTTAAAATGGCAGAAGATTTAATTACTTTGATTAGAGGTTCTTTGCCCCCTCCTGATAAGAGGCCTAGGGTGGAACCAGAGTTGGGGAGTTTTGAGCAGGCTTCGGATGTTTCAGAGTCTTCGGCTGAAGACTTGCAGGAGTATTCTCCCTATTCTGATTCTGATATGGATGATTCTACTCCTTCTGCTTCTCCTCCAGAGGAATTTTCTTTTTCAGAGACTCTTCATTCCATGAGGGAACATTTTAAGTGGGAAGGTCAGGACTTCTCTGATTCCAGGAAAAGGCTTAGGAATTTTGCTTTTACCCCAGCATAGGCCTTTGGCTATACCACCTGTTCTGGATGTTGTGGAAGATGTGTTTGCAGAGGCTTCACTTAATCCTGATTCTTTGCCTCCTGCTCCTGTTAAACCGGACAGGTATTTCAGGGTGCCTGAAGCTCATAAATATCTCTATAAGAGTCCTAGGGCGGACCCAGAAACTGTTAGTCAGGGACCTAAGGGCGTCAAGGCCTCTGTTGTAAAAAATCCAGTTCCTCCAGATAAAGAGGCCAGAGCTTTGGATAGATGGGGAAAAAAAGTCTATACTTCTTCCACCTTAGCTATGAGGGCTTTGAATTGCCAGTTTCACATGTTGAAATATCAAAACTATCTTCTTTCTCAATTGAAGTCTAAGGTAGATGCTCTGGCTGAAGGCATTGAGTGTAAAGAATTACAAGATTTGGTACATGTTTCTGAACAGGTGGGTAAGCATTCTTTACAATGTGGTTTTGATGCTGTACAGGCCTCGTCTAGGGTGGCTGCCACTGGGTCAGTTCTTCGCAGGCACGCCTGGCTGAGGGATCAGAATTTATCTGACCATGTTAAGACAAGGATTTTAGATGCTCCTTTACAGTCTGATGTGTTGTTTGGGTCACCTGTGGAGGCAGTCTTAAAGAAAATGGGAGACAAGGCTAAGTCTATGCAGGCTGTTAAAGATTTTTTGCAGGTTCAGCCTCCGAAGTTTAGCAGGAATTGGCCTGCTAAGGGGTGGACGTACCCTTCTTATGATTCACAGTCTAGGGGAAGATCTAGACGTGGTAGGAGCAGAGCTCAGGGCTCTTTCAGACCTAGAACAGGGAGTTCACCTGCACAGTCTTCGGGTGAGGGCAGGGGCCAGTCCTTTCGTAAACAGGCCCAATGACCTACCTTTTCAGCTGCCAGAGCCTTCTTGTCTGGCAGCACCTTTGGGAGGAAGGTTGGCACTCTTCAAAGAAAATTGGAGTTTAATTACCCAGGACAGATGGGTATTGGATATTATACACCAAGGCTACAAGTTTTATTTCCATACCTTACCTCCTTTCAAAGGCATGCCAGACGTTCCTCCTCAGCAAAGAATAGAGGCTCACAAACAAATTTCTCTGCTGCTTCAAATAGGAGCCATACAGCCAGTCCCTCTGCCAGAAGTGGGCCTAGGATTTTATTCTCGCCTGTTCCTAGTACCAAAGAAGGGGAACACGTGGAGACCAATTTTGGATTTATCTATCCTCAACACTTATCTGGACATTCCCAAGTTCAAAATGTTGACGTTACAACAGCTTTTACCTCTGCTGGGCAAAGATCACTGGATGGTGACTCTGGATCTCAAGGAGGCTTACCTTCATGTTCCTATCAGGCTAAGTTGTAGGAAGTATCTGCGTTTTCGAGCTGGGACTTCTCATTATCAGTTCTCTGCATTGCCCTTTGGCTTATCTACTGCCCAGAGTGTTCACGAAGGTTCTGGCTCCAGTGATAGCTTTCTTCAGGCTAAAAGGAATACAGATCTATCCTTATTTGGACGATTGCCTGATTCTGGCCCAAGGAAGGAGCGAACTTCTTCATCATTTGCAATATGTGATAGCAGTGCTAAGATGCCTAGGGTATTCTGTGAGCGAAATAAAGTCCAGTCTAGTACCCTCTCAGGACATGTGCTTTCTGGGTGTGAGACTGAATACAGCATCCCAGATGGCCTTTTGACCCCGGACAAACAAAAGAATCTTTCCCTTTACTTCCATCAATTGTCTCATCAGTCCAGGCTGACTGCAAGGACAGTCCTTCAAGCCTTGGGGTTCATGGCATCTTGTATTCTGGTGCTTCCCAATGCCAAACTGCATATGAGGAAGCTACAATGGTATCTCAAAATGTATGGACACAGCACTGCCAAGATATGGACACTGTCATTCAGATAATACCTTGCATTCAAAAGGAATTTTTGTGGTGGGCTCAGGAATGTCACCTAAACAAGGGACTCTCTGTGACCCGGCCAGAGGCGAGTCAGATTCTAACGACAGATGCCTCAGACAAAGCTTGGGAGCTCATCTAAATGGAAAGTGGATACAAGACACGTGGCCTGCCAGACTACAACATCTACATATCAACTTGAAGGAGATGTTAGCAGTCCAATTTGCATTAATAGCTTTCAAGGATTTACTTCTTCCAGGGCAGGTGTTGGTTCTAACAGACAACACAACTGTCATGTGGTACATCAACAAGCAAGGGGGAACACATTCTTATCCTCTATGCAGACAAGCAATGATTTTGTGGGAGACTGCTCTCAGTTTACAGCTAAATCTCCAGGCAAGGTTTCTGCCGGGAGCACAGAACTCCTTAGCAGATGTGTTGAGCAGATGAATTATGGATCCCCACGAGTGGAAATTGGATCCTCATGTATTTCAGAAATTGACAGTGTCATGGGGAACTCCAGACATAGATCTGTTCGCTTCTCCACTAAACTACCAGCTGCCAAAGTTTTGCACAAAAAGGGTTTCATCCCACAGCTTGGAAAGTGGATGCTCTTTCTTTCAATTGGAGCAATCTTCATGTGTATGCCTTTCCACCTCTGCCTCTCCTCCCAAAGGTACTCCTAAAGGTCAGACAGGACAAGCCAAAGATGATTTTAATAGCTCCAGATTGGCCTCGACAGCACTGGTACCCATTACTGAGAAGTCTGGTACGGGAGCCTCCATGGCCTTTGCCTTCGATTCCACACCTGCTATCTCAGGAGAACAGTCATTTACTCAATGTCAAACTTCACTCTCTTCACCTAACAGCCTGGCATATTCTGTTTTAAACCCTGGAGGGTCTCAGCTTCCACAGCAAGTTTTGAATGTTATTTTGGAGGCCAGAAGGCCTAGTACAAGGAAAGTGTACGCAGATAAATGGAAGAGATTTTTATTTTGGAGTGCAGCAAAGGAATTTGATGTTTCTAAGCCTAATTTAAGTGTGGCTCTTCAATATCTTGCTGAGTTACTGGACAAAGGTTTGTCCTTCTCTTCTATTAAGGTTCATGCTGCAGCAATTTCTGCTCACTATGACTGTGACCCACCATTATTTTCTCATCCTTTGTTTAAGCAATTCCTTAGAGGGGCAAAGAATATAAGACCCCCACGTAGAGCTCCTACTCCTGCTTGGGATCTCAATTTTGTGTTGGAGAAACTCACTCTACAACCTTTTGAGCCTGCAGCTACTGCCGAGTTGAAATATTTATCATGGAAGACTGCTTTTTGTTGGCCATTACCTCTGTAGAAAGGTTTCTGAATTACAGGCCCTTATGGCAGTTGAGCCTTTCTTAATTTTCCATAAGGATAGGGTATCTTTACGTACTAATCCTTCCTTTATGCCTAAAGTGGTTTCTAGTGTGGCTTTAAACCAAACTATTCATTTGCCTACTTTTTATGCAAACCCCAAAATAAAGGGGAAAAGATTTTGCACACCTTGGATATACACAGGCAGTTGCGATATTATTTAAGCAGAACTAAGGGGTTCAGGCAGTCTCAGCAGTTATTTGTTTCATTTGCTTTGGGTTCTCAGGGCAAGCCTGTGTCAAAACAAACTATTTCTAAGTGGATTGGGTTTTGTATTGCTTTCTGTTATTCCCATCATGGTAAGGAGATTCCAGCTGGGATTAGGCCTCATTCCACTAGGGCTACTGCCACTTCTACAGCCTTTTTAAGGGGGGTGGCAACTAAAGATATTTTGGAGGCAGCTACTTGGAGTTCAATGCATACTTTCTCTAAGCATTACCACCTTCCACTTTACTCTAAATCTAGGGCTGGTTTTGCCACTGCAATTTTACAGGGCATTTTAGCAGCTCCTACTGCTTTATAGTGTTGCCATCCTCCCTTACCTCTGCTTTGGGATTCTACCCAAGTGTAAGGACTGCAGCAATGTGAGATGAAGAACATAGTACAGTTTTGTACCTACCATAAATGTAGATGTTCGAAGATCCACATTGCTGCAGTCCAATTTACCCTCCCTCCTTCCCCTCTGTAGTTAGAGGCGGTTGTGTGGTTTGGGTTGTGAATATTGTATATATTGTACATATGACTAGTGCAAGGGTGGTTGGTTGTTTTTTGCTGTCTTTTGGTTTTGACCTTTCTGTTTAGGGTCTTCTGACATCTGGGGCAAGAAAAGACTGAGGATATGACGTCGGTCATGCGCATTTGTACCCTGACGTCCTGATGTCAGTCTTAAGCGCCTTGACCGACGTCAGCCTAATACTTTGATATTCGGGCCGACCGAGGACAGCGGACTACCCAAGTGTAAGGACTGCAGCAATGTGGATCTTCGAACATCTACATTTATGGTAGGTACAAAACTGTACTTTTTGTACCTACCATAAATGTAGATGTTCGAGTGCTAATACAGCTGCAGTACAGGTTTCCCTCCCTCCTTCCCCTCTTGGTAAAGGCCTAGTGGCTAACACCTCCTCATACAACCTGATTGGGTTATCCTTCTATGGTGTATGGACACCTGACATCTGGGGCAAGAAAGACTGAAGAATATGGCGTCGGCTGTGTCTTATATACCCCTGTCACACTGACGTCAGGAAAGAAAGCGACGCCGGACCTAGACTTTGGAATTCGGCCGACCGAGGACCCGCCTGACGGCAGAAAACCCATCTGTGATTACTGCAGCTGTATTAGCACTCGAACATCTACATTTATGGTAGGTACAAAACTGTACTTTCCGGCACCAGTCGTTGGTGTCATCGAGGCCTATTTGTAGGATATCACCGTCAGCTTGAGAGTCAGTAATAGCTCCCAGTTTACGTTCGTCTGTGAACTTGGTCCACCAGGGTCCTTTGGTTTTGGCCTGAACTTCAGAGAAGTATATTGCAAACAGGAGAGGACCCAGGACCGATCCTTGTGGGACGCCACTTGTAAATGCCCGGTCGTTGGATTTGGAGTATGCTACTTTCACTGTGTGGGTTCTGTCCATGAGCCAGATGGCAACTCATCTTATGATATAGGGGTTGGTGCCTAAGTTGGTTAGTATGTCAATGATCCCTGAGTAGGGGATAGTGTCGAAGGCCTTAGCCAGATCGAGGTAGGCTGTATGGACTGCCTTGCCTTCATCAACTGCTTTGGTGATGGATTTGAAGAAGTTTATCAGGTTGAGCAGACGCGATCTGCCCTTCACAAACCCAAACTGTGAGGGATCCAGGGTTTGACGGTTCCCTATATCCTTATTTATGAGGCCCATGATAATGCACTCCATGACCTTACAGATCAGGCTTGTCAGGTTGATGGGGCAGTAGTTTTCTGGGTCAGTAGTTGCTCCCCCTTTGTGGAGAATGACTGTAGCAGTGCACCATTTGGTGGGGACAAAGCCTGAACTGAGGCTGTGGTTGAACAGGGCACTCAGGTGAGGTGCCAGTTCCTTCTGTAGTTCATGTAGCACGCAGCCAGATATATTATCAGATCCCACAGAGGCTGTATTTTTGGCTTTGAATAGTGCGGCTTCTACCTGAGCAGCCGTGATATTAGGGATTTGGCATTCCTTTGGTATTGGGATGGGCCCTTTTGGGGGTGGAGGTGTAAAATTTGCATTGAACCTGTCTGACAGGATGTTGGCAATATCTGTTGGTTCAGTGTAAGTGGTGCTGTTGTGCAATAGCTCAGAGCACCCTTGCGTATTGTTTGAATTTGACATAACTAAAGAATGCCTTATGGTTATCTTTAGCATCTGTCACAATTTTGTTTTCATAACTAGCTTTGAGGCTTTAATAAGGGTTTTCAGTTTTTTGGTGAGACTTGCAAGGGAATTTTTCCAGCCTTGGGACTTAGTACTTCTCTGCAACAGTTTTTTTCTTCTGTTGTTGAGTTTAATGGCAGGGGACCAGCAGATTGGCTTCCTTTTTTTGGAGGACATGACCTTGATTCTGTTAGGAATGGCCTGATCCATGCACTTGAATAAATGCTCATACAGCGCCTTGGTGTATGATTCTGTGGCCATACATCCTTTCCCTGTTTATGTGGGTGACATGAAGTTTGACACTTCTGTCTTTAGAAGCACAAAATTGGCTTTGAAAAAGTTTTTCACTGTGGTTTCCTTCGTGGGGGGTGCGGGTGGGATTTAGACATTGGCTGTGATTAACTTATGGTCAGATATGACCAGGGAGGAGTTGATCACTGATGTAGAGCAGCGGTCCCCCATGTTAGTAATGACTAGATCGAGAATGTTTTTGCCTCTTTTGGAGGTGAGAATGAGTTGGTTCAGGGTGCTGGAGTTAATGAATACCAGAAATCATTGGGCAAATAAATTGGAGCAGGAGTAATTTTCCCAGTTAATGGAGAGGTAGTTGAAGTCTCCCAATATAAGGGTTTTAGGATGAACCCTAATGCTTTCCAGAGTGTTCAGGAAAGCGAAGTGCGAGTCTTGGGACATTGTGGGGGATCTATAGCAGGCTACAACCTGGATTGCCATTTTATCCAGTGTTAGTTGTACTTGTAGTATCTCAAAAGCATTATGTTGGGCAACCAGTCTGGAGGTGTGTGTGTCCTTTATGAAGATGGATATGCCACCTCCTTTGGGGCGTCGGTCCAAGTTTGGGGGTCTGAAGATGTGATATGCCGTGTAGCCTGGTAGTGCTGGGGTGCTCTCTGGAGCCGTGAACCAGGTCTCTGTTACTGCACAGAGGTCCATGTTCTCCAATTTTAGGAGTGACTCAAGCATGAGCATTTTGAGATTTAGGCTTCTAGCGTTGAGTAGCATTATCCTCAGTTTGCGTTTGTTTGCAGTTGTTATGGTGGTAATTTTGTCTTCAGGGCATTGCCTAAAAAAGGCACTATAGGGGTGGCAAGAACCTTTGCCAGTATCCGGAATCCCAGGGGCGACGATGCAGACCATCTCTAGCAAAGCATCGATGTCTGTCAGTCATGTCATCCCAGGCAGACAAATACTGGATCTCCTTCGAATGACACCAAAAACTTAGCTAATTGTTGAAGTCAATCATTTTCTGCTTGTACTGTGGCATAATTCTAGGTGACGGTAGTATGATACTCAGGGCTAGGTTCATACTGCCTGAGCTTCAAGATCCGAGAGCTCCTCCATGTCTCTTTTCATGTAGTCCAGGGAGGTACATCTTAGGTCATTCACACCAACATGGACAATGACCAAGTCATACTTATACTTGTTGTGGAGACCTAAGTGCATGCATGGCAGATCCTGGCACCCGACAGGTAGCTGACTGTAAACTTCTCCTTATTTAGCCTAATGAGTGGGACGCCCATGATTACTATAAAGTCACCAATGATTAGTGTATTGGGTAGATTGTTTTGCCGTAGCGGATTAGGCTGAGTGGCACACTGTTTATGGGGGCTGTGTGTTATAGGAGTTGTGTTTGGGTGAGACAGTTGCTTCCATTTTTGCCTCTGAGGTCTTTGCTGTTTGGGCAGATTTTTATTGAGAACCTCCGCAAAAGTGGGTGTATGTTTTGTGTTACTATATGAGAGGTGTGGTGGTGTGTGATCTGGTGGGCTATGTGTTCTATGTGGTGTGGAATGTGTGTTTACCTTCTCCTCTTGAGTGGCTAGCCCAGTCTGGGTTTGAGAGAGCGTGGCTTCCACTTTGGACATGTACGTGCATCTCTCACAAAAGGATGCGCTAGTAGGTAGGAGGAGAGGGTTATCGGTGTACATGAGGCAGTTGCTACATTGCCTCAGGATGCCCAGGTTCACCAGGTTAATAGGAGAAAGTGTACATAACTGTCCTTTAGACATGCCTGATAGGTGCTTAGTATTTACGTACTGTAGCTGTTATACAAGTACTGTAGCTGTTATGCAAGTACTGCAAGTTCTTACGGAAGTGTTCTTTGGTCGTTATTATTAATTCCATCTCCTCCCTGTGCCTTGTTTGGATCCAGTTTGCACAGCTCTTTTTCAAAATGATTTAGTTTGATTTCAGTATCTGAGGTTACCTGGAGCCCACTAGGATGACTTATCACCCCCTTTGTGAAGCCAAACTGTTTTGCATAAGATTTTTAAAATATATTTATAATTTGTTGTTTCTGAGAATAAATTTTAGAATCTACATACAGTTTATCAGTTTGTAAGTCTTTACTTCTACATTTTATGTATCTATAAAATGGTATCTGATATTGTTAATCCTTGTTCATTCCTTATGTATGGGTATCAGTTCTGACCATCTTCCAAGCTCATGTCTGCTACAAACTCTGGAGCTAAACTCTTATCCAGAATTCCCCTCTCCCTGTTACCCCAGATTTCATTTGCTGCGTCGCCATTCGGTCGTGTCAAGCTACTTCTCTTGAGCTAAGTATAGATATTTGTTGTCAGACTAGTCTAATATAACTTTTTCCTTCAGAAAAGTTTCTAATTTGTTGTCTCTTACCTTATCGCATTTAGCGACTATATTTCCTTGAGTTTCCTTCTCTTTACTCTGCACTTTTTACCACAAGGTATTTTCTCCATTACCATTGTTGGTAAACCCTTCCTTCCTTCATTACCTTCGGGTATTCTTTCGTGCCATTGCTGGTGCCCTTTCTCCTTTTCTATCATGGCAGATAATAGCCCAGGATTTAAAAGGTGTTCAGATTGTGAACACAAATTACCTACATCAGATGCACACTCTGTGTGTCTATTGCTTGGGCGTGTCTCACTTATCTGTTGACCCACCCTGTGGTATTTGTAAGAACTTTTCCAACAGAACTTTGAGAGGAAAAATAAATTGTTACTGAAAGGACTTCTTAAATCTCCCTTTTCAGAGGCTGTTTCTGGGTTGTAGCTTTCAACCCCTCCTAGAGCCCATAAGAAAAAATCGGATGATCCTACAAAGGCCAAGTCTCTGCCTTCGTCCTCGGCTGGGGACTTCCGTCAACCAAGACCTAAGAAGGCTAAGATTTCTGCTTTGGAGCTCACTCCGGCCCCAGTACTTTTGGTGCCTAGACCTTTGGCACCAAGGCCTTTGGCGCCATCAGTGATTTCGGCTCCGTCTACTGTAGCCTTTACTGTATTGGTACCGAAGGGCTCCTCGGTTCAGACTAGTACTACATCGGCACCGACTGTTCAAACCACATTGGCTCCGACATCTTATCCAGAACAGATGCCTCAGTTATTGACACCAATTTTGTCGGTTCCAGCTTCGGTACCGGCAACCACTTCGGCACCGATCTTTTTGTCAGTATAGACCGTGACCTCGGCACCAATGATTTCCTCGGTGCAGACACCCGTAGTCCAGTCTTTCTCAGCACCGTTGTTCTCAGTGTGGACTGGTGAGGTGGGCACCGAGCTTGTCTCTTCTGTGGATAGACATGTTTCTCCCTCAGCTGTGTCCGTGAGGTCCACTAGAAGCCTTTCTGAATACGACGTGTTGCGTCTTGTGTATCAAGTGCTTCTGGCCAGAGGTATCCCGCCCCCCAGGACATATCCTTCCTTGGGAGTTGATCACCCATCGCTAAAGTCCCCTTCTTATTCTCCTCCTTCATTGCCTTTGTAGCCCCTTGATATAGCACAGTCTTCCCCCTCTACGGTTCCCTTTATGGACCTCACTAAGGAACCATAGTTGCCTTTGTGGCAGGAGAGTTTTGCTACGATCCAGGATGATAGTTGTGACATGCGTAATTTGATGTTTCACAGCCATCCGGGGACTCCGAGTCGGCAGGCTGAGCCACTTAGGGGAGACGTGACCCCTGTCTTGGACACTCACCCCTCTTCAGGTTTACCAGCCTTCCAACTGATGGAGAAGGCTCTGGAGTTTGCTGGCAATACTGTGCTGTCTATCTCCCCGCCCTCCTCTGGACCGCTATGTTCACAAGTCGCACCTAGCGGACACCGGGCGCAAGAGCCTTAGGATGTATTACCACAGGAAACCCCCTTTCCGTTGTCTCCCCCAGCTTCCCCCTCTGAGGAAGTTCACCGGAAAAGTTCGTGCAAGAGGAAGCACATGGAAGTTCGTGCAAGAGGAAGCACATGGACTCCACAGAGGAGTCTCTCACTGAAGGCACAGACTTTGATGATGGGGAAGGATCCCCTCGGTCACCCTTTGAGGTATCCTTTGGTGATATCCTCGAAATCCTTAAACAGAGAGGTGACTGGTAGCCCTCTAATCCGACCTCTGAGGAGTCTGTGTTCCTGCAGGCTTTTCACGCCCAGCCCCCTACCTCCTGGGTTACTCCACCTGCAGATTAACTGGTCCAGCTCATCATGCAGCATGCGTGGAGGGCTCCTGACACCATTGAGGCTATTCCCCAGAGGCCAGATAAGATTTTGTCCCCTCCTGCTACGGATCCCCATTGGTCCAAAGGTCTTCCTGTGGATGCTCTGGTGGTGGCGGCCGCAACCAAAAAGGATCTGGCAGAAGAAGAAAGCCAGGTCCCTGAATTATATGGCACACTTTACCAGGCTTCAAAGGGATCTAATTTCCGAGCTCTCTGAAACCTTGGCTGGTGCCGTGTCTGATGAGGTCTGTGACAAAGTGGCCTCTCAGCTGGCCACCATTGAGTCAATATCTAACTCCTCCATGCAACTGATATCTCACGCATCAGAAGGAGCAGCTAGAGTGGCAGGTCTTGAGACGACAAGCCTGGTTGCGCTTGTGCAATTTTGCGGAACCCGTTAAGGCTTCCTTTCTTAACGCTCCCATTGAAGCCTCTTCGTTGTTTGGACCCAAAGTTAAAAGCACACTGGCCAGATATGAACAGAACGGTAAGACTCTTTCTGCCGTAGGTGTCCGTTATTCTTCCCCTCAACGTGCTTTCTCCCGAAACCAAAAGAGTGGGAAGATATGGTTCAAGAAGTCTCAGGTTCCTTTCTGTGACACACAGGCCGAGTTCTCCCCTAGAGGCAGAGGGGGAAACTCACAGGGACCACGCCCCTTTCGGCATCAGAGGGGGACTGCATAACCAGGGTTCCAGGGACTCTTTTCCTGGCCAATCCTACCAGCGCTCCTGAAGAGTGGCCCAACTCCTTTCCTCTGGAGGTGGTTGGGGGTCATTTCTCCTTGTACCCTTCTGCCTGGCTAACCATCACCACAGATTCTTGGGCAAAAAGGATTATAACCAGAGGTTATCCTGTCCCCTTCAATCTTTGTCCTGTCCCTTGAAAAAACCTACCCAACGTTCCACCCAGTCAACGGGAAGAAGTAGCACTAGAGATAGCAAAGCTGCTAAGAAAGAGTCATCCAAATAGTCCCTCCAGACCAGATAGGATCTGGATTCTACTCATGACTATTTTTGGTGCCAAAGAAAACCGGGGACTGGAGACCAATTTTGGATCTCAGTGTATTGAACAAGTTTGTAAGAGTACAAACATTCCGGATGGTCACAATACAGTCTATCCTCCCACTTTTGGAAAAAGACGATTGGATATGCTCGATAGATCTTCAAGATGCGTACTACCACATAAAAGTGGACAGGCCATCAAGAAGATTTCTGCGCTTTCATGCGGGGGCCAGTCACTACCAGTTCAGAGTACTGTCCTTTGGACTCTCTTCAGCCCCCAGAGTGTTCACAAAGTGCATGGCAGTCGTCACAGCTCACTTGCGACTACAAGGATTCCAGGTGTTTCCATACCTAGACGACTGGCTCATCTCCGCCCCCACCAGATATCTATTGGAAGAAGCCTTGGCATACTCTCTCCTCGCTGCACAAAGGCTAGGCATAACCATAAACTGGCAAAAATCCAATCTCACCCCATCTCAGTCCACGGAATTCATAGGGGTCATCTTGGATGCAAAGAATTGCAGAGCATCCATTCCAGAGCACAGAATTCTAAGGATAAAGCAACAACTGATCCCAATCCTTTCAAGGGAGAAATCCACTGCTCACTCTGTCCTACAGCTGTTGGGTTCCATGGCAGCCACCATCACCACTGTCCCCCTGGCCAGGTTTCATATGAGGCTTCTACAATGGCTACTGCTCACCCAATGGTATCCTTTCCAATATCCTCTTTCAGCCAAGATTCGAGTAACTCACAGGTGCAAGCAGGATTTAAATTGGATGACCCACAACCCGTCACAATGGTCTTGCCCCTTCTCCCCCTAGCAGCCCAAGGCTACAGTGACCTCGGATGCCTCCCTGATGGGGTGGGGGGAGGCTATGTCAGGGACAGACAGTCCAAGGCACTTGGTCAGAATTGGAGGCCCAACTCCATATAAATGTTCTAGAGCTGAGGGCAGTGCTTTTGGCGTTGCAAGCATTCCATCCCCTGCTGCCATGTGGGACGATTGCGATACAATCAGGCAACATGGCGGTGGTCTGGTACATCAACAAACAGGGTGGAACCAAATCTTACCCCCTTTGTTGAGGGGCCATGAGGATATGGCAATGGGTGATGGCTACCAACCGTTTTCTTCTAGCAACGCACATTCCCGGGAGTTCCAGTGTGATAGCAGCAGACGCGTTCTACAACCTCACGAGTGGTCCTTGAATCCCTTGATAGCGGCAGAGATCTTCCACCGCTGGGGTCGTCCTTGCTCATCCCCGATCAACTACAAATGCAGCAAATACTTCACCCTGATTCCCTCTCCGGGACAGTCACCCAGGGACGCTCTAGTCCACGATTGGCCCTCGGGTGTTCTTTATGCAGTCCCACTTCTCCCCCTCATTCCCCAATTTCTGAAGAAAGCCCGTCGGTTGAAGAGCAAGGTGATCCTCATAGCACCATATTGGCCTCGTCAAATTTGGTTCCCCTTCCTTTGGCCTCACCTGCTAGATCAAACATGGATTCTCCATCCAACCCCGGGGTTGGTTTCACATCCGCAGAACCTGATTCATCCCAACTTGGACAGCCTGAAGCTCACAGTTTGGCTCCTCCAATTCCCTTGATTGCCAGGCAGAATGATCTTTCTTTACCGGTACGGGACATTCTTATTGCATCTCATAGTCTTCCACTAGAATTACTTATCTAAGCAAGTGGAAAAGATTTACCTGTTGGCTGAAAGAAAAACAAGTAGATCCCTTCTCAGCACCGGTGTCGATAATACTAGAGTATCTGGCCGACCTATTTCAATCGGGTCTATCTACCTCTACCATTAGAGTTCATTTGGCTGCAATATCTGATTTCCATGAGGGTGTCCAAGATGCCTCTCTTATGTCACACAAATTATGCAAGACCTTCATAAAAGGTGTGAATCATCTGAAGCACCCTTTTAGAGAACCTATTCAACCATGGGACCTGTCATTAGTTCTACAAGCTCTGACAATGCCACCTATTGAACCAGCTTCTTCTTGCGATCTCAAATATTTGTCATGGAAAGCCTTGTTTTTGGTCGCCATTACTTCTGCCAGACGTATCTCTGAGCTTCAGGCCTTATGCATCAAGAGTCCATACTTGATTTTTCATAGAGATAGTGTCTTTGATAACTAATCCTTCATTTCTGTCAAAAGTGATCTCTGAAATGTCCATTAATCAAACCATTAAATTGCCAGTTTTCTTCCCCAATCATTCAAACAAAGGAGAGTATTGCCTACATACCCTAGATATTCACAGGCAAATTCACTTCTACTTGAACAGGACTAAGGCCTTTCGTAAATCAGACCAGTTATTTTTGGCCTATTCTGGACCTAGATTAGGATGTGCTGTTGCTAAGGTCACATTGGCTAGATGGTTGAAAGACCCTGTGACCTTCATTTATACACAATGTAATATTCCATTGCCTACTACCACTACTACTAAGTCGGTGGCAACTTCTGCTGCCCTCCATGCTAGAGCTTCTTTACATGACATCTGTGCAGCTGCAACTTGGGCTACGCCTCATACCTTCATCAATCATTACAAATTGGATTTGGCCTCCAGGGGAAGAGCATCTTTTGGTTCTATGGTGCTCAGGAATGTCCTTCCATGAGAGCCTCCCAGTAATAGAGGTAGCTGGGCACTCTGTCCCATATGTAAGGAATGAACGAGGATTAACAATATCAGATAAAGAAGTTATGTCTTACCATAACGTTCCATCCGTATTGTTGATCCTCGTTCAGTCATTACGACCCTCCCTCCTTCCCCCTCCTATGGCTTATAGTGGATCTCACCATCCTGTTCTTTTAGGTCATTTGACCAGAGGTAGCCTCTACCTTCTTTTGACTTGCAAACTCAATCTGAGGTAACAGGAAGAGGGGAATTTTGGGTAAGATTTTAGCTCTAGAGTTTGTAGCTGACGTGAGCTTGGAAGATGGCTGGTTCGGTTCCAAGGTCGGAACCGATACCCATATGTAATGACTGAACGAGGATCAACAATACAGATGAAACGTTATGGTCAGACATAACTTCTTTTTCCTGTTATGCTCAGTATCTTTATATATATTTTCTTCAATTTTTTCTTGATCTTGTCTCACACTATCCTTAATTTGTTTGTACAGATTGTTTATTTCAGTTTTTAAAGCTGTAGTTCAAACTGCTTTCCATTTATTATATTTTTGTATCTCACCTTAATCATTCTTGCGGAAATATATCATCCTGACTTTGTATGCTTAGATCTTGATGTTAAACATTTTTTTTTATTTTTCTGCATTCAGTTTCTCTTTCAAATCTTTCCACGTTCCTTCTGCAGTTTTTCCACTGAACCCATCACTCCAAGTGACTGTTTTGCTTCCATATAATGTGTTCTTAGTCTTCTGTGCATTGGCTTAGATTTCCGGCTGGTAGAATTATCTTGTAACAAATTAACCTTTATAACCCCATGATCACTGCACATGAACGGTGGTAAAACTTTACTTGAAGTAACAGTAGTTTCTTTGTGAGCACAAACAATGTCTGGTACAGTATGTTCCATTCCCTGGTAGTGTTTTGTTTTTTTCAATCTGAAGCAATTGTTCTTAAACAAACATTGTGAGTAATTTCCTTTCTAATGCTGTTGAATCAGTATTATTCCAGTCAGTTTCTGGTAAATTTAAGTCCTCAGCAACTATTATGCTTCGCTCTTGTGTTTCATCCAAGAAATGTATGAATTCCTGTAGGTCATCTGTACTTGACTTTGGTGGTCTGTACACTCCAACAATTGCTCTATGTTCCAGGGTTTTCTTTATTGTCACAGTTGCACAATGTACTGATGTCGCCATTGGATATGTAATAATCACAGGTCTCACAACTATCTTTGATCACCATCATAACACCTCCACCTGATTTTTTTGTTAAAATGTCTGTTACAATAAAAACATTTATACCCTGACAGATCTGATTTCCAGTCATTGCTCCTTAACCACGTTTCCAACAATCTTGTGGGAATGTAGCAAATTTTCCATTTAAAAAAAAAACATTATTATTAATGCTTCTGGCATTAACAACCATCAAAAATGCATCAAATGTTGCTTTCTGTGAACTGTTAAATTATTGAGCTGGCAAAAATCCTGCCTTGTGTTTTCGAATATTGTAAAATATCTGCTAGAAAAATTCTCTTCCCTGATATTGACAAGTGTGCGCTGTTATGTCTGAACATGTGTGCCTAAAATTAGGCTCATATGCTCTACAGATTTCCATTTTTTAAAATGGGATGTTTTTTCATGTAGGTATTTACCTAGAAAATGTTTTCATTCACAGTCGTATGGCTATCCTTTCTTTAAGTAATTTGTGAAAAATACATTCTAACACTATGCTATGTAAGAGGGGTGCAAGTTCCCTACTAACAGACCATCTTTGCGGATGAGATTGTTTGTATTAATATGAATAAAAGCAGATTTGTATTACATTAAGATGTAAGGCCTACCTCACATCTTCTATTTTAGCTCCAGGCAAGCATAAAACTTTGACATTCATTACCTTCGCTGCATAGGTCAGTGTCAGTTCCTCTAATGATTGAATCTCCAATTACAAGATTGACTTTTCTGACCACATCTGAAGAATTTTCTACTTCTAATTCAGTAATATCTGCTGTATTAATTGTTGCAAAGGAATGCTCTTCATCACCGTTAGTCTTATTAATCCCACTGTTTTCATTGCTTTTTACATTTGCAAGCTTACAATTATCATCCATTTGGCTTTCTACATCCACAGCTTGAGCCATGTTGTCAACATCTGTCTTTCTCATCTTTTTTTCTTACAGTAATGTTCTTCTATCCTTCCACATTCAGTTATGATTTCTTCCTTTTCATCTGCCCCTTGCCTCATTTTTTTCTACCTTCTCTTTTTTTGAAAAAGTGATAACTTTTTCTGTAGACTGAAGGGTTTTTTTTATAGAAAAAATGTTATTCCCTGCAATCTGTGTTACATAACAAAGCAGTATCCATTTTAATATGCATGTTCTTTGCTTTACGGACATTTATCAGTTTTTTTTCTTCCATGTTATCTGTTTGGAACAACTTCCTTTCTTTCTTTTTGTTTCTTTCTGTTTGCTCTGAATCCCCAGATCACTGAACACTTTTATCCAGAATTTCAAAGTTGTCAGTGGCATTATCTTGTTTTGTAGGGGTTCAGTAATCTTTACAGACAGTAAGACCCATCCTTTCCTAAATGTGCTCTCTTTGCTTTTTGCCTTTCAGTATATTAATGACTAGACTGATGAGATAAATATGTAACAACAGTTCTCCAAGCTGTGCCAATTGCACGAGTGTAATTGTCATCAGGAAGTCTTGATTTAATGCTAATAATGATAAGCAAATCATCCAACTTTTGCCATGAGGATCACAGATCAACAGTGTTATCGGGTATTAACTTTAAATATACTTAGTATTTTTTACACTCTACAAGATTTTTTATGCTTAAGCAAATGATTAAAGGCATATTCATTCAAAGAATCCATAATCAGAGTCATTCAAATGAATAAAAAATTCTCATAGTAAAGAATAGTCAGAATCAGTTACCACAGAATTCAAAGAAACTTAAATCCACTTCTGTGAGAAAAATCACACAACAATATACAACCAAGTATTAAATTAAGGTACAGTAAGGCTGTCACTCTGACAGTAAAAGTTAGTCAAACAAAAGCTGGAATTCCTCACTATTGTTTGTGGTAGCACCTCTTTTTAACAACAAAGATCAATAAATCACAAACCAAGATGGGATTATTTAGATAAGCCCTGGATCATTGTTGCAGTAGATGTGCCCTCCCTCCGTCTGCCTCTTTTTTATTGCTATTTTTATGCCCAGATGTTTTTTTTTTTATTATTACTGTTCCAATATGACAGGGTTCTAACCTCCTAGTTCTGAGGCAAGAAAGCTGTGAAGTTTTGGTGCCCTAGCTATTGATTTTTGTACTGCTGTCATCAAGCTGTTCAGTGGCTAGAGCACATTGAAAATGTCCTAAAGCTTTAGAAGCTGATCAGCCGCTCCTAGGCAAGACATCTCGTATAGCTTAGGCAACTGCAATAGTGATCCATTTGAAAATTTACTTTGTGTTAAGTTTTCTTACACAAGTGTACTTTTCTAGCATTTGAAACATGATAGAAAACAGGGAAAACATTACCAAGCATAGTGATTTGGCAATAAGAAATTCAGCATGCAACTATTCCTCTACCTCTGTACTGAACTGTATAGCTTGAGTGCAAGTTATATCTGCATGTCCAAATCTGAAGTACAGAAGTACTATGATATGTTAAACTTTAAACTGAGATATAATCCTGTACTGATAGGCAGCATGATAGTCTACATGGTTATTAGAGTGTGTCAGGCTGCCAAATTACATTATGCTTTTTTTGCCTTAAGGCGGACATATGACTTTTCTTTTCAGAGTGGAGAAATATAGTCATACCAGTTCTTTATATCCCAAAAAACTGTCCCAGTCACCACCAGTCTCCTGTAGTACCACCTTATCAACAAAAAAAATATATAATCATTACACCAGTAGCACGTCTATATAAAGCATTTGACATCCTCTTCCATTTTATATCATATAGATGCTCGTGAGTCCTGTCCTTCAACCCTCTGGTTGTCTTTCTGCCTAAAGTGGTATCTGGGTTTAATTTAAGTCAAACTATCCAACTTCACATTTTCTTTCCTTAACCTAAAAATGAGAGAGAGATGATTTGCCATACCTTTGATGTCCACAGACAATTCAGGTTCTCAGTGAGGTGCTTTCGCAGCCCCTGACACCCGCTACCTCAGAGTCATAGGCCACTGCCGTCTCCCACGTGGAGACATCTAGGCCTCTGGAAACTCAAGGTATTGGGCCTACAGAAACTCATCCCTCAGATGGGTTCAGAGCCACTGAGCAGGCATTGGCTTCTGAGGGTGTTTTCAGACCTTCACAACTTACCATTAAAACAACAGCCAAGACAAAGGTACCATTAAAGACAAAGAAACAAAAGAAACAAGTACAGCATTCTCCTGAGCAGTCCTCCATGCCTAAGAAACAGATGCTTAAAATGGCCGAAGACCTCATAACTCTAATCAGGGGTTCTCATCCCCCTCCTGAGAAAAGGCATAGGCAGGAAACAGACTATGACTCCTCTGATCAGGTTTCCATTTCCTCTAATTCCTCTTCAGACCAGGGATACTCTCCCCCCCATGAGGACTCTGATGCTGAAGAATCTATCCCTTCAGCCTCTCCTCCTGAGGATTATTCTTTTGGGGAAACTTTACATACCATGAGGGAGCATTTCCATTGGGAAAGCCAGGATTATTCAGAATCCAAGAAAAGGCTCAGGGATTTCCTCTTATTGCCTCAACACAGGTCCCTGGCTATTCCGCCTGTGCTAGATATTGTGGACGATGTGTTCTCTGAATCCAGTTTATCTCCTGACTCTTTGCCCCCTGCTCCTGCCAAGCCAGATAGCTATTATAGAGTCCCTGACTCTCACAAGTTTCTTTACAAAAACCCTTCTGCTGATCCAGAAACTATTTCCCAGGGTCCAAAGGGGATTAAGGCTTCCATTGCAAAAAATCCATTACCCTCTGATAGAGATTCCAGAGCTTTGGATAGATGGGGGAAGAAAGTATACACTTCTGCAACTTTAGCAGTAAGAGCTTTAAATTGCCAGTTTCACATGCTTAAGTACCAACAATATTTAATGGCTCAGTTAAAACAGAAAATGCTTGCAAGCTGAGAAACTCCTGATTGCAAAGAAATGCAGGATTTATTGCATGCAGTTGAACAGGTGGGAAAACATACTCTGCAATGTGGTTTTGATTCTTTAGAGGCCTCTTGTAGAGCCGTTGTTACAGGTTCTGTGATTCGAAGACATGCTTGGTTAAAAGAACAAAGTTTACCTGATCATGTTAAGGCAAAATTATTGGATGCTCCTTTACAGCATGATACTTTGTTTGGTGTTAAGGCAGAAGAGGTGTTAAAGAAAATGGAGGATAAAGCTAAATCTATGCAAACAGTCAAGGATTTCTTACAGGTACAGCCACCTCGGTTTAGCAGAAATTGGCTAACAAAGAATTGGTCCTTTCCAGTGTCAGACAGGCCACAGAGAGGCAGATACAGATGCCCAAGAGGCAGATCTCAACCCCAAGGCTCAAACAGACAATGACAGTTGGGCACCTCAACCCCAAAAGGTGGTGAGGACAAGTCTCAACCTTACAGGAAACAGTCACAATGACTTTCCCCTTCGTACGCCAAGCACGTCCCTTCTGGAAGCCCCCTTAGGGGGAAAACTAACATTTTTTTCTCAAAACTGGCAAACAATTACCCAAGACAAATTGGTCCTGAATATTGTGTCTCAAGGTTACAGATTCCACATTCATACTTTACCAAGGTTAAAAGGAATGCCAGACCTGACACAAAATCAATGAGCAGAGGCACAAAAACAAATTTCAGCCCTCATGGACATGAGAGGTATTCAAAAAGTACCACAACAGGAACAAGGACAAGGATTTTACTCAAGACTCTTCCTGGTCCCCAGAAAGGACAAGGCCTGGAGGCTCATACTAGATCTTTCAATTCTGAATATTTACCTGGATATTCCGAAATTCAAAATGTTGACATTACAGCAGCTTCTACCCATGCTGGGCAAGAAGGCTTGGCTTGTTACTCTGGACCTCAAAGAGGCATACCTGCATGTCCCCATCAGACAAAATTGCAGAAGATACCTCAGATTCAAAGCTGGTACAATGCACTACCAATTCTCTGCACTGCCCTTTGGCTTATCTATTGCGCCCAGGGTCTTCACAAAGTGCCTGGCACCAGTAATTGTATTTTGCAGACAAAAAGGAATTCAGATATATCCATACCTGGACGACTGCCTCATTCAAGCAGAGACAAAGGACATTCTTCTACAGCATCTGGCGTTTGTAAAAAGGTTGCTAATTTCTCTAGGGTACACAGTAAATGAAAAGAAGTCAAAACTAGTGCCCTCGCAACAGATTATATTCCTGGGTGCCAGCTTAAATACAACGGCCCTGATGGCTTACCTCACGCCAGACAAACAAGTTCAACTAACTCAATATTTTCAATTGCTGGCAAGAAAGTCCCATCTCCCTGCAAGAAAAATTCTGCAGGCCCTGGGATTCATGGCATCCTGTATACTACTAATACCATATGCCAGACTGCATATGAGGAAATTACAATGGTACCTGAAAAGTTTTTGGATTCAACACTCTCACGGTTTAGAAGCAGTAATACCACTTATTCCCTGCCTACAACAGGAGTTTCGATGGTGAGCACAGGCATGTCACCTAAACAAGGGTCATCCTTTTACTCAACCAACAGCCAGGCATACTCTAACAACAGATGCTTCGGATTACGCGTGGGGAGCACACATGGCAGGAAAATGCATTCAGGGCAAGTGGACCACAGACCAGATGCATCTTCACATCAATCAAAAAGAGATGTTGGCTGTTCAAAATGCCCTAACAGCTTTCAAGGACCTTCTACATCCAGGACAATTACTACTAAAGACAGACAACACCACAATAATGTGGTACATAAACAAGCAAGGGGGCACTCATTCTTATTCCCTATGCAGGCAAGCCATGACCTTGTGGAACACAGCTCTAACGTATCAAGTTCACCTGCAAGCACAATTCCTGCCAGGAAAGAAAAATACTCTGGCAGACGATCTAAGCAGAAATATCATGGACCCTCACGAATGGAAATTGAATCCACAAATCTTCAGCATGGTAACGCAAAAGTGGAGATGCCCAGACATAGATCTTTTTGCCTCCCCACTGAATTGCCAACTACAAAAATTCTGCACAAGGACTTATCACAAACAAGCATGGAAAGTGGATGCTCTTCTATTCAGCTGGAAAAACCTAAAAGTTTATGTCTTCCCGCCACTGCCTCTCCTTTCAAAGGTACTCCTAAAAGCCAGACAAGAAAAAACATGATCCTGATTGCTCCAGACTGGCCATGCCAGCACTGGTACCCTATCTTAAAGAACTTGGCTCAAGGCCCACCATGGATTTTGCCTCAAATTCCACACCTTCTGACTCAGCAAAACTATCAGATCCTGCACGGTCAGCTCAAGACACTAAACTTCGCTGCATGGCAGATACATTAGTCAAACAGGCAACACCTCTCTCTAAAGCTGTTATGGATGTCATGTTGAAGGCCAGGAGGCCTAGCACCAGGAAAGCTTACTCAGAAAAATGGAAGAGATTCTGCGCCTGGAACCAGGCTCAAAGCCTTGACCCTCTGGTTCCAAACATTCCTCAGATTTTACAATACTTAACTGAATTGCTGGACAGAGGCCTATCCTTCTCATCAATTAAGATCCACGCCTCTGCCATTTCAGCACATTACAACACGGATCCTCCTTTATTCTCTCATCCCTTGCTAAAGCAGTACCTCAGAGGGGCTAAAAACATAAGACTGCCCCGGAGAGCACCAACACCAACTTGGGACCTCAATTTCATTTTGGAAACACTAACCCTATCACCTTTTGAGCCAGCCAATACAGCCGATCTAAAATTTTTATCATGGAAAACAGCTCTGCTCCTGGCAGTAACTTCAGCACGAAGAGTCTCAGAGCTACAGGCATTAATGGCAGTGGAACCTTTTATAATTTTTCATCAGGACAGGGTATCTTTAAGGACAAACCCTACCTTTATCTATTGTGGCTCTTAACCAAACCATCCATTTGCCAACTTTTTTCCAAACCCCCAGAATAAAGGGGAGAACCTTCTGCATTCTTTGGACATACACAGGCAGCTACGCTTCTACTTGGACAAAACAAAGGCTTTCAGGAAAACTGAGCAACTGTTTGTAGCATATGCTGCAGGATCACAGGGCAAGGCTATCTCAAAGCAGACTATATCCAAAAGGATAGGACACTGTATTCGGTACTGCTACACACAGCATGGACAATCAGTCCCAAATAAGATTAGGCCACATTCCACCAGGGCAACAGCCACTTCAACAGCCTTTCTCAGAGGAGTACCTACCAAAGAAATTTTGGAGGCTGCAACTTGGAGTTCAGTGCACACCTTTACCAAGCATTACCACCTGCCTCTTTACTCTAAATCCAGAGCAGGATTTGCCACTGCAGTTCTGCAGGGCCTCATAGCCAATCCTAACTCTTTATAGACCAGCCACCCAACCTCAGCTTTGGGATTCTACCCAAGTGTAATGACTGCAGCAGTGTAACACGATGAACATAGTACAGTTTTGTACCTACCATAAATGTAGATGTTCGAGTGTTCACACTGCTGCAGTCCAGGTTACCCTCCCTCCATCCCCTCTGAACTAGCTGGACTTATCTATACCTTTCTATCCTACACAACCTTTGGGGTGTATTTGCTGGTAACTGAAGGTATGGTTTTCACTGTATATTTTTGATTAGCAATATGTATTGCCTACCTACTCGGGGGCACCTGACATCTGGGGCAAGAAAAACTGAAGAAAATGGCGTCGGATGCAACTTATATACCCCTGGCGCACTGATGTCAGGCAGGGAAGAAGCGACAGCAACCGACACCAGACCAAGACTTTGGAACTCAGGCTGACTGCTGGACCGCCTGATGGCAGGATAACCCAAGTGTAATGACTGCAGCAGTGTGAACACTCAAACATCTACATTTATGGTAGGTACAAAACTGTACTATATTAAGAGTGAGATTTTTAATTTAGCTTTGGATACAGATTTAGTTTATAGACCCTCTGCTATAGAGTTTATCAAAACTCTATAGGGTTGGGAGGGTGGCCTAATGGTTAAGACTTTTGCCTAACAAACACAAGGTGCAGGGTTTGAGTCTCACAAGGGATAATTGGCTAGGCTTAAAATGGCTCGCAAGGGCAGTTAGCTTAGTACTAATCTATGAACTTATGATACGTCATACGTGTTGCCAAATAAACCACATTTTTAGTAGTACAATTACAACATCCTGGGAATGACAAAAACCTATCAAACACCACCACTGAAGCATATAGTCCATCATTAATATACACAGATTGCACATTCCACATTTCAACATTTTTGATTTAAAAATATGTTTGGAAAGTGCCAACTTATTCTCCACATTTTACGTTATATTCTTACCTCTACTGTAAGTAACCAGTTTGGTAACACCAGGACTACCTTTCATATCTGGGGTAAAAACCAGGCTCCAGGTTTTCCCTGAGAGCCCCAACCACCTTCGAGGCATCCCTGTTAAAGGGAACAATCATTGCCCCCTTCTTTTCCCCACTGGTAAAGTTACATTATACTTGGGGGTATCAGCCTTGTATTGTGTGCTTTCCATTTTTAAAAATGATGTAAATCTAACTTTCCTACTTTCAACCACCTCACGTTTGATATTTTGTAATATCTTTAAAGGGTAACCCCGTCCAAAAACATGTTGATCAGTTTACCAATTTCTTCGAGAAATAGCCTTTCACTACTGATCAACCTGGAAAGCTGCACCATCTGCTCCTTAACTGTACCCCTCTTCTGAATCAAGGGGTGACAATGACCAAAATGAAAAAATGAGTTGGAATAAGTTTTTTTATGGAAAATAGTGGAATAAAATGACTTCTCCCTTTCATTCTTATATAACATAATATCCAAATGATCAATCTGGTCAGAGTCCTATATAAAAGTTAACTTGGGAATGAAGTAGCATTACTCAAATAAACAAAATTGCGGTAAAATCTCCACATCACCCTTCCCCAAAATTAATATGTCATCCATAAATCGAAAATAAAATAGTATTTTATCAACAAAATGGAGAAGTAAAAGCAAACTGTTTTTCCCATTCGGCTAGTACTAAGTTCTCATAAATGGGTACACACCCTCAAAAAAATTGTTGTGCAAAACAATTTCTATAAACTCAATAATAACTTTAACCTTAGTATTGCTAAGCATCATATATTCTGTGAGGGCTTTAAAAAAGAACTGGCATCCCTCTTGGTGGTGGATGACAGGAAATACATTCACAACATCTATAGCCACAAAAACAACACTGTTCTTAAAGGGGATCCTGTTCAAAATTTCCAATAAATGCCAGGAGTCCTGTAAAATTTGCCCTTTGTCAATGTATACTTGCAGTGCAAATCAGTACAGACTGCATAAAACTCAGACAAACAGGGAAGGGGCCTTTTTTAAAGGCAACAGTAACAATCTTAATTTGATTACTAGCCCTATGAAGAATGATGATGATGATAATTCTTTTTAGATCAGTTGCCAGTGAGGAGGTCAAAGAGACTGGTTGATCAGATGAAAGTTACCTTGGTGTATCGATACAACGATGACCCCCCTGCAGTACAGAATTAGAAAGACAGAGGCAGGGGGAGGATTTGAAACATGAACAGGTTGAGATATGGATTTCTGCCTCCTTTCCTGACACGAGTGAACCACAGAGTCTGGAATGAGACTTCATGATTTTTAATTTTAGTAATAACGAACTTCATTCTGGACAGTTTTCTTTATTAAAGAAAGGATTTTCCTTTGTTTCTAATTTTAAAATCAATATTGCCAAGTTGTTAATTTAATTAAGGTTGCTTACCAGGTAATTTAATTTAAAGTTGTTTTTTGATATAAGCATAAGAAAATTGATAACATGCCCTGTTCTCAAAAAAAAAAAAAAAAAAAAAAAAAACAGGTAGATTCATTCCCCCTCTGACCTACACCGTTGAGAGAATTTGTAAAGTTGAATTTTCATCTTTAGTTGAACAATCAAGGTCTAAGTTTGACAACTTAACAGCTGAAGAAAGGTATATATTAAAAGAGACAAGTTTTGTTGCAAGTATTAGGGTCTTGAAACCTAACATTAAAAAAGATGTTGAAACTAATGCTTTAGCTAAACATACAAGGACTTGTAAAAAAGCAAGTTAACAAATTGTAAGGGATCCTAGGTGAGGTCAATGGGAAGACAGACTGGAGTATAGAGAGCTATGCTGGCAGTTAACCAGGGACTAAATGATCATATTTGAATTACATCTCTACAAAAATTAAGAGCTTTTAAGTTGTAATTAATTTTCCTATGAATCAACTTGGTTTATAGTTCGTTTTCATGATTTTTTTATAAAAATATTTTAATGGAGTAGAAACATTAAATCTATTTCATAGTGTTTAGTATTGTGTATAGTTGTTTTAGATGTACTTAAATCTGCTCAAGATTTGAATACGCTTGTGTGTTTGTCATATTAATCAGGTAGCCACACTATACCTTTAAATGTGTATAAGCATATTGTTGAAAGTATTTTATAAGTGGGGCTTGTAGTATTATGAAAGAAGATTTTATAAAAAAAAAAATAATTGTGGATATGATCATTAAATTAGTTCTGAAGAAGTCTATCATGGGAAAAAGTGCTCAACTCAGTGTTTGGTTTAACTGGTATTTAATAAAACTACTTTTAATATGCTCTAATGTGTCTATTGGATTTATTTGTTTTTTAATACATTTTGGGGTGACCCGATTACAAGTTTAAAGTGGTGTTTTAGGACTTCATTGATTAATATGTTTCTTTATTGTGTCCTGTTTGTACACCACTAATCTTTGGTTCAGCTATTATCTTTTTTTCCCTCTTCTATTACTGTTGGAGCACCTCTAGCAATTAGTATAATTATTCCCCTTTTCCTTTGTCTGTGATATTCTGCTGAAATCCTTTTTTTATCAAATTCACATGCTGATTTATATCCAAGTGTGTCTCCTGCAGGATTGCTATTTGCACTCTGCATATCTTAATGTCATTTAGTGCACTTTGCTTTTTTGTCTATACTTATAAGGCAATGTACATTCCAAAATGTAATTTTTGGCAGGTTGATCTTTATACAGCTGTTTCTTGTCATGTCTATTTGAACCTATGTCACATTTTTCAAGGCATTTTGTTTAAATGAAAGCCCTCCAACATAAAACTAAATAAATTTTTAGAATACCCCATAACCTATTAACTTCGCACAAACACACAAAACTATATACATCTTCAAAAAATAAAGTTTAACCCTCCTAATAGGAAGAACTGCCTCAAATCAACAGTAGCACCCACAGGCATTACCTAACTTAAAATTAAGGTTATCCATTAAGCGCATATTTTTTCCAGTCAGAAGGCCACACTAACTCTTCTAGGCTGTGCTGTTTGCCTGTCAGACTACCTTAGTGGCTTGACACAGATCTGGGTCCCTATAACACTGTTGATCCCTCCCCAAGCAGTAATTAAAAAAGTTATATATGAGGCTTTGGTCTTTGCTTTGACTTCTTCTCGGGTGCCAATGGGTGACTCCACTATGGCCATTAGTTGTTCCTCAGACCACTTATCTCTTTCAGTCTCTGTGGTGGTGCTTTCCAGGAAATCATTAAGGGCCAGGAGGCAGCCCTCTGTTGCTGTTCAGCTTCCCTTTTTGGGTAATGGAGAGACACCCTTCCTGGTATCGGAGAACAGCCAGGTGGATGTTCATTTGTTAAGCTGCTGTGAGAAATTTCATTCCCATGGAAGGGGACCCATCCTTTGTCAGTCTTTTATGCCACCCCCCCCCCCAAAAAAAAAAACTTGGCGTTTTTATCTCCTAAAGTAGATAAGGATAATTGGCTGAGCTTTGCTAAGGGTGTATTTAGAGCCTTTCAGTTTTTTTTTTAAATACTGAATCTTCTCATAGGAAAAAAACAATACATTTTAACCCCCCTCATACTGATTCCCAATATGAAGGACAGGAATTAGGCTTGGACTTGTGTTTCTCGAGTTCCTTCTCCACAGAAATGAAAATCTGACTCTGAGAAACATTTTTATTTAGATTCCCTTCCTGAAGAGTTGGCTTTTTTTGATACTGTTGCCAGAATGAAGGAATCATTTCAGTGGGAACAAAAAGAAATGCCAAAATCTCAACAAACGATGTGATTTGTTTTTTCTCAGTCTGTAGCTGTCCCTCCTGTGTTGCCAGCCTTAGAGGATGTTTTTGGCAGCCGTTAGTTTGTCCAACAAGGGTCACCTGCTCCAAGAAAGTTTGATAAGTTGCATAAAGTGCTCCAGTCTCACAAATTTCCCTTTAACACCATGTCAGCTTCTGCCAAACTCCTTATGACGGCTTGCCCTATCAATTCTGAGAAACTGGGAAAAGCCTTTGATAGGTTTTAGGAAAAAAATATTCTCCTTCCACCTTGACCCTCAGAATAGTAAATTATCAGGCTCAGATGTCAACACTTCTGTTTGCTTCTTGTGACAGTATAAGAAAATTAATTGGTGATCTCCAAAAGCATTTCTGAATTGTATAGTATTGTGTGTGTTTCAGGTAACCAAAATGTGCATGTGACACTGCTAATGGTGTGTCTAGAGTGGTTGCCATTGGCTCTTTGATGAGAAGATTTGCCTGGCTACATTCTCAGAAGAGGATGTCAAAGCCGAGATCCTTAATGCTCCTCTGTATACACAAGTGTTATTTGGCTTTTCCCCTGTTGAGGTCCTTAACAGGTTTGATGAAAGTGGAAAGTTAATTTATGGGTTTAAGAACAGCAGCAAAACCACCACCAAACAAATTCCAGTGATCCAAGACAGCAGTAAGATGGTAAAAGACAGCCCAGATTTTTCAACCCTCCTTTACAAAATATAATAGAAATGTTTCACAACTTTATTCATTTATCCTTTGCTTACTGGGATATTCCCATGAGGCTAGTAGTCTTTTTTTCAGGAAGAACCAAAGTAGTATTTATAATGCTAGGGGAAATTTGGCCAGGGCATCAGGAAACTTCCCCTGTTCTTTGACAAGTGCCTTAGGAACTTTTAAATCTCATCCAAAGGATGTCACACACAGGAGTGCAACACATCCTTCATGCTGCACTGCAGTGTCAGCAACCAGTGTGGTATGGGAATAGAACACACTACCTTCTGCACCAAAGGTGACTGTGCCATTTGTTGCACCATTGACACAGTTCAGGTTCCTCTTTCAGGAAACAGAATAAGTATTCCCAACAAAGCATAGGGGAAGCAAAAATTCAATCACTGGCAGGGCAGATGTTTAAATAAGAAAGAAGATCTCTCTCAGAACCAGGGATAATCTAAGAAAACAGTCTAGCTATATTGCCTTCTCAGGTGTTTTCCCCCACCTACCATGGCAATCATGTAAAACTATCCCAGAGTCTAGCTCTTCACTTTCCTCTGTGGCACCATATCACTTCAGATACTTGTGTTGTGCGAATCAGTTTAAAAGGCTACAACTGGCAGAGGGATTCCCTTCCTCCATTTCAAGGTATTGCTCCATATCCACTCAGTCAGACTTTCCTGTTCCCTTCTATCTTTGATCCATTGCTGTCTTAAGGGGGTAATAGAACCTGTTCCCCCTGATAAAAAAGAGATTTTGTTCAAGAATCTGTCTGGTGCCATAGAAAGAAGAGACCTGTCCTAGGCCTTTGTTTTATAAACCTTCACATCAGAATTCAAAAATCCATTCCATCACTCAGTTTTCTAGTAAATGAAGATCTAAAAGAGGATTACCATTGTATCCAAGCCATCAACGATTTCAGACACTGTTTGTTTTACATTTTTCTGTGCCTGGTTTACATTTTCAGTTTTTGGTATTGCCCTTTGGTTTATCTACAACTGCAAAACTGTTTACAAAGTCCCAGCACTGTTTATAAAGTGCCTGACTCCTGTAATAGCCCATTGCAAGCTACAGGACATTCACATTTTCCCTTATTTAAATGATCAACTGATTTTTGCAGATTCCCTCGCAGATTACCAAGACTCTGTGGCTTGAGTAATAAATTTTTTTCTCAGTCTGGGTTTTCAGGTGACCAAAAAGGAATCTTCTCTCATTCCATCCCACAGGGTAGTGGTGCTGAGATTTCTTTTGAATACAAAACTCATGATGGCTTTTCTTCAAGAACAGTGAAACTTTACAAAAAGCAATTTCTGAAATTTTACAACTAAACTCTGGTATTTGCCATAGATATTTTAAAATTCAAGGTTTCATGGCCACTACTATTTTCATGATTCCTTTGGACAGACGTCTTTAGAGGAAGATTCAATGGTTTGTCATATCAATTTGAATTCAGCACCGGCACTCCCTCTTATTTCAAATTTCAATGCTGAGGTATGTGAAAAGGGAGTTACTCTGGTAGATGAATCAATGGTTTCTCAGCCTTGGTCTTTCCTTCTCCCTTCTAGCCCCCACTCATTCTGCAACCAGAGACGTGACAGACTTTGTTTGGGGAGCTATGTCCAAGGGAGTGAAAATACAGAGCCTCTAGAATAAGACAAAATAACACATGTCAAAGAAATGATGGCTCTAATAAATGTTCTCAAATCTTTAAGCCATCTTTGGACTCCAGGCCCTCTGCTAACATTCACAGAGAACACCACAGTAAAGTGGTACATAAACAAACAGGTGAGAACTAGATGCTACCCCCACTGCAGACTACCTATGTTAGCTTGGGCTGTAGCAACTCAGTATGTCCCTCCAGCCTACCTACATTCCATCATAACAAAATGTTGTTTACAAACTGAACAAGACCAGGACAGACCCTCACAAATAGAAATTGAACCCAGGGGTCTTCCAGGAATTGATTTATCTGTGGAGAACTCCTCATATAGATCTATTTGCCTCCCACCACAACAGTCAAAGAAATTGTGCTCCAGAACTTCTTACTCAGGCCTGGGGGACAAATTGTCTACTTTTCCACCCTTTCCTCTGATAACCAAAGTTCTCCTAAAGATAAAAAAGATCTCCCCAAAGATAATTGTGGTGACTCCCTTTTGGTCAAGGCAACAGTGGGTTTCCCTACTTTTGAAAATGTCCAATGGCAATTACCACAAGCTTTCTCCCAGAATGGACTTAATCATGACAGGGGTTGTTTGATACACCCCAATCTTCAACTTCCTTAGTTGATTGCCTGGGTGATAGAATTTGAATACATTGTAAGCACCTTTTTTCTGAGGACCTGCAGCAGGTGTTAAAGGAGGCAAAGAAACTTGCTACTACAAAATTATATATAGGTAAGTGGAAACTGTTTTCTAGTTTGTGCCAAACTAAACCAAGGCTCTTTTAATGTGCAGACTCCTGTGATTCTTCAATATTTATGTGAGTTATCGCCTGTCTTCTCTTGCTCCTCTATCAAGATTAATTTCTTAACCATATATGCTTGTCTGCCTTTAGATCCCCCTTTTTACATTACCTCAAGTAAAGCAGTTTTTTGAAAGGGTTTTCTTCATATCTGCTCACCTAGAAGAAAGGTGTTTCCTTCTTTGGATCAGGAAAGTGTGCAACACGAACGACACTAAAAAAACTTGTAATCCCAAAAGTGTCATAGTCAGCAATGCAGGCAACAGATCCAGTGGAAAAAGTATTTATTGAGGTAAAACACAAAAATAGTTGAGCGCTTTTGTTTATCCCTGGACTTCTTCAGAACTGACGACTGCTAAAAAAAACCTTGTTTAAATAGAAGCTTTTGTCTAAGTTTTCTAAGCCTGGTCTCAATTAGTTTGTTTCTAAGCCTGGTCTCAATGAGGTTTTTCTCTTCAGCCTGTTCTTAGACTAAGTGCTGCTAAATTGTAGAACAACTTTAACAGTATTGTTTTTAGACTGATGAATTTTGTATTTTCTGTGATTTATATTTGTTTAGATAGAATACAGCTGCAGGATGTGTTGACATTTTCATTGAATGATTTATTTAGAGGTTTGGATACCTGTTAAAACATTTTTTCATTTGGTGTAATGTTGGTTTCAAGTACAAGGAAAACTTCACACAATGTTTTGTGAATATATTTGTGTAAGCAGGTCCATTCATTCACCACTACCTAATTAACTTAGTTTAATTTAATTGCTTTAGCCTAATTGGAATTAGTATCATACAAAAGGTCTGTTTAAACAAGGTTTTTTTTAGCAGTTGTCAGTTCTAAAGAAGCCCAGGGATGGACGGAAGCGCTCAACTATTTTTGTGTTTTACCTAAATAAATCCTTTTTTCACTGGATCTGTTGCCTGCTTTGCTGACTATGACACTTTTGGGATTGCATCCTTCTTTGGATCTTAATTTTATTCTGGAAAAATAAACGGTTTCCTTTTGAACCTACTCATGAGTCTGATTTGATGTTCTCTTTGGAAACCAGTATTACAAATTGTTCTGGCCGAGTTCCTATTAGATTGTCGAAACTCCGTTTACACGAATATGAAATCATCGACACGTATTGTGCGAAATACGTAATCGTCGAACGTACAAAACTGCGAAATTCAAAATGTCGAAGTGTTTTGTTTGGCCTGTCTGTGGCATAGCTCCATAAGGTAAGTGTGCGATAGTTATGGACCTTAGAGTTAGGGTGCGGGTTAAGGTAAATGTATAGATAGGTAATGTGTGTAAGATTTAGTGTAGTGTTAGAAGCAGGGTTTTGTTAAATATATTTATGTGTATTATTTATTTTGTTTTGGTATATCTCCGTAGGGGAAGTGTGCGTAGTTACTGACCTTAGGGTTAGGGAGGGGTTAAGGGTAGTGCATCGTTAGTTGTGTATGTGGGGTTTAGTGTAGGGTTAGAAGTTGAGTTTTGCTGCTTTACTTTAGGGTTAGGAGTCGGGTTTGGTTAGTGTATGTATGTGGTTTATTTATTTTGTTTGAGTAGTTAGTAGGTAGTATGTAGCGGGTGGTGAGGTTGGCCGACTATGAACATTTGATATTTTAAATTTCGCGGTTTGGTGCGTTAGGTATTTTCGCAGTTCGAGTAAGACGTGTCGCTGTTTTGGTATTCGATGTAATGGATTTTCGTTATTTTAATATAGACCCGTTCTGGCCTCTGCAAGAAGAATATCTTGGTTACATGTTCGATTGCTAGGTCATCCCAATCTCATTTTTCACAAAGATAGGGTTACTTTGCGAACACATCCTAAATTCCTTTATGCATAACGTAGTTTCAGAGTTTTACCCTAAGCTAGGCTGCTCTTCTCTTTCTTTACAGAGACTAAAAATGAGAGAGAAGGAATTTTACATACTTTGGATATCTACAGGCAACTCTGATACTACACTGACAGGACGAAAACCTTCAGGATTGCTGATCACCTGTTTGTTCGCATGAAGTTATGAAAAAGGGGCAAGCAGTGTCTAATTTCTAAAAAGCAGTCCAATGTTTTTTGTTCTCACCACAATAAGCCATGTCCAGGCAAAGTTGGGGCTTACTGTTTTGTGGCATTTTGGAAAAGGGTGAACTCTAGCTTATAGCTTCTGTTTTTCCTTTTCTGAATACGGGAGGTATTGCTTGCTGTTTGTTAGTAATATGAAAATAAGCAATATTTCCATATGTACTTGATACTTCCAAAAAATCAAGTGACTTGCAAACTATTGTACGCCATCTGGTGGAACAAAAAAATGCTCATTGATATTTCCCTGTAGGCTAAACATATTGAGATAATCACTGTTATTTGTATTGCTAATTATACAATTAGGTACGTGTTTTCATGTTTTTGTAAATATCTCAAAATGGTTTGAGAGTAGAATTTCTTGCTGTCATGTGAAAGACTATGTCTGTATAACAAAAGTACTGTAACTATATATACCTAGATTGTACAGTTTCCAAGATATGACCATTTGTGAAAGTTTAGGAAAAATATTATTCCTGGGTTTGTTTTATGTTGTATTATATTATGTTAAATTATATTATATTATATTATGTTATATTATATTATATTATATTATATTATATTATATTATAACTGCACTGACTCATCACTGTAAAAAATACTTCTTACTGATAAAACTGTACATATAGCAATTTTAGCAGCTCTTATTGTTCATAAAATATTTATAGTTGTTTATCTTATGCTTTTTAAGTTGATTTTTTCAGAAACTGATGTGGAATGGGTGGTTATGTATAGGCTGCTAGAGGTGTGACATTCCACACCACATGGGTGTTAATAAGCTCGAAATATACTAGAGGCAGCAGTATGTTTTTTTGTTATTCTCACCATAACAAATCACTTCTAGGCAAAGTCAGCGGCCCACTCTGCCAGGGTTCTAGGTACTTCTGTTTCATTTTGGAAAATGGTGGACTCTAGAAATATACTAGAGGTGGAGGCAGCAATTTGGTCATCTGTACACAAATTTACCAAGACCTACAACCAAGACTCCTTGTCTAAGTCCAGAGCAGGTTTTACTAGGAAATTTTCTCCAGGGGCTCCTGGACTCTTATACACCCCCCCCCCCCCATTTTTGCTATGTTTATGCTAGGGCATGGATTTTTTTGTTAGTTTGGAATCCTATTTGACCTGGCTCTAGCCTCCTCCTTCTGAAGTTTTGACAACCTAGCCATTAAATTTACCCTGCTTCATTTGTGTAGGGCAGTGGTTAGGGCTCGTTGATGGTGCCCTACAGCATTGGCAGCTGGCCTGCTGGTGTGATCCTTGGAAAAGGCATTTCATATAGCTTAGGCTACTGCAGCAGTGATCTATTTGTGCATCTACTGCTAAGGTAAGTTTATTTTCTGGATTGAACTATAGAAAGTAGAATTTCAAATACTCAAAGGCATTTTTTGCATATGGTCATTTTGCTTGCAGACACTACAAGATGATTTTACTGAAGCTAAGAAACAGATGGAGGGGCTACATGATAAGTGCAAGAATTTGTCTGCCCAGCTTACTGCCAAAGAGGAAGATTTGCTTCAGAAAAATACTGATGTCACCAGACTCCGGCAAGTAGATAAACTAAAGATTGTTGTACTGTATTATATTTTTTGTATTGTAAAGTGATTTCCATTTTTTATTACTTTAATTAATGCAGTGAGCTTGGAGACTTACAATTCTGACTGTACTGTTTAAGCAAGAATCATACTATTTCAGAAATAATGTTTTCTTAATCAGGTAAGGTCAGAGAGTCACTTCTTACTGGAAGTAAAAAAAGTGAATTAGGAAAATGATTAGTTGCTGAAGTCAGAAGGTTAAGGGTCTTTTGTAAGTTCTGCAAGTCTACAAAGTTTTAAGACTGCCTTAAACTTTTTAATTAGATTTCAGTCTGGTAGGTCAGCAAGAATTCTCA
This sequence comes from Protopterus annectens, assembly GCF_019279795.1. Lineage (NCBI taxonomy): Eukaryota > Metazoa > Chordata > Ceratodontiformes > Protopteridae > Protopterus > Protopterus annectens. Next base: position 1,086,203,465 of record NC_056728.1, read on the forward strand.
AAGGCCTAGGTTAAAGGTTTTTAACAAGTTCAAATTTAAGCCTTATCTCATAGCATTTAGATCTTTCCTGTGTTAGTACTGTGTATGAAGGCTAAACATTTGGCATGTTGTGAAAGGTAAAGGACAGTATTTAGAAAAAATGAAAAAGCTGCTGTGTATTTATAAAATGCTTTTCTGTTTATTTGGAGAGAAGTTTGCAACATTCTGAATGTTAGTTCTTCAACAACTTCAAGTTTCAAGCACTGTTGATAAAAGGAAGAGTATTCCACTCGTAGTTTAGTAGTACTTTATGCAACTTCTTGATAGTGGTACCCGATATTTGATATTTTGCTTGATTTCAAGTTTTCCCTTTGTTAAGATTTCATTCTTGATCTGCAGTCTTTATACTATGCATTACCATGGTACATGCTGTTCAATGAAAAGGAAACACCTTTTTGTAACAAATTTGTTGTGATCTTAGCAGTTTTACAGCATTTTATAACAAGAGCCACTTGTAAGTGCAGGATTCATCCAGTCTGAATACTGCTTGTTCCCACTTCACTTTCTTTCTTGTCAAGCACTGTATTTGCTACCTTAATTAGGCACTTGGATGCTTATCCTGCACTAAGAGTATAATAAATGTAGTGTTGTCCATTGGAACATTTTAGCTATTTGCAGTTTTTTTATCCCTCTGTATTAGTTTTTCTATGGCAGTATGTGAATTATAAGCTGCATAGTTTTTGATATGTATCTATCACAGTACAGTGTACTACCTAACTTACAGTGTAAGCATAATAAATGTAGTCTTCTGTACTGGAATATTTTTAGCTGTTTGCAGTTTCAGTTTGTTTAGTCCCTCTGGTTTTTTTCTGTGATGTTATGTAGATTTTATCTTGTAGAGTTTTTGATGTGTACTCATTACTGTATAACATGGTAAACTGAGAAGTTTTCATTATTTGATTCTTAATGTGAATGCACACAGACTTTTTTTTTCAGTTGTCAATTTTTTCCCATGTACATTGTCCTTGAAAATAACTTACTGCTGTTTGGTATGCTATTTTGTGTGTGCGTGTGTGTCTGTCTGTTATTTTGTATCTTTTTGCATCATGCCTTCATGACTGAAAAATGCCTTGTCTGTCTCGGTGTAACCGCTTGGTTAGTAAGCAAGCTACCAGGTGACTGGGATTGAGGCACCACAGCAATGAAAGTACTGTAACATGTTTTCAGGCGCCAGAATATATCATGCCTGCTTATGTGTTTATGCTCCACAAATTCCTATGCATAGCTATTTCAAAATATTACAGAATAGATACCAGATGAAATTCTCTGAATATAAACTAAGCATTTATAGTACTTTTGCCATCACAAAGCATTGCAGCCATCATGTTTTGTATCAATAAGGTGCTTCTTCCTCACTTGTTGTTCTAAATCGGCTCTTTACCAGAAATGTTATTTAAAATAGATTTCTCTTACATGGACCTTTAGGAGTAAGTTAATGGACTTTTTAAAAGCAATAAATAAATTCGGTAATGTGCTGAAGAAGAATACTGATTAAGATGAACACAATGTCCATCTAAGCTTACTAACCAGTAAGGCGACAATATTACATGCTACTGCTGTAGCCTTGCTCCGAAATTATAGCCCTCAAAGAAGCAAATTCTCAATTTTCTAGATCCCTTACTTAAGTGAAAGATTAGAGCAAAACAAGTCTTCACAGATATTTATCTGCTAGTCTTTTAAACACTTGTAAATATCAGATGCATTTGGAAACAAATGGAAGGTAGTTTATTTAAAGCCTTCTCTCTACAGTTTTGAATTTCCTCAGCCACTCTTGGATGGATGCTTTCCTCCATCTAGTGCACTTTGTGACACCATCCAGATTAAGCTACATTTTTTTAGCACTACCCTTTTTGCCTTGTGTCACACAGCCTGTATCCTGGTCACTGGCTATCACAAAAGAGTATTTAAGTATCAGAATATTGAAAGTCGTAAGGTCACCAGTCACACCATAGACTGGAATTGTCTTTACTACCATACTTGGAAAAGGAACAAAGTATTAAGCACTGCTACAGGTAACTTGTAGGAGACAAGTGGAATAGGTTACTGTCTACATCACTTCTTGAAGGTGGGAGTTGTTGAAATTGCCCAGCATTGGAACTGGCTTTAGGGAACCTCAGGCAATCCAAGGTTATTACCAGACTGACGGAAATAAGGAAGTCAGACTCAAGATATCTGTTAAAGTATCCTCCTGATAAGTGTACCCTTGAGGCAACCGTGTTTCTTGCTAGTCATATTTTTCATTTTAACTGCTGAGTTGAGTTCACACTTGCTATCCACTGACACTGTTAGCAGTTATCTAGGTAGGTGCATCCTAGGGTGTTTTTACCTCTCACTGAAATAAGTGTCCAGAGGTAACTATATTAAATGCTGAGACTCACTAGAGTGAGTTCTGAAACATGGATAACTGAATGGCCAAAAAAAAAAAAAAAACAAAAAAAAAATGGACTTGCATATTCTAAGTCCGAAATGGCCAGTTCTTAGAATACTCCCTATTCTCTGATAGATGGCAATTTAGAGTTGAGGGGAGGGGTGCAGAGAGGTTTAGCCTCTGCAAAAAAGTTTAAAGAAGAAGAATGATGTTTGAGATTTCCTCTTCTGCATTTTCAAACTTTTTTTTTTTTGGAATGCCAGCAATGCACATTTCAAGTGCTGATATGTCAATAGGGAACCATGTCCAGAACCTGACAGTGAATGATCTCATTATTTGAACTGAAACCAGACAGTGAATGACGTCATTATCTGAAGTGCCCCTTGAAATCCCATAGTGAAGACCTGGTCTTAACACTTGGAAAAGAAGAATCTCTTTCTAACTACCACCCATGTCATCCCAAACTTTCTAGCTAATTTTGAGGATACTTTTATGGGTACTCCTGCATTAGTTTGGCTTATGGGGAAACTGCTAAGATATGTATGTCAATATATGCTGTTGAGTATCTGATAGAACTTGTTCTCATGGGTACAGACAACTTCTGCTGTGAGACCATGAAATATGCAAATTACTTGAGTAATCATGAGAAATCAAAACATGTTTGTGCTATTCAGAGCAAAGGCACATGTTGGAAATCTCCCCAAAGTAGGGCACAGAGATCTCATGCAGTCCTTTTTTTCACTCTAATAAGAGCGTACAGTTGATTTCCATGGAATCATATTTTGAGGAGACTCAGGACAGCTGTACAGACTGCCTCAATAGGAAACACAAGACTGGTGCCAGTACTAGGCCTTATGCAGGCATCTCATGATCTGTAACCTTATCTGGCATGTACGTCTTCACATGCAAGTTTTGCATTATCTGACATCCCGTATTTGCTTATTACTCTGTTGATGACTTCACTTCCTGTGTGAGTTTGCTTGGTAGAAACAAAAGTTGGGGGGTGTTCATCATTAAATCAGTATTTTAGCAGCCTAATCTGTATGGGACATGTCCAGCCAACTTCCAAAGTTGTAGGACATCTTCCGTGTACCCATACATAGTATTTAATTTGCTTTTTACAAGCAGTATTCCCTTGTGTATTTTGTTGTGGAGCTTGAGCGTGCTGTTATAAAAACAGATACAGGGGTACCAAAACTCAGGACTGACTTGTAAAAGCAACCAGCAAGTCTGACTTGCAGCTCTAACTTCATAGGTTAGGTGGTCAGCTGGTTATCTCATAGCGGGCAATCCATTTGGAGCTAAAACGTAAATTCATCATATTGATCACTGCTGCAGTAGTGTTTTTTAAAAGCCTATAATTATCACTTAAGACATAGGCAAACATCATTAACAGAAAAGAAAACAACCACACTAACATTTTTTCACTTACATACATTATGCATCACATATCTTTTCTTTCCTTGTATTTGTCAGTCCAGTATTACAGACATTGCTGAATTCCTGCCTTCCTTTAAACCTCACTCCTTCTCCTCTTGAACATTATTCTCCAGGTATTGTTCCCACAGTTTCCATTTATTTATATGCAGTGTACTCCTTCCCCTTACTATATATAAGGCTATCTTCCAGTTCATTTATCCCATTTATAATAGGATTCAGTACTTCAAATATAGTTGTTTTATACTTTGATTTCCATTTTCTAGTAATTCCTTTTTGGCAGTTAACAGAATTAAACTTAAGGCTATACTATGGCTAGGCAATTCATATCCTGTGTCCCAACTCAAAAGAATAATTTTCTTAGTTACAGCCATTTGCTCACTCAATATTTCTGACAAGGTAGTCTGTAGGGATTGTTAAAATCTGCCAGTTAATTACACTTCTATACCATATGTTCCCAGTTACCTATTTCTTCCTCATCACATCTCTAACATTTGCTCTTTGCCTGAGGAAAAATTCTTTGAAGTCTGCTTAGGGTGTAAAAATACCTGTGCAAAGACCCTAAACCTTCTGGACTTTGTTGCATCCTTGGAAATATGTATGTTCTAGCAATGATCTTGTGTAAATTGCTTTCTCAATCTTTTTCTTCCAAATCTTTTCTTACCTCGTATGATTGATTCTTATAGTTATCATGCAGTATTTTATATGCCATACTAATTATCCCAGTTTTAACAGAAGATACTGTTCAGATTCAACTAAAAACTCTACCAGTGCTGGTCTTTCATTTAAGATTCCCCTAGCCCTTTCTCTTTGCCTGTACAGTGATACCAGACCCTGGTAGGGGAAGCAGTCTCTAGCTTGAAGCTCAAATGTCTTCTTGACCTCATCCCATTCTATTACATTTCCCTCTCTAGTTATTTGTTCCCAATACATTGGATCATTTTCCAGTTATCTCCTGTAATCTCCAGCCCTCTCTTGCCTGTTTTCTGTACCCATAATTGCAGTTATCCCTGTTGACAAAAATCTTTTTCCATTCTGGTGTAGTTCATAGAATACTTTCTGCTGCTTTATGAACATAATATTGTTTAGTTGTTCTTATTTTCCGTAAAAGTATGCATCCAAAATCCTACTGTCCTTATTTGTTGAACTCCCCCATTTCATCAACATTATTCCTTTCCATTTTGAATTATGACTTTCTGCTTGTGTTCTGTATGTGAGTCTTAACTGTGTAAAATATCCTTTCAAATCTGCTAATCCTACACCACCTTGTTCTGTTGGAAGGATCAACTTATCACACTTAACTCTTGCCCTCTTTCCCTCTCAGATAAATTTCTTCAACTTCTCCTGTTGTTGATAAATATATGCCTGACCCATATATATAAAACTGAAGGGACTAAAAACATTTTCACTACTTGTATCATAGTATCTGTATTGATAAGCAAGAGTTTCCAGTTTCTCAGCTTTTATATTTTATTTAGTCTCTTCCCACATATCCTTAATTGCCACAACAGAAATCTTTTTAATCTGTGGTGGTGCAGTGATAGCGTTGTCGCCTCACAGCAAGAGGTTCTCCCGTTCGATTCTCGGCTGGAGCGCCTTATGTGTGGAGTCTGCATGTCCTCCCTGCGGTCGAGTGGCGTTCGAAGGACATGCGTGAATGGGTATGCCTTCATTGAAGGTTGGGCATCGGGCTGGCACCTCGGCACCATAAAAATTGACTGCCAGTCATTAGCGGACCGGAGTTCTGCTGTGGCGACCCCTAACCGGGAAAAACAACAACTTCTAAATATTTTGTAATTTCTTCTTAAATATGGATATTGCTGAGCCAATTCTTGTGTGGGTACACAATATACAGATATAGCCTTTGCTTTATCTTCATTAATTTTATATTCTGAAAAGACTTTAAACTGTCTCAGAATATTCCCAACTGTGATGTCCTTTTGTCGATTAATCCGGTACAACATAATATCATCTACATAAAACCAACTTTTCATAATCACAATACCAGTTATATCCTTGTATTTCTGAATCCTTTATTTTCTTTGCCAATGGCATTAAACATAAAGCAAATAAAGGGGAAGGAGGACACCCCTCCCCGGTTCCTCTGTTTAAACACAGCTTATTAAAGAGGAACCCTCCCACATTTATTCCTGCCTCCCATCCCTCATATATCCCCTTAATTAACCTTATTGTTGTATTGGGGAATGCAAATGCTTCATTGCTCTACTCTTAAAATCCCAGCTTACTCTTGAATGCCTTCTCTGTAACAATGTCTACCAAGAACAGCAGTATTTTCTTATATTCTGCTTCCTTCTAGATCATTATTGTTCTATTAACATTGTCAAATGTTTACCTCCTCTCCAGAAAACCACATTGATCCATATCTATCACTTTTGTCAACACTTTTGCCATCCTTTTAGCTAGAATAGACAAATATTTCATAATCATGGTTTAAAATTGAAATAGACCTATGTGAAGCTGAATCTGATGGATCTTTACCGTCTTTAAGTAATACAACCACCACAGCTTTCTTCCAAGATCTTGTTGTGTTCTCTACTTTTAAAATAACCAAAAAAAGAAGTGTGTGTGTGTGTGTGTGTGTGTGTGTGTGTGTGTGTGTGTGTGTGTATATATATATATATATATATATATATATATATATATATATATATATATACACACACACATACACAATTGACAATTCTGGAATCACCACACTTGTATGTAAAAATGTCAGGTTTAATGCTTTGTCTTTGTTTTAGACTTCATCAGAATTGTGATCATGAGTTCAGCGAACGTTTAAATAAGTCTAGAAACCATCACATGACTCCTGATTCCACTTACTTATGTACAGTACAAATAGGTGTTGTTAGGCCCTACGCCCTTTTCCTGCTGTTGAAGACAGCTCTCCTCTGCAGGATTTCAAGGCTTGGAAGACAGTTTGTGCTGTTCCTTTGCTGGTCAGATGAGTTCTCTTTGGGGAAAACCCTTGCATATTCAAAATTGTGGATGTGTTGTGCTTTCCCGTATAGGGAAGCTATTTTAAGGCTAGGAGTTTGTGTTTTAATGGACTTCCACAAGACTTAACTGTACTTTTAAACTGGAGCACTCTTTTTCCTGTCATTTTAAAAGTTGTTTAAAGTTATTTAAAATCATTTTTATGTGGAAATATTGTAGTTTACTTTTGATGGATGGCAAAGTGTTCCAAGTGCCTTTTTTTTTTTTTTTTTTTTTTTTTTTGTGTTTTTGTGTGAAAAAGTGACTTTTGAAGCTTTTCAATTTTTAGTGGCTTTTACTGTTTGTTTTCCCATAAAAGAGGCACCACTTTTGGCATGATCATGGAGTAAACTACTTAATCCTCTGCTGGTCCTTCTTCTGGCCACAAAAAGTAAAAGTTAAGTAAACAGCCTTTGCTTCAGCTGCAGGTGGGTAACTCTGCTGTGGCCAAAGCTGGCTTCTCTTGGATCCCTCTGGTATAACACCTACAGCAACCATGGACCTGGGGGAGGGGGCTATCCATGTCTTCTTCAGCCATTGGGGTCTCCTCAATGAGCAAAAAGGAACTGCTATTGTCAGTCCTGGGAGTAGAAACACGGAAGGCTTCCCCATTTAGTCTGAATGTTGTGCAGATCCCTGGAAAAGCTTCTGCCATTAACACTCTGGCCCCATTTTCCTGTCAAAAAGAAAGAGAAAACTAAGCATTTGTCTACTCCCCCTCAAAGTTTCCTACACTGGAGTAGTTTACAGATCTGGCCCAAGGTTTAATTCAGGGTATTTATTGATCCCTCTTGTAAGGTGGTTTCTGGTAAAAGAAAGAGGGATACATCTTTTCCTGAAGAGATTCAAGATTCTGAATCTGGACAGGCAGACACAGGGTTTTCTCTTTAGTTTTCTGACTCAGATGCTGAAAGCAGCACAGTTTCTGGTTCTGCTAGTGGGGGTCTGTCTCTCACTTTCTCTGAGACTATTTCCAGAATATGACAGTGTTTTCAGTGGGGGAAACAGTGAGGTTCCTCAATCCCTCAGAAAATGTTATGAGCTGTTACAGAAGGAATTTCCAGCCAACTTTCAGCCAATCCCCCATTTCTGTCAACTTTGGAGGATGTGTGTCACTGCCTGCAATTTTCCTGATAGTCATCCTTGCTCACTCTAAAAAGGCAGATAGAATGTATAATGTTCCTCAGTTTTTTTAATTTTTATACAATCTTCCCAAACTTGATCAAGCAGCTATACTTTTAGTTAATCCTACTACTGCTGCACATTTGGTTAATTCCAATCCTAATATTTCTGACAAGGATGGAAAGATTAAGTATAGGAAAAAAGTGTATGTTTCTGTAACTTTGATTTGCAGAATTTTTTAATTGTTAGACTCATTTGCTAACTGTGAAATCTGACTAATTGTGAAAGTATGAGGACAGTTCTGACTGCACTTTCTTTTTGTGAGGAAAAATCTGCTTTAAATTTAGTTTTTTTTTCCATTGTACAAGTCATAGCTCATTCTTTACAGTAAGTGTATGATTAAGTTGATAGTGCCAGTGGCCATAGCCCTGGAAGTAGTGTTTTAAGGAGGTTTGCCTGTCTGCATTCTCAGAACCTCCCAGAAGATGTGAAAAATTATATTTTAAATTCTCCTTTGGATAGAGATTGAGTTTTTCGTTCTTCTGCTTTAGAGGTTATTTCAAAAGTTTGATGAAAGGGGTAAGTTGATACAGGGAATCTCTAAGATTTTTCAGCCCTCTTTTTCCAAATTTTATAAGGCATTCTCTAACCATTGATAACAGTTTTGGCCAAAAACAAAATAGACTGTCTCAACAAAATCTGGGTAAACAGACGTTTAAGATGAAATGGTGGAGGGTCCAAGAAGAATTCAGGACCCCCCTCCCAAAAAAAAAAACAAAACAAAAAAATAAACAAGAACAGTCCAACAAGTCAAAAAGACTATTTAAGGGAATTTGTTCCCCCCATCCATCCTGGCAGTCCATTTACCCTTCTAGAAAGTCTGAATCTGCACTTTTCTCTTTGGCAATGGATAGTTTCAGACAAATGGGTTCTGAAGATCATTCATCAAGGTTATAGATGGAAGTGGGAGGAAATCCCTCCATTTCATATGACAGAGGGATTCCAGAAAGCTCAAGTTAGATCTGATATCCCACCAGTGACTCTGAGGATGACAGGACTAACAAGAAACAGCATACAAAGGATTAGTCCAGATAACATCAGTTTACCTAGCAGATGTAGGAGACTTTCTCTCTAATGCCCTCCCTGTGGGAGGAACGTTTCAAGTAATTTATTCAGTTAAGTAGGTGGATGGATGAGTGTTCTTGTCCTAATACATAACATTTAACAAGTCAGTTATTTAAAGCTGGATACAGACAATGGTGGGAGGGTCCCAGGGAGCTGATTAGAGAAAAATATGAGAGATATAAAAACATGGAGCCAGTTCCAAAGCTTAGAGGTTACTCCCTTATTTGAATATTCCTGAAAAGACTCATGAGGGTTTACCAGCCCAGCAGCCTGTCGGCCCTCATTCTTAGTTGAAAAGTTTTATTTTTATTTTATTTTTAACAAACAAAAAATGACAACACACCATGAGCTATCCCTATAGAACTATATTTAAGAAAACACTTCCACCTGAGCTACATCAAGTTAGTCAAACAGAGTGGTTTGTAGAGTGATTTGTTAAAGTTTGATCATGGAAAAGGCCTGCTTTTATTAGGCTATCATCAGACTTTATTAGGTTGTTTTGTATCAATGCAATATGAGAGGCTGTTTGGGGCTCATATTCCTTGAAGCAATTTATGAAAGCTTTGTTACAGACCCTTTTCCAGTCTGACTTGTCCTTATCAATGCTTGTATCTCATGTAATATGAGCGGCTGTGCCCACATTTACAGGGCTTATATTTCCTGAAATACATTATGAAACACTAATCTACTCTTGTTTGGCAAAAAGGATTACAATACCTGCTTATAAGAGGCTCATGTAGATGACAGATCTGACCAATTCCCACTCTCCTTCCTGATGAAGATAGGCTTTTTTATATGCAAGGCAGGTAGTCACTTAGCCACACTAGCTGACTTCACATTTTTTGAAAAATACACACATCCAGAGAAATAGCTTGCAGTGGAAACAAGTCACCATGCATATTTTTATAGAGTTCATGGATGTGCACAAGCAGGAGAAAAGTTTAAGTAAAGTTTGAGACCTCTGAACCTTTTGTATAGGCTTGTTGTGCCCATGGTGTAATAATCCACCAAGTGGTGAGCTGCAGACTATACAAAACTTTTGTATCATGTTTGAGCATAGGCAAACTGTACCTATGGTGTAATGAATGCAGCAGTGTGGAGTGGGGCCCTGGGATAACAATATATCTGATGTTGTCAATATTCATCTATTCTTGACTTGTGGGTATACGGTTCCGATCCTTGGAACCGATCTGGCTGATATATAGCTCGTGTCAGCCAAAAAAATCTCTCAAGCTGCAGTGTGGAGTGGGGCCGTGGGATAACAATATATCTGATGTTGTCAATATTCATCTATTCTTGACTTGTGGGTATACGGTTCCGATCCTTGGAACCGATCTGGCTGATATATAGCTCGTGTCAGCCAAAAAAATCTCTCAAGCTGCTAGTCTACCCACAATACCTCTTTTCACATTACCTCAGATCTCGTTTGCCGCTCTTACAAGATGTGTCAGCCAGTTCCTCTTTTGTAGCCAAGTAAAAATGTTTATATACTCTGTCTTTCCTTAATAGTTCTCTGATTCCTTTTATTCTCTAGTTTTAAATTTCTTGGTCTACCCTTGTGAGTGTGTGATTTCCCTTTACCATTGGTATTTTTTTCCCTCTACCATCTTTGGTAGTTGTTTTCTTCCCCCTATCTCCATCTTTACCATTGGTAACCTTTCTACCATCATTGTTAGATTTCTTCTTGTGGTGTGACTGAATTTCCTTTCCTGTTCTTTACTCATTCTTTTATTTCTCTCTGCCTGTCCTGCCCTTTTTATTCAGCACAATGGTGGAAAAACCTAAAAGCTCCACTACGGGCTTAAAATAAAGTAGAGAGTGTAGCAGAAAAATGCCAGACTCTGATAATCACAAACATCATGTGTATTGCATGGGTGTCTCACACTTGTTTGTTGATTGTACAATCTTCCAGGCTTTCAGCAACAGAACTCTGGCAGAGAGGAAAAACAAACTCATTCTCAAAGGGCTTCTTAAAGCCCCGTTTGAAGAAGCCTTGACCAAAGCCAACCAGTCGCATCCAGCCACTGGTTCAAAATCCTCCCATTCAATGTCATCGTCTCCATCGGCACTGACTGTTAAGAAGCAAAAACATGCATCAGAAGGTTCCTCTTCGGAACCGAAATCACAGGTTCCGAAGCTTTCAGAAAGTCTGAATCTTTGGCACCAAGATCCTTACTGGTGCCATCGACACTGACCACGACAGTTACTAAATCATTGACCACTATGGTTCCAATACTGGCACCAACTGTTACACTGGCCATGGCGGCACCGATATCCCAAATGGTCCTGCAGATGTTGCTGGAGCCTGATACTTGCATCCAACCCAGGACCACATATTCCCCTTCCTTGGAGCCCTTTGTTGGACAACTCCCTAGCCCTTTCATGGAGAGACATGAGTCTCCTTCTGGGTTGTCTATTTGCTCTACCAGAAGCATCTCAGAAGTGGGTATTGTTAGGTTGGTGGATCAGATCCTGACCACCATGGGTCTTCCTTCATCTTCTCAGACCCCTCTCCCCTCTGGTGCAGGAGGTTTAATCTCTGTGACCCCTTCTTACTCTCCTCCTCTGACCTCCTCACAGGGTTTAGAGCTCTCAACTCCAACTTGACAGGTACCAATGACTTTGGGGCTGGCAACTTTCTTGTCTTCGTCGAGTCTGTCTCTGACGCCTTCGGTGCCTATGGCACCATTGGGTCCCTGGGATTTTGTCTTCACTGTTGGGCCCAAAGGGTTCAAGCTGGCACCGTGTTTTTATATGGAGCCAGCCTTGCCTCTTCGGGCTGCACTGACAGCGGACCCCTCCTCAGTTCCAGTTTGTCAAGTGGGTTTCTCAGGGTGGGGTGTGACCCCGGTTCCGAGTTTGTCTGTCTCTGTTCTGAGGTTCCATCCCTCCTCAGGAGGGGCCTGCCTTTCAAGCCATGGAAAGAACTTTGGCCATTGCCTCGTCTCAGGTGCCTCCTGTGTTACTGGAGTCTCTCTCTATGACCCCAGGGCTTTCAGTTTTAACACCAACCTCAATCCCTGGACAGCGAGCTCAAAGGTCGCAAGAGTTACCTACTATAGGCGTCCCTTTTTCAGACGTTCCAACTGATGAGCCTCCAAGGAGGATATCGTGTAAGAGGAAACACCTTGATTCTCCTGAGGAATCCATCACAGAAGACATGGATTTCGATGAAGGGGAGAGTTTCCCCCACAGTCACCCCCAGAAGAAAAAAAGAGTTATCCAAGAAGTCCCACCAGACCAATTAGGATCTGGATTTTAGTCAAGATTCTTTTTAGTGCCAAAGAATTGCAGATGGTCACGGTTCAGTCAGTTCTTCCCTTTGTAGAGGAAAATGGATGTGCTCTATTGACTTTCAAAATACGTATTATCACGTAAATATGGACAAATGCGCAAGAAAGTTTCTCCACTTCTGGCTAGGAGCCTGTGTTTACCAATTCAGAGTATTGCACTTTGTTCTCACCACAGTCCCCAGGGTGCAAACCAAATGCATGGCAGCAGTCACAGCGCATTTGAGGTTGCATGGATTGAGTGTTTCCTTACCTAGACAACTGGCTCCTCACCGCTTCCACCAGGCATCCATTACTACAAACTACGGACTTCATTCTGGAACTATCAAAACAATTGGGCATCACGGTCGATCCTGTGAAGTTTCAACTACCCCTTCTCAGGATATGGAATTCCTTGGAGTTCATCTCAATACTCTTTTGTGTGTGGCATCTCTTCTTCTCCACAGGTTGCACAAAATACAATCGCAGTTTCACTCCCTGCTTTGCTCAAAGTTCCAGCTCAGAAGATTCTGCAGGAATTGGGCTACATGGCAGCCACAATCACATTAGTTCCAATGGCAAGATTTCATATGAGACTTCTCCAATGTCTACTTGTGAACCAATGGTCTATTTTAGGTGAGGGGGCATTATCTCAGGAAGACAGTCCAAGGCACATGGTCCACCTCTGAGGCCAATCCGCATATCAGTGTTCTAGAGTTAAGGGCAGTGCTCCTGGCATTGTAAGCATTTCATCCTGGGACAGTAGCTATTCAATCAAGCAACATATCTGTGGTCTGGTACATCCACAAACAGAGGGGAACCAAGTCCTACCCACTGTGTCAAGAAGCCCTTTGAGTGTGGCAATGGGCCATAACTTCCATCCACTTTCTGGTAGCAACGCACATCCTGGGGAGTTCAAACATGATTGTGGACAAGCTGAGCAGATGCATCCTCATGCCTCACAAGTGGTCTGTGAACTCCAGAGTAGTGAAGAAGATCTTTCTAGATAGGGCCAGCCTTGCTGCTACCTGTTTGCCTCACCTCTGATCAACAATTGCAGTAGCTACTTTGCCCTAATTCCCCCTCAGGGGAAGTCCCCCACAGAAGACGCCCTTCTCCACGATTGGCCCTCGGGTCTCCTTTATGCCTTTCCTCCCTTCCCTCTGATCCCTCTTTTTCTTAAGAAAGCAGCTTGGTTGAGAAGCAAAGTGATCCTCATTGCACCTTACTGGCCTTGACAGATATGGTTACCCTTCCTCTGCCCTTATCTACTTCACAACACATGGATTCTGGACCCAGTTCCGGACCTTCTGTCCCATCCTCAGGGACTACTGCACCCCAATCTTCAGACCCACAAACGAACGGCTTGGTTTCTCCAATTCCATTAGTCACTAGACATAATGAAATTCCTTCTCCTGTACGACACATTTTGTTGGCATCCCATAAACCATCCACCAGGAATCTCTATGGTGGAGATTTTCTATTTGGGCTATTGATAATGCTCTGGATCCTTTTTCAGTGCCAGTAGAAAAAGTTCTACACTTTCTAGCTACTATTTTTGATAAAGAAGCTTATGCTTCTACAATTAAGGTTGTCTTAGCAGCTGTTTCAAATTTCCATAACAGTATTAATGACCAGCCTTTAATCTCCCACAAGCTTTGTAAAGTTTTTCTTAAAGGCACCATCCATTTAAAGCCCCCTTTCAAGGATCTGCTATCACCATGGGACTTGACTATTGTACTGCAATCTCTTACTTTACCTTTGTTTGAATCTGAAGATACTTGTGACTTAATTTCTTTCTTTGAAAACATTGCTTTTCATAGCTTTCACTAGTCTGTGAATTACAAGGTCTATGTTTTAAAGCCCCTTATTTAGTTTTCCACAAAGACAGAGTACCACTCAGAACAAACCCGACCTTTCTTCCTAAAGTGATCTCTGAGACCAACATCAATCAATCCATAGACTTGCCTGTAGTTTTCCCAAATTTTTCTAATAAAGGCAAATACTGCCTGCACCTTCTGGATGTGCACAGCCAATTACATTTTTTATCTGGATAGAACTAAACAGCTTAGACAATCAGAACAGTTATTTTTGTCCTTTGCAAGTGCAACCTTGGACAAATCTGTGTCTAAGGTTACTCTGTCTAGATGGTTAAGGGATTGCATTTCCTTCATTTGCACAAAAGAAAACATGTCTCCCTGTGATGCCCTTGCCCTGGCCCAGCAATCAAGGAGCCTCAATCCTCACCACTAACACCAGAGGGGGCACGTCATATTATGAGGAAAGGATAACAAATGCACACAGTAAAGTGCAATTTCCCTTAAGAGCACAAAGAGATCACAGTCAGTCCGGGGCTGGTCGCTCCCTTGCTCTCCAGGTCCCCAATAAGACTTCCCACAGGCACAGCTATAGGGTCCAGATCTCAGCCAGCTGGGCAAGCTAAAATTTCCAGCACCCTCTCTGTCCAACCAGTGCTTCGTGTCCCTGCCCAAGTAGCTGACACACACACACTTTGAGATAAGAGTTTATACAACCACACAGACACTTCTGGGGAAGGCTGACACAGGTTCTCTAGCTGTGCCCCTTTTACCCAGACTATACAGTATTACCACTTGCCACCACCCAGCTAAGACTTATCAGCTACTCTAAGGCCCTTAAAAGGGTGTCCAGTTATTACTGTGCAATATTACTATTATCCAATTGGTAGTATGACTCAACAGTCAAGGCTTATTAGAGTAACTTGGTACAGGATCCTTATATACATGCAGTGTACTCTTAGAGCTTAACTTATCTCTACACAAAACAGCCACAGTTAAAAGGGTTTAAAAATATTTAATAATAATTAAAAACACGATAATAATTTCTACACTATACAGTGCTAGTCAAGAGTTCAGAGATCACACAGAAATACTTAAAATAAATCAGCAGTACAGGTCTGACATCACAGAAAAACACTTAGTCTAATCTTTCTAGTTCCTAGCTATTTCAAAAAGAAAACACAAGTCTAAGATAACTTACATATGAGCAAGACAGTGCTGTGAGTTGGATGGTCCAGACAATAATGCTTAATGCCTTCTGATTCTGTCTGTTGAAATTGCTATTTTCAGTCCTGATTTTCATTACATCATTTCACACTTTCCTGATATTCTCTGGCTAACAGATACTACATAATTGTTATCTTGTACCTGCAGGAAACTATAGCCATAAAAGACATTCCACATGTAAACTCTAGTAATTATTCCTTAAGTTAGAACAACAGGCAGGATGCTTCACTCCAGACTCTTTGTCGCCAGATTCTAACTTCAAAGGGACAGGCATGAAATAATTTCAGCTTCAAAGGACAGACATGAAATGTTTGTCTTAGCTTTCTTTACAGCAGAGGGCAATGTTGCTACATTGTTTTAAGTTCAACATTTCACAACATAGTCTTTCATTTAAGAAAACAAGCTTGTAATTCAACATTCATATTTACAAATGCTAGAATTATCTGCAGAATTCTATCTGGCTAGGCTGGCAGCCTTCACACCCCCCCCGCAGAACTCAAGCTAGTTTTTCAAGTGACCATTGAGAAACGCTGCTTGAGAGGGTCACGTCTGAGTATACCTACTCCATTCCCTGTCTGGAGAGCCCATCTGCATTGGCATCGCTACTCCCACTGCGGTGCTGCACTGACATATCATATGCTTGCAACCAAGGCTCCATCTTATCAACTTGGCAGTTTGCTGGCTGGCTCTGTTTAACCATGTTAGGGGGTTGTGATCTGTCATAACAGTGAATTTTCTTCCATACAAATAAGGCTGAAGTTTCTGCAGTGCTCATACTATGGTTAGACATTCCATCTGAAGTAGTTAACTTCATTTTATCTGCAACCTGTGGGTATACGGAGGTATACAGATCCGTATCGGATCCGAGTCGGCAACTTTTTTTTCTAGCATCTGCTCCAAGCTCTGAGCTCCTCCCCTTACCCAGAATGCCCTACCATCTCCTATCTTCCCCCAGATCTCATTTGCCGCGCCAGTAGTATGCATCGTGGTCTCCTTTGCTCTGAGCTCAGGGATAGTAAGTGGTATTATTTCTTGTATCTAGTGTGTGTTTGAGTGAATATTTTCCCTTCCTCCCCTTGTTTAATGTCTCTCTAGTTGTCGGTGTCAGAAAAAAAAAAAAAGTTTTGCAGAGAGTAGTAGTTAGGCCTGCCCTTCCCCTACATGTGTTGTATGTGGTTTTTCTGGTAGGTAGTATTTGTACTTTTGGGTGCAGGGCTATGGCTGATCAGCCGAAGCCTGTTTTAAAAAAATGTACAGTGTGTTGCCATAAGCTCTCCCTGGCTGATGGTCAAACTCTGTGGGTGATTTGCTTGGGAGTGGCACATTTGTCTACTCAATGTGCTATCTGTTCTGGTTTCAATCCAAGGGCCCTTAGGGATCAGAAGGCCAAGTTAGTTGCCAAAGGCCTTCTCTCTGCTGCCATGCTGGAATCTGCCTCGGCTTTGGTCTCTAGTGTTCTACCTCTCACCCAGACAGGGACTCAACCTCCCTCTTCTTCTGGTGATGGGTCTTCTAAAGACAAATCTACAGTCAGCGTGGCTGACAAGGAAAAAGAAAAAGATAAAGAGAGGTGCAGAGAGGATAGGGAGAAGAGAAAGGACAGACTTCGCAAGAGATCCCCAGACAGGGAGCTCTTTCTTAGTCCCCCTTCTAAGACCATGAGGCCTGTTTCTCTATTGCTCTGGTCTCTTCGTTTCTCACCAGAGCCGTTGGAACATTCGGACACGAGGCCTTCCTCCCCATTGCGCAGACCAGCCAGATCCGAGTTGGTGGCCTCTTCGAGGTCGACTCGGAGCCTATCGGACATGGACAGGATGATGCGGAGATTCATTCAGACACAAATTCAGATGGGAGTCTTGCCAGGCCCCTCTCTCTCTGGAGGGGGGACCTCCATGCCTCTTTTCTGCCCCATCTCTCCTTCCCTGATCAGTGCTTTAGGGCTCTTGGATCCGAGGTTTTTCGGAGCTGGTAGCTCAGTGCCGAAGGTTCCTCCAACCTCAACTCCGGCTGTTACCTTGAGTTCCTCGTATCTGACTTGTTCAGATCCGAGTGACTCTCGGAGCCGCAGACAGGGAGTCGGACCCAAGGGAATGAATTATTCAGCTCCGACCTTTTCAGATCCATTCCATTGCCTTGGACCTCAGGCTACCCTGGCTTCGGCTGTGGTCCCCGCTTTGGATCTGGGGAGGCCGTCTTCCTTACTGGGTGGTAAGGAGGTCCACTCTCCCTCGGCCTTCGAAGTGCTGGAAAAGGTTCTTTCCCAGGGATTGAGACCCCAGCCCATCCCCTCGGATACCACACAGGCCCCCCTGGATTTGGCGACGACTCTTTTCATCCTGTCTCAGGGACAGCCCGTGCGAGAGGATCTCCAGGTTAATTTCCCTGAGGAAACCCCTGTGGCTCATGAATCCCCTTCTGAGAGTCCCACTGAAGAGGGTCACTGTAAGCACAAGTGCAAAAGGAGGCACTTGGACTCCCCCACCCGAGTCCCTCACTACGGACACAGACTTAGATGAAGGAGAAGGTTCCCCCAGGTCACCTCCCAAAGACGTCTCGTTTGGAAAAATTATGGAGATCCTCCGCCAGAGGGGAGGTTGGTCATCCCCAAAAACTTCTGGGGATAAGTCAGTGTTCCTGGAGGCCTTTGGCACGGGCCCATCTACTTCCTGGGTGTCCCCGCCAGCGGACCCCTTGGTGGATCTCATCACCACGAAGGCATGGAAGGAGCCTGACACCATAGAGCCCATCCCCAAACGCCCTGACAAGATTTTATCTCCCCCTTCCGACAGACAACCTTGGTCGAAAGGAGCCCCAGTTGATGCTATGTTGGTTGCATCGGCCACAAAGAAGGAACTAGCACAGGAGAGTTCCTCAGTCCACCTTCTAGACAAGGAGTCCAGGTCAGTGGATAGGTTTGGGAAGCGCGTCTATTTCTCAGCGACCTTTTCAATACGTGCGCTGAATTATTTGGCACATGTGATTTGGCTTCAGCGAGACCTTGCTTCGGAATTCGCTGAGTCGCCCCTAGATTCTTTATCGCCGCAGAACAGACAGTTGTTTTCTGCGAAAATGTCTACTCAGAAGTCAGCCTAAAACACGTTGATGCGACTCCTTTCCCATGCCATGGAAGGAGCATCTAGGGTGGCTGGGACAGGCATAGCCATGAGGCGTCATGCCTGGCTCAGGTTGTGTCATTTCGCGGACCCTTTGAAGGCGTCCTTTATCAACGCTTCCTACGATGGTTCTTCCTTTTTTGTGAAGAAAGTACGTGACACACTTGTCCAGAGCGAAAAGGACAGGACGACTTTGTCTGCTGTCGGGGTCCGCTTCTCTAACCCTCAGCGGTCCTTCTCTAGGAATCAAAGAGGGCAGAAGAAGATGTGGTTCCGAAAATTTCTGTTTTCCCGGGATTCTCAGGACAACTATTCCCCCAGAGGCAGAGGGGGACAGGATCGATGCCAACCCAGAGGTAGAGGGGGTCCCAGGAATTTTGGGTCTAAGGAACCTTTTTCTGATAGACCGGCCAGCAGCCCTGAGGGGTTGCCCGACTGTCCTACTCTGGAGGCAGTTGGGGGAAGATTGTCCTTACACCCAGTGGCATGGGAGTCCATTACGACAGATCACTGGGTTTTACAGATAATATCCAGAGGTTACTCTATCCCATTTGTTGCCTCTCCAAATATTACAAAACACCTCCCGGATGTTCCACCCGCTCACAGGAAGGCTGCAGCTCTAGAGGTTTCAAAGCTGCTTCTCAAATGAGCCATCGAACAGGTTCCCCCCGATCAGTCGGGATCAGGAGTCTACTCAAGGGTCTTTTTGGTGTCAAAAAAGACGGGGGACCTCAGGCCCATTATAGAGCTGTCAACATTAAACCTGTCAGTAGCCAAACAGAAATTCCGGATGGTCACCCTACAGTCCATTGTACCTTATCTCCGAGAGTGCGACTAGATGTGCTTGTTAGACCTGCAGGATGCTTACTACCACATCAAAATACACAAAAGCTTCAGGAGGTTTCTGCGCTTCCGGCTGGGAGCCAGTCATTTTCAGTTCAAAGCCCTACCCTTTGGTCTCACCACAGCCCCCAGGATGTTCACCAAGGGTAATGGCAGTTGTAGCGGCTCACCTGAGGCTTCATGGTATTCAGGTGTTTCCATAAATGGACGACTGGCTCTTCGCTGTGCCCAACAAGCATCAGTTGTGTCTGGCCTGAGATTATTTCATTCACTTGGCAGATCTACTAGGAATTACAGTATGTTCAGAAATCCCAATTGCAACCAGTACAAGTTCTAGACTTCATTGGGGCAAGGCTAGACACGTTGCAGATGAAGGTATTCTTAACTCCAGACAAGATCCTACACCTCAGGTGCCGCATAGCTCAGATAGCGAACTCCAAGTCTCCAAAGGAGCGCGAGGTTCTCCGGGCTGTGGGCTACATGGCTGCTGCCATATCGATTCTCCCATGTGCATGCCTTCACGTGCGGGTTCTTCAATGGACTCTGGCTGTTCAATGGTCTTGGCTAAACCTGCCTATGGAATTTCCACTCAAGATCAGTCACATCTGCAGGACGTCTCCTCTTTGGTGGTTAAGTTCACCGGAGATATCAGAAGGACGCCCGTTCGCATCCTCTCCAGACCAAGCCACAGTGACCACGGACGCCTCCCAACTCGGGTGGGGGCACACTGTTCGTGGAGGACGTTCCAAGGCACGTGGTCCCAGTCAGAGACCAAGTTGCACATAAATGTTCTAGAGATGAGGGCAGTGCTTTTAGCGTTGGAAGCCTTTCACACTGTCCTCCCTCTCGGATTGATTGCAATTCGGTCAGACAACATGTCAGTTGTCTGGTATATCAACAAGCAGGGGGGATCCAGATCATACCCCCTATGTCGCGAGGACATAAGAGTGTGGGAATGGGCGATCTCCACCGGTCGGTTTCTGATAGCAACGCACATCCCGGGGTGCTCCAACATTTTAGCGGACAGATTGAGTCGGGCCATTCTGATGCCATACGAGTGGTCTCTGAAACAGTCAGTAGTGGAGGAGATCTTCCTTGCATGGTGTCAGCCTTGCTGCGATCTCTTCGCATCTCCTTCCAACACGAAGTGCAGCGAGTTCTTTGGTCTGATTCCCTCACCAGGGGAAGTCCCCAGAGATGCTCTAGTCCATGCTTGGCCCCCCTGGCTTCTGTATGCTTATCCACCATTGCCACTCATTTCGAAGTTTCTTCAGAAAGCTTGCCTACTGCGGTGCAAAGTGATCCTCATTGTCCCCGTTCTGGCCTCGTCAGGTTTGGTTCCATTCCTTTGGTCTCATCTCTTAGCTCCCCTGTGGGTTCTGGATCCCTGCCCGGATCTAATCTCCCATCCGTCGGGGGCATATCTGCCCGGTCTGCGCAGCCTGAAGCTGACAGCCTGGTTGCTCCAGTTCCATTAATTGCCAGGACTCCCAGTCTTTCATCCCCGGTAAAATCCATTCTGGTGGCTTCTCTTAAAGACTCCACTATGAAACTTTATTGCAGTAAATGGAAGCGCTTTTCCATTTGGGCCTCACAGAGAAATATAAATCCTTTTACAGCGCCTGTTCCAACAATGTTGGATTTTCTATCTGGCATCTTTCAGCAAGGAGCTAGTTCCTCCACAGTGAAAGTACAATTGGCAGCCATTTCCAGTTTTCACGTTGGTGAAGACAACATGGCCTTAGCCTCCTCTAGGCTGTGTAAGGCTTTTCTTAAAGGTAATTTTCTGTTACGTCCAACTGTCAAGGATTCAGTGCCTCCTTCGGACCTTACTTTTGTTTTACAGGCATTGGTGGCTCCTCCTTTCAAACCTGCAGCTTTGGTGAACTTGAAGTTTTTGTCCTGGAAGACCACTTTCCTAGTCGCCATTACATCTGCTAGGAGGGTTTCTGAGCTTCAAGCTCTGTCTGCTGTGCCTCCATGTTTGGTCTTCTACAAGGATAGGGTCTCCCTCCGTACTAATCCTTCCTTCTTACCTAAAGTGGCATCTGAAGCAAAGAAACCAGTCCATTAATCTGCCCATTTTCTTTGCTAACTTCCAAAATAAAGGTAAATACAAACTCCATTTGTTAGATGTTCATAGCTTCATTTTTATCTTCCTAGAACAAAGTCTTTCCTTAAGACTGACCAATTGTTTGTTTCCTTTTCCAAAGCGTTTATGGGAAAAGCTATTTCTAAAGTTTCCTTGGCCAGATGGATCACTCTTTGTATTTCACATGCCTACAAAGCAAAAGGTTTATCTCCTCCTGGTATTGTTAAGGCTCACTCTATCAGGTCCATGGCGACCTCTGCTGCTTTTTGGTCTAGGGTGCCTTTGGACGATATCTGTGCAGCAGCGACCTGGGCCAATTCACATACCTTCATTTCCCATTACAAATTAGATCTGATTTCAAGAGGAAGAGCATTCTTTGGCTCCGCGGTGCACAGGAATATCCTTCCATAAGGGCGTCCCAGGATCGGAGTAGCTGGGGACTCTGTCCCACAGGTTGCAGATAAAATTAAGTTAACTAATTCAGATAAAGAAGATATGTACTCACCATAACGTTCCATCTGAGTAATTATACTTCATTTTTCTGCAACATTCCCTCCCTCCGTTAACCCGGACCTTGTCCTGTCTTTTCAGGTTTGGTTCAGTGGGTTGAGTTGCTTATGTTTTTAGTTGCAGCAAACTTGATCTGAGGGAAGATAGGAGATGGTAGGGCATTATGGGTTAGGGGAGGAGCTCGGAGCTTGGAGCAGATGCTAGAAAAAAAGTTGCTGGCTCGCATCCGATATGGATCCGTGTAGCCACAGGTTGCAGAAAAATGAAGTATAACTTTAACGTATAAGTATAAAATATAACGTTATGTGAGTACATAACTTCTTTTTTTCTACAGCTACATAGCATTCCTCCCTGGGTTGGAGCCTTCGACGGAGATAAACCACTGGATGCTCTTCTCCCTCTGAAGAAATCTGGCTAAGTACAACCCCCATCCCATGGTTCAAAGCATCCACCTGCACAACAAATTATTTGCTTTAATCTGGACGGACTAACCTAGGGTCCTCCCAAAGCTTCTTTAAGGGTCTGGAATGCCTGCTCACATGCTGGGGTTCACACTACCTTATCTGGCCTGTTCATCCTTGTCAGGTCTGTGAGGGGAGCAGCTATGGTACAATAACTGGGGACAAACATTCTGCAGTACCCTGCTGTCCCTAAAAATGCCCTCACCTGCGTTTTGGTAACAGGTGCAGGCCATGCCAGAATGGCTTCCACTTTGGCAGGTTCTGGCCTTATCTTACCACTCCCCACTCTATGTCCTAGGTAGGAGACCTCTGCCATACTCACCTGACATTTGCTCGGCTTAATGGTCAACCCTGCCCTCTAGTCCGCCCAGCACCTCCATGACATGCTGAAGGTGTTCTGGCCACGAATGGCTGTAGATGGCAATATCATCTAGGTAAGTAAGGGCAAACCCTCCTACACCTGCTAGGATATGATCTACCAGCCTCTGGAAAGTCGCTGGGGGCATTCTTCACCCCAAAGGGCATCTTTGTGAACTCATAGAAGACAAAAGGAGTCACAAACACTGACTCCTCTCTAGCACTGGGAGTCAAGGGCACCTGCCAGTAACCCTTGGTAAGATCAGTGGATGTAAGATGCTTAGCCCAACCCAGCTGCTCTAGGGGCCTCATCTGTCCTAGGCATGGGGTAAGCATCAGACTCTTTGTGACTATTTAATTTCCTGTAGTCCACACAGAACCTGGTACTACCATCCTTCTTTGGCCCACTGGAGAGACCCAGGGACTGTTGGACTCTTGAATCACCCCTAGTTCCAACATCGCCTGTACCTCCTCTATGAGTCTGTTTGACTCTCTCAGGCACTGTATAAGGGGCCTGTCTAATAGGCCTTTGGGGTCCTGTATCCACCTGGTGCTGCAGTGAACATGTCCCCAAATTCCTGCAACACTGCTCGGATTCTCGAACCTGGGTAGGAGATAATTGCTGGGACATTGTTACCTCTTCTACTGAGGTGTCAGCCCGAGCCTCACTGAAGAGATCAGTCCCCAGATCTCCCTCAAACTCCTCCTGCAATTCACTGCAAAAGCTCAGCACCAGGGTCTCCCTGTCATGGTAAGGTTTCATCATGTTAACATGGTACAATTTGTGCCCCTGCCGTCTGCCTAGCAGTTCCACCATGTAGTTAACATCACTTACATTTCTTACCACCTTGTAGGGACGCTCCCAAGCTGCTTGCAGCTTGTTGTGTCTGACAGGAATGAGAACCATTACCTGCTGCCCCACAGCATACTCTCTAGCTCGAGCATTCCTGTCATACCACACCTTTTTCTGTTAGGTTTCTGCCAGGTTCTCCTGGGCCAAGCCCATGATTTCCCTGAGCCTTGTCGTGAGGTTTAGGATGTATGCCACAACAGACTCCTTGTGAAACTTGCACTCACCTTCCCACTCATCTCAAATTAAATCTAGAGGTCCCCTCACCCTATGCCCATACAACAACTCAAAGGGTGAAAAAACTGTGGATTCCTGGGGAACCTCTCTGTAAGCAAACAGATGGGGCAAATATTTGTCCCACTCGCTCTTAAAAGCTGATCTGTAAATGCCCGTAGCATGGACTTGATTGTAGAGTTGAAACTCTCAACAAGACCGTTAGTCTGGGGATGGTAGGGGGTGGTCATTATGTGCTTCACCCCACAGGACTTCTACAGACAAGCCAGCAGGTCTTACATGAAATTGGCACCTCGATCAGTCAGCATTTATTTTGGGAAACCTACCTTGCTGAAAATCTCTAACAAAGCATTTGCCACCTTCTCTGCCTCAATAGAGGACAAAACCACTGCCTCAGGGTATCGTGTAGCATAATACACTACCACTAGGATATACTTTTTCCCTGTGGAACTTGGGGTACTCAGAGGACCCACAATATCCATAGCTACCCTCTGAAATGGCTCCTCAATCACAGGCAAAGGCATCAAAGGAGCTCTCACCTTGTATCCTGCCTTGCCTACATTTTGGCAGTGCTCACAGGTCCTGCAGTACCCAGTTACATCTCTGGAAATTCCAGGCCAATAGAAGTTCTGCATAATACGTCTCTTTGTATGTTTTATGCCCATATGACCTGCAAAGGGAGTATCATGGGCTATGGCTGGAAGCACCAGATGGTAGGCTCTAGGCACTACCAACTGCTGTACTCTCTCACCTTCTAGCCTTCACTCAGGGGGTCCACTCTCTGTATAGTAACCCTTTGTCCCAGTGTAAAGAGTCCCCCTTTCCTTGAGAATCAGGTGCCTCCCTAGCTACCTGCCTCAGGCCTTGCAAAGTAGGGTCTGAGAGCTGAGCCTGTCGCAATTCTCCTCTTGTAACCCCTCCCAGCTCCCCTTCCAGAGGAAGTCTGGCATCCTCTGACAGTGGTGCCTCACTGTTAGCCTGGGTACTGCTACTCACCTCTACCTTTGCAGTCACAATGTCCAAGGAACATCAGTACCCACAAGCAGCTGTGGCTCACCTTCAGTCTCACTGCTACAGAGTAGCTCCCTCCCTGAAGTAACCAACTCAGCAGTCCTGGCTGGGAGTATGCAATCTGTCTGGGTCTCCCCCCAGGCTACCAGACCCACATGCTTGTCTCCTAGCCTCACTGAGTGTAACTGCATAAGCACATGCTACTGCCTCATCCAAATCTTTCCCTATCAGGACATCTGCAGGATGGTAGTTCGGTACCTTTGTTGTCTCAAGACAACCTACTATTGGCATTTTGTCTTTCCCACTTACTGGCTCCCTCACTTTTTGTTCCCCACCTTGCCTCTGTGGAAATCTGCATGCCACATGGCTCCACTGGTTGCATTTAAAACATTTAACCCTAGGTCATGGACATGTACCTGGACTAGTGGCTTCCCTGCTACTGGCAGATTCTCTTGGGGCAGTCTGTGCTGCCCACCATGGGTTCCTTTAGACCCATGAGCAGTACCGGGGGTCCCCTTTCTGTGCAGGGCTGCCCCGCTTGCCAGGTATAGGTCTCCCTTCTTCCCCAACTCATCTGAAGTAGCACATTGTCTGTCAGCTAACCAGATCCTCATGTCCTCAGGCAGAGTGTGCTAAGGGCTTGTTCCCTCACCAAAAGGTGTGCCAGCCCTTCATAAGTGGTGACCTGACATCCACTCACCCACCTATGGAAATAAGTGCTCAATTCAGCAACATATTCACACACACTTTCATCTGCCTTGCGTCTATGCTCATTAAACTTTTTCCTATACGTTTCAGGTGTTAGCTTAAAAAACTCTAATAGACAATTTTTTACAGCAGTATAATCAAAACATGCAACATCAGACATTTTAGATAATACAGTTACAGCTTTACCATGGAGTAAGGGGGTTAGGAACTGTACCCGGAGCCCTCGGTCAACTTCATACTGTTTACATACCCTCTGAAACATTTGAATGAAACTATCAAAATTATTTCCCCCTTTAAACTGCGGAAGAAATTTACTGACATTTTGTGCTTCTGAGGTTCAGTTACTCACTTCCTCATTACCTCCATGACTCTGGCGAAGAGTTAGCATCTCCTTCTCATGCTGCCTCTTCCTCTCCTTTTCCTCAGCCTGCAGACGTAAGTTTCTCATTCTCCTCACTCTCTAGAGGCCTCAGTCTCTCAGCTGCTTCTAATACCACACACCTAGCTTCCAACTTGTCTCTTTAGCTCCAGCTAATTATTACTGTGCAACATTATTATCCAATTGGTAGTATGACTCAACAGTCAAGGCTTATTAGAGTGACTTGGTACAGGATCCTTATATACATGCAGTGTACTCTTAGAGCTTAACTTACCTCTACACAAAGCAGCCACAGTTAAAAGGGTTTAAAACTATTTAATAATAAATAACTAAAAACACAAGACAATACTTTCTACTACACAGTGCTAATCAAGAGTTCAGAGATCACACAGAAATACTTGAAATAAATCAGTAGTACAGATCTGACATTGGAGAAAAACACTTATTCTAATCTTTCTAGTTCCTAGCTATTTCTAAAAGAAAACACAAGTCTACGATAACTTGTACATGAGCAAGACAGTGCTGTGAGTTGGATGGTCCAGGCAAAAATGCTTAATACCTTCTGATTCTCTCTGTTTAAATTGCTGTTTTCAGTCCTGATTCCCATTACATCATTTCACATGTTCCTGGTGTTCCCAGGCTAACAAATACTGTTATCTTGCACCTGCAGGAAACTATAGCCATAAAAGACATCCCACATGTAAACTCTAGTTATTATTCCTTAAGTTCAAACAATAGGCAAGATGCTTCACTCCAGACTCATCGACTTAAAATTCTAACTTCAAAGGACAGACATGAAATGCTTGTCTTGGAGTTCTTTACAGCAGAGCGCAATGTTGCTACATTGTATTTTACAGCATATTCTTTCATTTAAGAAAACAAGCCTGTAATTCAACATTCATATTTACAAATGATAGAATTATCTGCACAATTCTATCTGGCTAGGCTGGCAGCCTTCACACTCCCTATGCCAGTGAGGGCATATTTACCAGATCTGTGGCAACTTCAACTGTTTTTCATTCTAAAGCTACTGTGTCAAATATTTGTGCAGCTGCCACTTGGGCTAAACCACATACTTTTATTACTCATTACAAATTGGACATGGTCTCTAAGGGGATAGTCTCCTTTGGTTCTTAGGAATATTCTTCTGTAGGACCACCCAGGATCTAAGGTAGCTGAGTACACGGTTCCACAAGTCAAGAATAGATGAAGATTGACAACATCAGATAAAGAAGTTATGTCTTACCATAATGTTCCATCTGTGTTGTCAGTCTTCATCTATTCTTGTGTCCCTCCTGCCTGCCCCCACCTTTGAATTTCTGGTGGAGCGACATCCTGTCCTGTTTTTTTATTGTTAGGGATTCCTTGGGACAAGGTTTCTAACTGGAGTGAGAGTGCCTTCTTCAGTATGATTGCAAAGTCAATCTGAGGTAATGTGGAGAGGGGCACTGTGGGTAGACTAGAAGCTCGAGAGATTTTTTTTTGGCTGACTCGAGCTATTTATCAGTTAAATCGGTTCCGAGGATCAGAACCGTATACCCACAAGCCAAAAATAGATGAAGATCGACAACACAGATGGAACGTTATGGTAAGACATAACTACTTTTTACTGTACTGC
Source organism: Protopterus annectens (assembly GCF_019279795.1). Taxonomy (NCBI): domain Eukaryota; kingdom Metazoa; phylum Chordata; order Ceratodontiformes; family Protopteridae; genus Protopterus; species Protopterus annectens. Next base: position 1,086,231,042 of record NC_056728.1, read on the forward strand.
AAATTACAGAAATTGTTAAATGCAGGCTAATGGCTAGAACATCTATACCTGGTTGCTGTGGGGTATCCTCAGTGAAGGGAGAATTACTCTGTTCTCTGAGCATGGTTCTGTAGTGTTCCAATCAGGTCTTCACTATCAAGCCTCTTCTTGGATCTAGCAGTTAGTGGGGGCTCTTCTATTCAGATTCTTCCTGTCTTTATGTTCCAGGTGGGTAAAGTCCGTGCAAAACAGGGCTAAATAGCTTGGTGTCTGGCTTTATAAAGGGCTGGAAACTAGGAAGAATCAGGTGGAATGGCAGTTAACCAGTCTCCTGAGGAGGTGTTGCCATGGGGCCTAGGGTTGGGTTTAGATGATGTAAGAGGCTGATATAATCAGTATGGGTTTAGGCTGTTAATGAAACTAAGTGGCTTGTGTTTGGCCCCCTTTTCTCACTCCTAACAACAAGAAAAACAATCAAAGGAAAGCCCAAGTTCCAAATCAGTAGTAGAAAACATTTTCAAATACCTGAAATTTGCTGTTTGTTTGTACACACCATAAACTAAATAGCATTTTAAACTCCTAACAGTTACTTTTGAGGTATTTACAGTTCTTCAGATCACAAAAAAAGAGTGGCTTGTTTCCTGTGTTACTGTTTCACCAGACAAAACTGTACCAAGGTAGATGCTGTGATCTATAGATCTAATTTCTTGATTGGCTTTTTCATAGTAAAAGCTACAGTTCTAATTAATTACTAGTTTAATGTCCAAGTCCTGGGTTAAACAGTATTGCTGTTTTAGCTCTATGAGTTATGGTGTAGCTTCCTGAGTTCAAGCACAGTATTGATGGAAATGCTTGAGTTTAGATCAGGGTGGTGATGGGGCCTGATCTGCCAGCTTAACTCCATTTTTTCAAGGATGTTATTTTTTCTTTTCTTCTTTTTCAGGGCGTAATCCCTCATCCACCAGACCAGACTCTCTTTATTTCTCCATGTCCTTCAACACATGCTGTCCCAGAGAATGGTAGAACCAGTTCCAGCTTCCCAAGTGGGAAAAGTTTTTTATTCAAGGATATTTTTTAGTGCCAAAGAAAGAAAATGCTTGGAGACCGGTTCTGGATCGATCTTTCCTAAAACTGTATATGATCGTGCCCAAGTTCAGAATGATATAACTTCACAAGTTGTTACCTTGCTTCCTCATTTAAGTTTCCTGGTGACACTAGATTTAAATATGCTTATCATCCCATTCTTATTTATCCAGACTTCAGATGTTTCTTATGGATTTTTGTATGTCTTGACCACATTATCAGCTTTCTGCCTGACTCTTTTGACTATCCACTACACCAAGTGTATTCACAAAGTGTCTGTCTCCAGTTAAAGCTCATTGCAGGCTGCATGGTATCCACATTTTTACATATTTAGGTGATTTGCTTATCTTTGCAGTCTTTTTCAAAGTAGATATATATCTTACTTCTCAGGTTTTCCACTCAGACTTCTGTCACCGAGAGCAAATACCCCAGAGTTTCAAGTCACATGGCTTCTGTGATTCTCTTAAAACCCTTGGCATTTCTCCACATGAGAAAGATACAATGGTATTTGAAGTCTCTGATCCCAGCACTAACATTCTCAATCTTTTGAAATCAGTCCCAGTGCTTGAGTTTGTCAGAAGCAAAATCATTTGGAGGAGAGAACAATTTTTCCTAAACCCAGGTCTCCCCTTCTTTCCCTCTGTTATATATCAGTCAGTCACCATGGAAGCATCAGACTTTGGTTTGGGGGTCAGTTTCAGGAGGAATAAAAATGCAAGCTGTGTGGGACACCAAGGCCGGACGCAAGCACTTAAATAGGTTCATAGGTTCATACTAGGTTATCTGCCCTAGGGCATTTATAAGCCTAGCCAGAGTGTGTTTGGCTTTCGCCACCCATTTTAAATTAATATTGCTATGCCCTTTTTCAAGGTTAGTATACTGTGCCTCTGTCTAACAGTGACACAGAAGTGATACCCGGGGTAAACCTACGATCTCCCATCCACTCATCAGTATTCCTCTTGAAGAGAGTCATTGAGGGACTCTGCCTAACCTGAACTGGGATTTTATTCCAGAGTGAAGGGAGCCTCTGGGTTATTAATCTGTCCCTCCAGCATGTCCTATTTATTTCAGTGCTGAGGTTCAAGTCTCTCGAGCTCGTAGCTCGATGGGATTTGGATTTTCTGAGGTGCAGCATGTCTATTAATTCCGTGTTGGACATGGCTTTATACGTCAGGCACAGATCGCCTCTGAGCAGGCGGTATGCCACTGAGTAGAGCTGGAGTTTCTTTAACCGGGCAGCATATGGCATCTGTTTGAGCCCTTTGATCCTCTTGGTGAGGTACTTTTGAGGTCTTTCCAGTTGCTGCAGGTGTCTGGTAAGGTACATCCCAAAAGGGGCATTGTACTCAATTATGGGCCTGATGAGGTATGAGTAAAGAGGCACGATGACCTCCCCTGCTCTAGATGTGAATCCCTTCATGATTAGGTGGGCTATATAAAATGTTTTTCTAACCACTTTGGCCACGTGGTTGTCAAATGAGAGATTGCTATCAACTTGAGTCCCCAGGTCCCTAATTACTTCTTCTGTAGTTAATGGATTACCACCTATGTGGTAATTTGTGGGCACTTTGTTTTTGCCAAAGGGGATGACTATACACTTTTTGGCGTTTAGCTTGAGGCCATGGCTCTGGCACCAGTTGTCTGTTTCTATGAGGCCCTTTTGGAGGGTGCTTGTGTCGGCTGGAGAATCGATTATGGCACCCAGTTTGCAGTCATCTGAGAACTTGGTCAGCCACAGTCCTTCCGTGTTTGCCTGTACCTCCGAGAAATATATACCGAACAAGAGAGGTCCCAGGACTGAGCCTTGTGGGACGCCACTTGTAACTGGTTTGGAGTCTGACATGGCTCCAGCAATTCTAACCATGTGGGTTCTGTCCTTGAGCCAGTTTGCAACCCATCTAGTGACATAGGGGTTTATATTTAAGCTGGTGAGCTTATGTATAATGCCCGAGTGGGGTATTGTATCGAAGGCTTTTGCGAGGTCCAGGTAGGCTGTGTGGACCACCTTCCCCTCGTCAGTGGCCTTGGTGACTGTTTCAAAGAAATCGACCAGGTTTAAGAGGCAGGATCTGCCCTTAACAAAGCCAAATTGGGTAGGATCCAGTGTCTGTAGGTCCCCAATATCTTTATTTATGAGGTCCATGATGATCCTTTCCATAGCTTTGCAGACCAAATATAAAATTGATACTTGCCCTGATCAATGCAGTCCACTCTCTGAATCATTTTTGGTGTCCTGTATGTCTATAAATTGTTACAGACAATTCCACAGTCATGAGGTACCTCAACAAGCAAGGGAGAGTCAGGTTCCCCCCCTTTTGCAGACTAGCCGTGTTAGCATGGGTACAGCTTTACAGAGCAGTCTCACTAAACAGGCATCCTACAGTCCATCATTGCAAAATTGTGTAAACAAGCTAAACAGGACATGGGCAGATACTTGCTAATGGAAACTGGTTCAGGGGGTCTTCCAAGATTTGATCCATATTTGAGGAGTTCATCAAGTTAATCCATTTGCTCCTGCTCTGAGCAGTCAATGGGCAAAATTCTGATCAAGTACTCCATACAAGGAGGTCAGGTCTGGAAGACAGATGCCTTTTCTTTTCCTTGGACAGTAATATACCCATTATATTTTTCCACCTTTTCCATTGATATCCAAGGTACTTTTGAAGATTCAGAAGAATCCCCCAAGATCATTGTGCGACTCCCTGACTTAAGGCAGCATAGTTCACACATCTTTTGGAAATGCCAAGTACCGCAAGCTTTCTCACAAAATGAATCTACTCTCACACGATCAGGAGTGTTTGAAATACCCCAATACCAATCAACTTCAACTGCCTGCCTACTGGGATGATATGGTCTTAATTCCCTTTAGGCACCTGTTTACTGAGGATGTGCAGCAGGCACTAATGGAGGCAAGAATGCCTACTACTAGAAAGTCATATGTTAGCGAATGGAAAAGGCTTTCGTTTAGGAGCCAACAACATAATCAGCACACATTCAGGGCTAGAGTTTTTCTAGTTTTACCATATTTGTGTGATTTACTATCCTATGTTCGTTCTTACTCTTCCATCATTTATTGGTTGTTGCAGCACATCTTCCCATGTATCTTCCTCTTTCAGTCCATTCTCATGTTAAAATGATTTTGAATGGAGTTTTGCATACGAGACTCAAAAAAAAAAACATTGGCTACTCCTTGGGATCCTAATTTTGTGTTAGAAAAGCTAACACTTTCTACATTTGTAAGAGATCATCTGGGAGACTTGAGAGTCTTAATATGGAAAACTGTTTTACTGATTGCTGTGACCTCTGCAAGAACAATATCTGAGTCAACCCTATCTGATTTTTTGTGGAGACAGGGTTTCTTTTGAAGTAATCCTTCTTTTATGCCTAAAGTGGTATCTGAGTTTACTTTAAGCTAAACTACCCATCCCCCCGTTTTCTCTCTTGAACGAAAAAACTGAGGGAGAAAGAGTGCTCTGTACCTTGGATGTCCACTGATAACTCTGGTACTATCTTGACTGAATTAAATCTTTCATATCTTCAAATCAGATTTTCATTTCTCATGAAGATAAGAAGAAATAACAACCTGTGTCAAAACAGACTACTTCCAAAAGGATGTCTCTCTCACACACTCGCACACACACACACACACACACACACACACACACACACACACACACACACACACACACACACACACACAGTCTCTCTCTCTTTTTTTTTTTGTTTTACAATTTATGCTCACTAAACAGCAGAACTGCTGCTTAGCGAGCGTAAAACAATGACGGATGTTATTTATTTATTTATTTATTTTTTGCAGCCCAAGCTCCATGGCAGCTTGATATGCTGCCATGAAGTGGCGGACTCGTTTGTCAGCGGGCATTACTTGTAAATTAATAGCCTGCTGGAGAACGTTTGATGTTAAGTTGTCCATCTCGCCTTTGTTCTTGCTGTTTGGGTTCAGAGCCGATCCTTGGCTCCGATTCGGCCATCTTCTATAGCTCGAGAGTTGTTTACTGGCTCGAGGCTACCCCTTATCCCAGAATGCCCAGCGTTGGCTATCCAGATCTCGTTTGCCGCTTCAGCTGCGAGGTTGCTTCTTTACTGGCTCAGGCTTAGTATAGTTTTTTTCTATTATTATAATTGTTTATTCTTAAAAATGTATCAAGTTTTTGTCTAGATATAGTACTTTATCCCTTATCGCTTTCTTGTGTGTTGTAGCTTTGTTGGCCGTCGCTCAATAACTCGCAGGCCTACTATTTCCTCCCAACATTTTCTGATAGCAACGCACATCACTGGGAAATCCAACGTCATAGCAGACCGGCTCAGCAATGCTATCCTCATGCCTCACGAGTGGTCTCTGAATCAGGAAGTTGCAGCTCTCATCTTCCACAAATGGGGACAGCCTTGCTGTGATCCATTTGCCACTCCTCTCAACAACAAATGCAGTAGCTACTTCTCCCTACTTCCTCTTCCAGGTTATATACCCAGAGATGCTCTAGTCCACGATTGGCCTCAGGGACTCCTTTTTTGCTTTTCCCCCTTTTCCCCTAATACCAAGACTCATACAGAAAGCAGAATCGTTGAGTTGCAAAATGATCCCCATTGCCCCATATTGGCTTCGACAGATATGGTTCCAGTTCCTGCACCTCCACCTTTTGGATCAACTGTGGATTCTGGACCCGGTTTCAGATCTTCTGATTCATCAATCAGGCGGGTTGCACCAATCCCTTCAAACTCTCCAGCTCACATCTTCGTTACTCCACTTCCATCCTTAGCCAGGCTTTCCAATATCTCCCCAGCAGTCCGTGATATTATTGTTTCCTCACATAAGTCTACTAAGAGGAAAACATATGCTAGTAAATGGAAATGGTTTTCTTACTGGGCAGAATCTAGTACAGCTTGCTGCCATTTCTAATTTTCATATCGGTATGTTTAATTCTAGCATAATGTCTCATAATCTCTGCAAGGCCTTTATGAGAGGAACATCTCTTCTTAGACACCCAGTTAGAGATCCTCCTTGGGATCTCAATTTAGTTTTAGCTTCCTTAATTTTGCCTCCCTTTGAACCGGCAGCATCATGTTCCTTAAAATTTCTTTCTTGGAAGACGCTGTTTCTGGTTGCTATCACTTTAGCTAGACATGTCTCAGAACTTCAAGCACTATGTGTTCCTCCTCCTTACCTGGTGTTTCACAAGGACAGAGTTTCTCTGAGGACCAATCCATCCTTTATTCCTAAAGTCTGCTCAGAGAACAATTTAAATCAATCCATAGATCTCCCAGTTTTCTTTCCCAATCACAGCAACAAGGCAGAATACAAGCTCCACCAACTGGATGTGCACAGACAATTGCATTTTTACCTCCATAGAACTAAGGAACTAAGAAAGTCAGACCAGTTATTTCTTTCTTAGGCTTTCAACAAACAAGGTCTTCCAGTTTCTAAGATGACCTTATCCAGATGGTTATCTGATACTATTGCCTTTATTTATCAGTTACGAAATAAAGAGCTACCAGCTAAACCAAAAGGTCATTCTACTAGAGCATCAGCCACCTCTGTAGCCTTTCAGTCTAGGTTGCCTATAGACTCAATCTGTGCAGCTGCCACTTGGGCAAACCCTCATACTTTTATCTCTCATTACAAGGTGGATATGGTCTCCTGGAAAAGAGCTTCCTTTGGTTCTACTGTTCTGAAGAGTCTGTTCCAATGAGCCACCCGGGATTTTAGGTGCTAGGGACGCTGTCCCAAACAGCAAGAACGAAGGCAAGATGGACAACTTGACATAAAGAAGTTATGTACCTACCATAACGTTCCATGTTAGTTGTCTTCATCTCGCCTTCCTTCTTGCGTCCCTCCCTCCTTCCCCCTTCCTAGAGGATTGAGAGGAGTTCCTTTTTGTTTTCACTGGCTGAGTATCTTTTATTACTTCACATGCCAGGTAATTTATGACTCTTTCCTTGTGTAGGTGTATTGGACAACCAGTTTTTAGGTAACTGGTTACTCTACTTATGTCTAGTGTGCGCTATCGCAAACAAGATCTGGGTAGCTGACGCTGGGCATTCCGGGATAAAGGGGTAGCCTCGAGCCAGTAAACAGCTCTCGAGCTATAGAAGATGGCCAAGTCAGAGCCAAGGATTGGCTCTGAACCCAAACAGCAAGAAGGAAGGCGAGATGAAGGCAACTAACATGGCACGTAATGGTAGGTACATAACTTTTTTTTTCTCCAATCAGGGTGTTGATGTACAGTTTGCCCATTCTTTAAGCTTGATTCCTTCTCTTGGTCTTAGTCAGGCTTTGCTAGGTCCATTTTCCAGGAGCTCTTAGACGCTACCCCTTCCAACTCTGAAATGTAATAAGCAATCTACCCATATAGGTAAGGCTACTGACGCTGTGATCAATATGATGAACATAGTATAGTTGTGTAAGTAAACTTAACATAACAGTAGATGTTTAAATGATCACTGCTGCAGTAGTCCCTCCCCCCAAAATCCCCATTATTTTCTGGTGTGTAGTTTATGCCAGGTTATGGGCACTTATTTTTTTGTTGTTCCAAGCATTGTCCTTTCAGGGTTCAGCCTCCATCTTTCTGTTAGCATGAAAACTCTGAAAGGCTTGACACTCAAACCTGGGTTTTTAGCTGGCCGACTGTTCTATCCTCTGCATGATATAAACCATATAGCTTAGGCTACTGCAGCAGTGATCATTCGAATATCTATTGTTAAGCTAAGTTTGCTTACACAACTCTACTATTTTTTTGTGAAGATTTATTTTTATATGAATGTGGAAGTGTCTGTGTGGGCGAAGATCACAATACTCAGCTTTGCAAAAAATTTTTTATCCTTTACCCCTAAGACTTTAAGAAGTAGATGTAGTACTATTTTACTTCATTTAGAAAAACAAAAGTTGAAAGAACTTACTGACTGTATCATGGACCATTTTCTAGCTCCTTGGACGTTCCTCCTCTAGTCACCAAGTAAAGAAACGTTAACACTGGCAGCCTCGGTTTCCACTCCAGCTTCCAGTTTGCCTCAGCCTTTGGTTGGCAACTCTGCTGTGGCAATATTGGAGACCTCAGATCATCATCTTATTCCTGCCACTAGCAGGAAGAGAGAGCAGAAAGAAGTATTTAAATCCCACCTGCTACAGATGGGATACGCAACCTGCCTCTGTTCCTCTTGTGTTATCAGCTTTGGAAAATTCTTTCTTGCAGCATGTATGCAAATATTTCCCCTCGCTATAGAAAAAATGATTCATTATTCAACTACACAAGGCCAAAATCAATACAGATCTTGCAAACTATATTAACATTTTATTTCACCACTATAAAAAATAGTATAAGAATTTATTCAGATGCAATAGATAACCAACTTATGTCTTCAACCCAACATGGCTTCCCTCCTCATCACAGCATAACTACTGCTTTGATAAATTTTAATGCTGTCAACATCCACAGAAATGCAAGAAGTCTAGTTTCCATTATCTTTCTAGAATTATCAAAAGATTTTGATACTGTTTTCCACCAGAAACTCTTTCTTAGACTCTCCTCCTTAGAGCTCACCATCTCTTCACTGCAGTGGTTCCATACCTACCTCTCAAACAGACCACAAGTACTAAAATGGAAAAATGGTTTCTCCTCCTCCTTGCCAGTAACTACTGGTGTAGGATTAGGATCTACACTAGGCCCCATACTTACCAACATAGTCATCAATGACTTCTACACTGCTACATAAAATGGTACAGTAGTTCAATACATAGATGACTCAGTCCTGATCTGCTCTGCCAAATCTCTTTTTGTCTCTAAACTCCAAGACACTGCACATTAATCCCTCTTATTGATTGAAACATGACTAAGTAATTCACATCAACTACAGCCCCCCCCCAAAAAAAAAAAAAAAAGTAAAAAAAAAACACCTCTTTACCATAAAACAATAGTATTCACTTCCTCTCTGCCAACACCACCATGCTAGAACAAGTAAACCACGCAAAATTACTGGGTGTGGTCATCAGATGACCATTTAACCTTTGACCAATATGTATCACTTGGAGTTAAAACATTCATCAAAAACTCGATGCATTATTCGGAATAAAACTCTAACTCACTGACCTAGCCAACAGACGTGTAGCTTGTATTTGCTTACTGCCATCTCTCCTCTGTGCTGCCCCAGTCTTCACTTACCTTCTTCTCATAACTGTCAAAACTTTAGTAATATTATAATAAAATAGCCAAACTAGCACTAATCTGTAACAGTAGAATACATTACTACCTAGCCCTCAGAGAATTAAACTGGTTAGCATTATCACATCACCTATCTCTTTCTCAGCTAACTACAATATACAACCTTCTCTAAACCTGGAAAATTTCCCAACCCATAACAACTTAATACAGCACTACTCCTCCAGTAGATTGTTATGCTCTAGAGAAAAATCCCTAATCACTATAACCACACCATCTAATACTTCAGGTGACTCTCAGCATCCCACTGCCACTGCAGTGCTGTCAGAATGCAAACTTATTTAAAACGCAACCAAAACTTCACCTGTCAAATCAATGGATCTGGTCCAGTATATCTTCAGCTTGCCATATTGTCAAGCATTTGTCTTCATTCAGAATTCCATGCCTCAGAACCAGTCTTCAGCATTGCCCGAGTAGTATATCTAGCATCTCCCTGACTTGCTCATAGTTTTGTGATATTGCTTATCCCCACCTGTATACTTCATATAAATTTTATGATAGCCATATGTATAATCGCTGAAACTGCTTTACACCCTACATCTTAACTAAAATATTAACATTTTCTCCTCTGCCTAGTTCCTTCCACCAACTCCATTTCTTTGAATTTCTAAGCTCCAATCACATCATCATCTATTTTTGACAAACCTACTAATTCACCCCTTCAGATACTTAATGTTCAACACCTACCGCTGCATAAGTATTTTTATACTGTAGTAGTCTTTATTTCATTTGAATGTAATATAACGAGGAAATGAAAGTATAACTGTTAATGTGCATTACTTAATATCTGTTTATTTGCATTACTGAATGCATGTTTAAAAATGGTGCAGTATGTTGGAGCTTTTCTTTCCTGGCCTCCACTAAAAAGGATTTTTTTTGTCTACACTGAGTCAGACAAACCTGGTAAACAAAATCAAAATAAAATGTAAAATCTACTCAAACCCTGATGAAAAAAATGTGACATGATATGGAAATTATGGACTAAACTAAGACCCTTTCTCCCCTACAAACCTGTAAAGAATTTGGGAATCAAATAAAGAAAATTATCAACAAAGACAAGACTAACATCTATGCAAACCCTCCCACTACCCTAAAATCAGACCCCAAAAATTCTGGAACACAATCAATCATATACTACATCCAGGAAACTCTTCCCCTCCAAACCCATGCCCAAATAAAACTCCAGAAGAAACCGCCACTACATTTAACAATCCTTTTATTGACTCCATAACTACCATAATAAATGCTCTTCCCACTAGGAAAAATGCTAATAACTCCACAATCTCTACTTCTCCCTATCCTTCTAACTCTTTTTTCCTTAAATGTGTTTCAACTAACTATATTAAATCCTTACTCTGCTCCCCCTCAGCTGATAATCTGCCTTCCTGTTTCCTACAGATTTCTGCTGAACCCCTAGCCTATCCATTTTCCTTCCTGATTAACCAATCTATCTCTGAATCATATATCCCAGCAATATGGAAAACATTCTTCACATTACCTGTACACAAAGGCGGTAATTTTTCTGATATATCAAACTTCAGACCAATTGCTATACTGTCTCCCCTCTCTAAGATTCTAGAAAAATGCATTCACAAGCAGATAATGCAGTACCTTCTACAAGAGAGCCTTCTAACACACACAGAACATGGATTCTGTCCCAAACACAGTACTACAACTATACTAATATCCTTCATCAATACTGTACCACTGGCCCGTGACAACAATAAACTAGTTTCATGTCTGTTCCTCGACCTCTCCAAAACCTTTGTCACTGTCTCCCATCCCCTCCTCTTGCACAAACTCTCCCATTTAAAATTCTCTCCTCCCACCATATCCTGGTTTTCCAGCCTTCTCTCTAACCACCAGCAAGCTGTTAAATGGCATTCTGCACTATCCCCCCCCCCACCTTAACGTGCCAATGGGAGTCCACCAAGGATCCATAGTTGGGCCACTGCTCTTTAATATTTTCACTAACTTCCTTTACACCTCTTGTCCACACTCTACACTTATACAATATGCAGACGATTTAACTGTCATCACCATTGCAGACAATCCATCTGACCTCCACTCTACTACCCAAGCTTCATTCAACACCATAGAGACATGGCTTTGTGATGACAAATTAATTCTCAACCTAAGAAAACTAAGCTCCTACTCTTACTGCCCAAAACCCTTATCAATCTCAAACCTATATTCTCCATCCATTCAAGCAATAACACTATCATTACTGCTGAACCCTGCACTAAACTGCTGGGAGTCATAATAGACAATCAGCTTAAATTTGATCTCCAAGTCACTAATCCTATCAGAACGACTCACCAGAAACTTGGACTCCTTTATCGTAACAAGCGACATTTAACCAGCACAGCCAGAATAACTCTCTCCCATACATTTCTTCTTCCCACCCTTCTTTATAGCTGTCCGTTATTCACAAACCTTAACACCACACTCATTACAAAACTTGAAGCAAGCTATAAGGTGGCCAGATTCACTGCAAACCAAACCTACAAGTCACACCATTGCTTATCCCTTAAACAGTTGAACTGGCTCGAATTCCCTGATCTGCTCTACTACATCAACTACAAATTATCCACTCCATCCTCTGTCTACCATCTTTCTGTCGTAGCCTTCTATCTGTTATATCTAAATATTCCCCAACCAGGACACTACGTAGCTCAGACCAAGACTTCCTACAGATTTATAAACCCAAAACCAAAACAGGATGTTTACTCTGTAACTATAACTCTGCTGCAACTTGGAACCAACTACCCCATGAAATTAGGTCCCTTGACCATACCAAGCATTTCAAGCTAGCTACTCGGAGATACCCAACAAACAAATGGTCCTGCCACTGTTGTCATCCTCTCTGAAACTACCCTACCCCAACTTCTAATACTTCCCCCTCCATGAGTCCTGTCATTCTTATTTCCCTGTTCTCCCACTATATCCTTCCCTTCTATTCCTTCTCCCTCATTTTCCTCTCCTCCCCTATCATAATAAGCTTCTACCCCTCTGTCTCGCTGTTTAACCACTTCATCCCTATGCTTTTCCTTTTGTACTTATACTGTATATAACCAAACAGGAATTATGAATGCATTATTCCATTAATGACATTGTAACCAAATGTTTTCTGTATGATTTATTGTAAATGTTATCTTGTTAACTGTTTGTTTAGTTGCAAATGATAACTCCTTAACTGTTTGTATGTAAAATTCAAAACTCACTGTGGAGCTTTTCTCCCCGGGTCTCCACTGAAAACGAGCCAAACGCTCAGCTGGACTAACCCGGTTAACAAATGTAAAATAAATAAAGTAAATAAAATGCCTGACAGTACACTACCATTTCCTAAAAAAAAAAAACTCTTCTGCAGTGGTCTGTCCGTCAAAACCCTTTTCTTCCAAACAAATGATAGCAGGTAATCCTATTCCTTCTGACAAAGATGACAGAACCATTGATAGGTTTGGGAAGAAACTGTGTACTTCTTCCACTCTAGCATTTAGAACAGTTAATTGCCAAGCTCACATACCCAATATTTTGTTGTTAGATTCGTTTGATAATATGAGGAAGTTAATAGCTGATCCTCCTTACTCTGACACAAGGACATGTTTGAATTCCCTACTTCTATGTCTCAGGTAACTAAACATTCACTCAGATGTTCTTATGACACTGCTGAATCAGTATCCAGGGCAGTGGCCATACTGGCTCAGTGATGAGTGGATTTGCTTGGCTGTGCTCTTAAAACTTGTCAAATGATGCAAAAACTGAGTTGTTAAATACAAAATTGAATAAGGAAGTTTTGTTTGGTTCTGCTTCTGAGAAGTTTTTCAAAAGATATGAAAGGGGAAAACTAATTCAATGGTTGCTCAGATGTTTCATTCCTAAATACAATATAAATTTTCCTGCAAGTTCATGATCCTTAATGCAAACAAGTCTAAGAAGCATATATTCAAGAAACAGTGACAGTGAGGCTCAAAAAAGAATGGAAGACCCTCTCAAATTCAAGCATAATCCACAAAGGATGACTGCCTATCTAGCCCATCACTATTCTTCCTCCCCACTACCCTGGCAATTATTTATATCGTTTCCTAATCCTGAGTCTTCATGTTCCTTTTTTAGTATAACGGATCACTTCAAACTCCTGGGTGCTCAAAATCATTCAAAAAAGTTATAGCTAGTGGTAATATTCCCTTCCACCATTCCATGGGATTCTTATACACCCTTCCAATCGAATCTGTCTCCTCCTGTGCTGGATCAGATGCTATCTGAAGAGGTCATAGAAATATGCCTTCTGCTGAAACGTGAAAAATGATTTTACAGTAAAATTTCTCTGGGTCCGAAGAAAGCAGGAACTTAAAGATCCATCCTGAATCTTTCATTCTAAGCCTTCAAATAAAAATTTCAAAATTCAAAATGCTGTCACTACAGTATCTAGTGCCTGTGTTTCTGCCACAAAGCTTTCTAGCTGGATTTAAAGCTGCCTGTCATCACATCCCCGTTTTCAGAGAGTTCAGATGCTTTTTAAGATTTTCTGTCACTGGTTCACATTTTTAGTTTGTTTGTTTTTACCATATGGGTTCTCAGCAACTCCAAGAATGTTGACAAAGAGTCTAGCATTTTTAAAAAGCTCATTGCAGACTACACGGGATTCACATTTTTGTATAATTAGACACCTGCCTTATCATTGCAGATTTGTTATTAGACTGCCAAGAATTTCCTCTGTTTGTCAAATAAACTTTCTCAATGTACTGTTTCAAGTGAACCTAGAAAAAAATTCTCTCTTATTCCATCCAACAAGAGAGTGTTTCTTGAGTGTCTCCTAAATGCTTCATCTATGATTGTATTTTGTCCTCCAGAAAAAATGGATTTCTACAAAAATTACTTGCAGACATTTTCCAGTCATTCTGTAGCAATTGTCATTGAATATCTCAAGATTCAAGGTTTCATGTCTTCTACTTTTGTTATGGTTCCTCGACTCTATATGTGAAAAATGCAGTGGTTTCTCAAATATATATGGAGTCATCACCAGCACCCACTATCCTTTCAGATTCTAGTTTTGGGTTTTGTCAAGAGGGTAATCTACTGGTGGTTAAATCGGCCGTCCCTCAACCCAGCTCTTACTCACTCTATGATCACAGATGCATCAGACTTTGCATGGGGAGCTGTATCCAAAGGAGTAAACAGAGGTGAGTAGAACAAAGTAAGGCTAACTGAAGTGAACAAATGTCAAAGAAAGGGGGGGGGTTGGGAGGTTAAGGTGTTTGCCTGTTTACTACAAACAGACAGGTTTTGTCTTGACAAGGGATAACTGGCTAGGCTTAAAATGGCTCGCAAGTGCAGTTAGCCTAGTACTAATCTATGAACCTATGAACCTATGATGGCATTGTTCAGTGCACATAGATCCTTAAATCACCTCTGGATTCTAGGTCCTCTACTAGTAATCACAGACAACAACATAGTTATGTGGTATATAAACAAGCAAGGTGGTGCAGATCATGCCTTCTTTGCAGACTAGCATTAAAGACCTGGAATCTTGCAACTCTGTTAAACCTATCCCTACAGGTTACCTACATGCCATCAGAGCAGAATAATGTTGTACACAAGTTGAGCAGGATCAGAACAGATCCCCCATGAATGGAACTTTCACCCAGGGATATTCCAGTAATTGATTTGACTGTGTTTTGTTGCAGGACTCATTGCACAAAAGCCAGGAAAGACAGATGCTTTGTCACTTTCTTGAACAGGAATGTGTCTGTATCTTTTGTACCCATTCCTGTAATAACCAGAGATGTCCTTCTATTTCACTGTTGCAGTATTTTTTTTAAACAAGGAACATCTTTATTAAACCATCACTTACTACAGTTGCAGTATTCATTACATTAGGAATCCCCCTGCCAAGGGTGGCCCAACATTCGAGCAGTATACCAAGGCCTTAGGTTGCTTTAAGGTATGCTGTACATCACACACATGCTCCTTGTGTAATGTAGGGTGACGTACCATCCTTGGAACTTGTTTGCCTCTCGTCTGAATGCTTCTTCTGTTGCTGGCTCACCAGGCTGTTGCAGATAAATGCTTTGTTGGGGGTACTTTTTTTTTACTTATCTTTCTTTTATTGTTGCTTGTGGGGTTTCATGTCATCCAAGAAGGGTAAATGCCAGTGTGGAAGACAGATTCCTCATAAGGACTGCCATGAAAAGTCTGTTTTGCCTTGGCTGCTCGCCAATTATACAGCCTGGGAGGTTCACAGGCTTTATCATTGGATTCCTCTGCCGTGATGGGGTTGGAGGCTGGAGGGGATCTGACTTTAAGCAAGTCTAAGGAGGCATTGCAGACGTCCACTTCAGACATTCAGGGGGAACCACAGGTGATTATCTCTGAGGGGACTAGGGGTGTTCTACAGATATTAGTCAGGGAAGTTATCCCTACTACTGTCATTTAATGCCATCTTGGGTCAGAGCCTTCCAAATTTTATAAGGCGGACAACGTTTGAAGAAAAAACAAAAGACTAAACATATTACTCCTGTTCATAAGGATCCACAGAGTGACTGGCAGTCCGTCACTCAGGGTATGTTTAGTGCTTTGAAGGAATTGAAACCTCCTCAGGGAGTTTCTGTTCTAGCCCCCCGGTCCTCTAATCCCCTAAAAAGACCTAGGGAACAGGATTCCTCTCAGGAAGAGCTGGATTTGGATGAGGAATCCCTTGCTTACTCTTATCAGATTCTTTCTCCTTTGGATTATGGATCAGAGGAAGAGGAATCTGCCAGTCCTTATACTCACTTTGAAGAAATTTCTTTTGTAGGCACAATCTCCAGAATAATGGAGGTTTTTAAATGGGATTGTGCTCAGGTTTCAGTGGTACAAAAAGGGCATTATGAGTTGCTGCAGATGGATTCTCCTAGACCTTCGATTGTATCTCTTGTTTTGGCTGCCTTGTCGAGCGCCCTTTCTAATGCTTGTAAGGCTTCCAACGCTCTGCGCCCTGCTACTAAGAAACCTGATAGATTCTATAGGGTGCCCGAGGACTGGAAATGTTTGTACAAGTGTCCTTCTGCTGACTCCTCAGTGTTGTCTGTAACTTCTGACAAGCCCTCTTAATTGCTTCCTTCTCCCAAGTTACTGCTCTCTGATAAAGATAGCAGGACCACGAAAAGTCTAGGCAAGACAGTTTATACCTCTGATACCTTGGCTTTTAGAGCTGTTAATTATCAGACCCATATGTTCAGATATTTGTTGGCTTTCCTATCCCAGGCCTGTCAGGTTATTTCTGATCTGCCAGACTCTAAGGGTAAAACTTCTGCCCTTTCCCTGTTAGAGACTTCCAGGTGGCTTGTCAAGATGCTTCTTCTTGGGCTGCTGCTTTTGGTTTAGTGATGAGGAAGTATTCTTGGCTTTGGCTTTAAACTTTGCCCGATTGATATTAATGCCAAGTTAATGGATGCCCCTCTTAATAATAAACTCGTTTGGTGATCAAGATAAGGTCAAGGCTTTACAGGAAGTCAAGCATGTGTTTGTCTCTTCTGTGCCTAAATTGCAGAGAAGCTACCCCAATAAATAAGCCTTTGTTCATAGGGAATATCACCCTCCTCCTAAGGGTAAAAATTGTGGCAAGCAGGCCCCTCCTGTGAAGACTACTCAGAATTTTGTGCCTCAGAAGTCTCCTTTTCCAGATAGGTGCTGTCTGACTATTCTATTCTTCCCAGCCACTTTCCTCTTTCTCTTCACCTCTCTCTCTCTCTTCCTGCTTGGGTACAGATTAATCAGGATTCCTGAATCCTGTCCATTATTCGCCAGGGGCATTTTATGGTCTGGAAATTCTTTCCTCCTTTTATAGGTATGCCCCAGCCCCCTCAGGAACAACTGTCATTCTTTCCAGAGGTGCTTTAGGAGCTTTTGACTTGGGGTACTATTCAAGAGGTGCCTGTGTCAAAGGGGGAGGGGGGTTTATTCCAGGATGTCTCTAGTGCCCAGGAGAGAGGGTATTTGCAGGTCAATTCTAGACCTTTCTCATCTAAACACTTTTCTGAAGGTTCCTTCCTTTCAAATTTTGTCCCTTCAGACTTTGTTCCCTCTTCTGCTTCCTAACGCTTATATGGTGTCTCTGGATCTCAAGGATGCCTATCTCCATATTCCTATTCACTCCCTTTTCAGGAAGTTTTTACATTTCTCTGGTGCTTCCTGGCATTTTCAGTTCAGTGCTTTGCCCTTTGGCCTTTCTACTGCCCCAAGGATATTCACCAAATGCCTTGCTCCTGCGATTGCTTTTTGCAGGATTCAGGGGATCCAAGTATTTCCTTACTTGGATGACCTTCTATTTCAGGCATCCTATCCAGAGATCCTGTTGCAAAATGTTCATTTTGCCATTTCTCTTCTGGAAAGCCTTGGGTTTTATGGGTTCCCAATAAACTTTAACAAGTCTTTTCTGACTCCTTCTCAAGAGCATATTTTTCTGGGGTGCAGAATACAGACTGTACCCATGCTGGCATCCCTGCAAAGGCCTCAACACTCATTTCCTTCTTTCAGACTCTTCTTCCTCTGGCCTCTGTAACAGCCAGGAAATTTTTGAGAGCTCTGGGGTTCATAGCATCCACCATCCCTTATGCTCCCTCTGGCCAAACTTCACATGTGAAAGTTTCCTTGGTTTCTGAAATCAGTTTGGCTTCAAAATGAGTATACCCTAGAATTTGCAGTTCCTTCTTGAGACAAGGTAGAAGAGGAACTTCACTGGAGGATCCAGCAGTTGTCTATAAACCCATGGCTCCCTTTTCACCCTCCTGTTCCCTCTCAGAAGCTGTTCACAGATGCTTCAGATGTGAGATCAGGAGGAGTTTTGCTTCTAAAAGGTGCAGGGGGTGTGGTCACCTCTTCAACAGATAGAGCACATCAATGTAAAAGAGATCATACTCTTCTGCTGGCACTTCAGGCTTTTCATCCTCTTTTCTCTCCAGGACCTCTCAAGGTATTTAACAGACAATACCACAGTAATGTGGTATGTAAACAATTGGGGGAGGGGGGGCAGGATCTTATCTTCCTTGATGGTTGGCACTCCTAGTGTGGGATCTTGCTAAAAAGTATCTAGTGACAATCTTCAGGCAGTTTACATTCCCTCAAGTCAAAACATTGTTGCAAACACTCTGAGCAGGTCCTTAACTCAATCCCATGAATGGATGCTTCACAAGGATGACATTATCCACCAAAGACGTACTCCTCAAATAGATCTTTTTGCCTCCACTCTAAACAGAGAACTTCCTCCTTTTTTGTGCCAGAGTTCCAGGTCCTCTGGTTTGGAAGGTGGACGCCCTCCCTATCTTATTCTTGGAAGGGGATGTTTCTTGACGCTTTCCTTCTCCTTCCCCTCATTCCAGAAGTCCTGTTCAACAAGGTGCTCCAAAACTCTTATTGGAGAGACTGTTTTGGCCAAGACAGCATTGGTTCCCTCTTCTGCATGTAGCCAAGGGCAATCATCACAAGTTACCTCACAGCGTGGATCTTCTCACACAGAACAAGGGATCTCTCATCCATCCCCACCTGTCCACTCTTCAACTGACACTGTGGGTGATAGAATTTTGATTCCACATAAAAACCTTTTTTCTGAGGATGTCCTTAGGGTCCTGCAGGAGGCTAGGAAGTCCTACTTATCCAAATGAGAGGTTTTCTGGTTAATGTCTTTCTTGTAACCTGGATTCACTTTGGGTGGTTGTTCCTTTGGCTCTTTTATCTATGTGAATTGCTTAATGCTGGATTGGCTTATTCTTCTGTTAAGGCCCACTTATTGGCTGTCTCTGCTTGTCTGCCTTTATCTCCTTCTTTAGCTTCTTGATTTGAAGCTAAACAGTCCCTTAAAGGTGTCCTTCATATTAGGTCTCCCAGAAAGCATCTTTCTCCTCCCTGGATCTTAATTTTGTTTTGGAAAAATTGACTCAGGCTCGTTTTGAGCCTGCAGCTTCAGCTTCCTTGCAGAATTGCTCTTGGAAGACTGTATTTTGTTAGACCTTACTTCTACCAGACTGGTATCTGAGCTTCAGGCCCTTATGGCTTGTCCTCCTTTTTTTGTATTTCATAAGGACAGGATGTCCTTGAGTACAAATCCTTCTTTGATGGAATTTCCAGAGCTAGAGCTGGATTTGCTTGGGTCATCCTTCTTGGCTTTCTGGAGGGCTCTGCTGATCCTTCATCCTCCCAAGTTTCTTCCTGATCTTTGCCACTCTCCCTAATGTAGTGAATACTGCAGAAATGAAAAACTTACCATAATGGTAGATGTTTTTCTCTTCATTGTTGCAGTATTCACTCCCTCCCGCATCCTGCTCATCCATCAGTCTTCTGGATGTACTGGTTACCTCTGTTTTTCGTTGGACTGGCATTCCTACTGGGGCTGTCATTTCTGAGGCGGGTATGTCTGGACATCACCTATATGCCCTATGTTAGCAACGTGTGTCTCCTGTTCAGCTTTCTACATTGGCTTGACCAAGAGGAAGCTTAAGAACAGAATATACAATCATTATTATGACATTAAGAATAAAAACGAACTGAATGCACTGGCCAAACATGTTATTCTTTTTCCTAACCATTCTTTTGTTTTTAGAGTATTGCAAATAGTTGAAAAGAATGAGAAAAGTGGGGATTTTATGAATTTGTTAGAGACTAAAGAGTTACGTTGGATTTTTAAACCGAAAGCACACTATCCCCCTGGACTGAATTCCTATGTGTCTTTACGATCACATTTAGCATTGAGAAAATGATCTGTCTCCATGTTTTTTGTTCCGTTTATTTTATTTTATTTCAGGGTGCATCTACATTTTACAGCTTGTCCTTGGTTATAATGTTTACTTGGTATTTAATATTATATGCATATTTATTGATATAAGCTTGGTTACATTTCTGAAGTCTAAGTACATATTTATGTATATATATTTTATATGCTTTAATAATGTTGCACAATTTCACAAAAATTTTCGCTTCATTGTGCATAATGAAGTATTTTTTATTATTATTAGATTAGTACAGCTCTATAAATGAGTCTTAACTAGGTAAATGCCTTTACCAAGTTTGTTTTAAAAAAGGTTTTGCTGCTAGTCTTAAATGTATTGTGATTCAACATCTATTTTTTCATCATTTTTTATCATTTACTAAGTTACTCTGGGCATACCCCTGCTGAATTTTAAACTTCAATTTTCCTTTAAGAATGTTGCTTCTTTTTCAAGCTTAATTGGATAATTGATTGACTAATGATGCTCAAGTAGTCAGAATGTATTACTATTTAAGCTTGCTGTTTTTAACATTTTGTCATGGTCTGAGGAAGCGTATCGTTGATACGTGAAAGCGCTTACCAATTAAAGTTTATTTTAGTTCATTTTGTGGTGAGTCCGAGGTTTTTCTTTCATCACCCTATGTTATGCGACGAGCATACGTGTGACGTATGGCATACCTTAAAGCAACCTAAACCTTTGGTATACTGGCAGGACATCAGGCCACCCTTTGCAGGGGATCCTTACTGTAATGAATACTGTAATAGTGAAGAGAAGGACATCTACTATTATGGTAAGATTTTACACAACTGTACTTTCTTTTAAAGATTCTGAGGTTCTCTCTGATGATGTTTGTTTTTGTTTTTTCGGCTTTTCCCGTTTAGGGGTCGCCACAGCAAAACTCCGGTCCGCTAATGATTGGCAGTCGATTTTTTTTTTTTTTTTTTGGTGCTGAGTTGCCAGCCCGACACCCAACCTTCAGTGAAGGTACGCCCATTCACGCATGTCTTTCGGAGGCCACTCGACCGCAGGGAGGACATGCAGACTCCACACAGAATCGAACAGGAGAACCTCTTGCTGTGGGGCAACAACGCTACCGCTGTACCACCACGGTTCTCTCTGATGATAATTCTGTTAATTCCCTTTTGGCCCATACAACCGTGGCTTTCCCGTCTCTTGAAAATAGTCAAGAACAATTATCGTAAGCTTCTTCACAGGATGCACTTAAACAAGACAGGGGTTTTCTGATCCAGCTTTATTTTCAGCGTTGTCAGCTGACTGCCTGGATGATGAATTTCAATACTTTTTTGGCACAATTTGTTTTTCTGAGATGTGCACCAGGCATTAAAGGAGATTGAAAATGCTGCTAGAAAATCATAAATGGCTAAGTGGAAAAAGTTTTTTTAGTTGGAACCAGGGTCCTTTTATGGCTCAGTCTCTGTTAGTTCTGTGATATTTCTTTGAGTTATTACTCTCTTCCCTTTCCTATTCTTCCATTAAAATTCACCTTTTGACCATCTCAGTGTATCTGTCGATGGACCTCCACCACTTGCTCATCTCAAGTGAAACCGTTCTTGAAAGGGGTGTTGCGCATTGTCTACCTAGGAAACAGGTGGCTCTTTTTGGATCAGCTTACAGGGCTTATGTTAAGTTCTTATTTTGGAAAACAGTGTTGCTTACTGCTATGACTTCTGCTGTAAGCTCTCAAGGTGACTCGAACCTCTCTCATCTTCCATAAGGATAGGGTCACTCTGGGAACCAGTTATTCGCTATTGCCCAAAGTGGATTCAGACTTTACATTGAGACAGGTGATCCATCTCCATGTCTTCTTTTCAGAACAAAAAAAAAAGGGGGGGAAGGATTTTTCATACTCTGGATGTTCACATACAATTGGAATACTATATTGATAGAGCTAAAAACTTCAGGAATTCAGACTGTTTTGTCCCTCTTACTTGCCTTCATATGAAATAATCTGTGTAAAAACAATTTCCAAAAAGGTTGTCTTATTCTATTCAGTTTTGTTATTCCTACCATAACACGGCATTTCCAGGCAAGGTCAAAGCCCATTCTACCAGGGCAATGGTTACTTCTGAGGCTTTTTGAAAAGGGGTGGACTGTAGAAACAGCCTAGAGGCTGTAGCTTGGTTTTCTCCCTGCACATTTACCAAACATTATGAAACTGATTCTTTTTCTAGGGCCAGAACAAGGTTTGCTAAAATCGTCCTCCAAGGGCTCCTAGACTCTGTCAGCCTTCTTCATATTCCTTCCTTTATCAATAAGCATTGGTATTCATCCCATATAGCTTAAGCTATGGCAATAGTGATCTAATAATGAACATAGTACAGTTGCTTAAGTGTATTTTCCATAACAGTAGATACTCGAATAAATCACTGATGCAGCACAAACACCCTCCCTTCTTCCACCTTGTGATTAGCATTATGCTAGGGAGGGGAATCTCTTCCTTTGCCTATTATGTTATCATAAGGTAAGAAAGCTTTGAGTTTTGATTCCCATATATTCATTATTATATGTTGGCTCACCTGCAAGTTCTAATGGTTGCATAGGTGCAGGTAAAGTGCTCTAGAGCTTTGGAAGCTGACCAGATGGCTGATGTTTAGGGAGGGGAATCTCCTCCTTTGCCTATTCTGTTATCATAAGGTAAGAAAACTTTGAGTTTTGATTCCTATAAATCCATTTTTATAGGTTGGCTCACCTGCGAGTTCTAATGGTTGTATGGGTGCAGGTAAAGTGCTCTAGAGTTTTGGAAGCTGACCGGATGGCTGATGTTTAGCAGGATACATCCTGTATAGCTTGGACTACTGTAAAAATGTTCTTTTTTATCATCTGCTTTTATGGTAAGTTTACTTATAATACATAACTGTACTATGATCCTCATCCTGATAACTGCTGCACTGGCCTAAGCTATATGGGTTATATCCTGGTAAGAATGTAACAGCAGACCAGCTTCTAAGGCTTTTAGGGCACCTTCAACACGCTCAAACTCTTAGCTTGAGTTGAGCTGACTAAAAGTCAGGTTTGGATGCCAAGCCCCTCAGGGCTTTCATGCCAATGGGATGGGGGGGGGGGGGACTAAAGCCCTGAGTGTGCAGTCCTAGGAATATAACAAAAAAAAAAAGTCCACACCCTTGCATAAAAAAAAAAAACATGTAAGGGGGTGGAGAGAGGGCGAGGCTATTTCAGCTGTTATTTAAACATATAGTGTAACAGTAAGTTTACTTGCACAACTGTACTATGTTCTAAAGGATTACTGCTGCAGCAGTCTAAGCTATATGGGTAGCAACAGTCATTCAGACATCTATTGTTATGGTAAGTATGTGCAGCAGTGATCATTTAAATATCTTCTGTTATGGTAAGTTTAATTACATAACTCTACCTTCTCATTTTTTTTCTCTCAATTTTCTGTAAAGAAACACAGTACAAAGGATTAATTCAGATAAAGTCACTTTAGCTAGCAGATCTAGAAGACTCTCTCACTCATACCCTCCCTGTGGAAGGGATAAAGATGCCTTACTGAAGTTTCAAGTACTTTATTCAGTTAAGTAGGTAGATGGATGAGTGTTCTTGGTCTCAGTGTGAGGAACATATTTAGTGTCCCTCAGAGAAAAGGTGAAGAACACACAAACCTGCTTCCCAAGTCTGTCCATCACAGCTATAAATGTCTAAAAGTCGATGGCCATAAGCTGTACATTACATATTTTCAAAACATCCTTGTCCCTGTCTGGCGACCCCTCTGTTGAGTGCCAAAATGAGCGAGCCAGGCAACCAATGGAGTATAGTAAAGCTGAGGAAATTACAAAGTTTTGTAGTCAAAACAGACTCTGAGTAAGATCTTTCTTGAGAGCAGCTGCTTTTAATGGTGGAGTCCATCTGAGGTCTCTGTTTACCAAAAGGTTCAGCCCTCACAGTCAGATTTGCTCATGGGTTCATAGGCGTTTACTAGGCTAGAAATTACAAGGGCCTTTTTAAGCGTAGCCATGCATCCCAAATCTCTAACAAGTTCTGATACCCTTGATAAGTGTAAGCAGGGGCTTGGGAGATAAAACATTTATATTCTAGGGTCTGGGAGATCCACCATTAACAGGTGGCCTCTGTCCATTAGAGACATCAACAATTGGCTAAGCTTATGGTGTCATTCAAAGGGGATCCAGTATCTGTCTGCCTGGGATGACATGATTGACAGACCACGATGCTTTGCCAGAGATGGTCTGCACCTGTCGCCCCTGGGATTCAGGTTACTGGCTAAGGCTCTTGCCACCCCTATAGTGCCTTTTTTAGGCAAACTTCAAAGGACAAAACCACCACCGTAACAGGTACAAGCATGCAAAATCTGAAGGTAATGCTACTCAATGCTAGAAGTCTAAACCTCAAAATGCACTCTCTCGAGGCACTCCTAAAAATGGAGAACATCGATATCTGTGCAGTAACTGAGACTTGGTTCAAGGCTCCAGAGAGCACCCCTGCAATACCAGGCTTACAACTCTTACCACACTTTTGGGCCACCAAGCCAGGACCGAAACACTAAAGGTGGAGGAGTGTCAATATTCACCAAGGATATTCACACCACCAGGCTAGTTGGCCAACACAATGTGTCTGAAATTCTCCAAGTGCAACTAACACTAGGTAAGACTGCAATCCAAATTGTAGCTTGCTACAGATCCCCCACCATACCCCAAGATTCTCACTACACCTTTCTAAACATACTGGAAAATATTAAGATAGAACCAAACACCCTAATACTGGGTGATTTTAACTACCCTGCCATTAACTGGGAAAACTACTCATGTCCCAACACCTTGCGCAACGGTTCTTGGAATTCATAAATTCCAACGCCCTGGATCAACTAATCCATAGTCTCACCAGGGCCTCCAATATCCTAGACCTGGTCATTACCAACATGAAATCAATGCTCCATACCTATGGTCACCCCTCGTTAGTCAGGTCTGACCATAAGCTAATCACCCTTAACATCCACATCCCACCCCACCCCCAGTAAAGAAACCACCATAAAAAACTTCTCCAAAGCCAACTTCATGCCACTCAAGTCAGAAGTGACAAACTTCATGACACCCATGCAGACGGGAACTGAAAGTTCAACTGCTGAATCCTACACTAAGGCACTGTACGAGCACATCCACTCATGCATGAATCGTGCCATCCCAAATAGAACCAAAATGCTCTCATCCAAAAAAAGGAAGCCAATCTGGTGGTCCCCTGCCATAAATAAACTTTACAACAAAAGGAAGAAACTTTTGCAGAAAAGAGGAAAATCCCAGGATGCAAAAAACTCCCTTACTAGCCTCAGTAAGAAACTGAGATGCCTCATAAAATCCTCCAAAGCTAGTGAAAATAAAATTGCCAAAGATTGCAAAGACAACCACAAAGCATTCTATAACTATGTCAAGAATCTGGCAATGCTCAGATCTGCTCTGAGCTAAAACAGAATGGCATTAAATATACTGATCCGAAGGATATTGCCAATATCCTGGCAGATCGATTCAGTGCCAACTTCACCCCTCTCACCCCTAAATGGCCCATCTCAATACCGAAGATTGCCAAATTGCAGTAATAACGGCCACACAGGTACAAAACGCATTCTCTAAAGCCAAGAATACAGCATCCATGGGACCAGATGACATCCCGGGCTGTGTACTACATGAACTACAATATGAACTGGCACCTCACCTAAGTGTCATGTTTAATCATAGCCTCACCTCAGGTTTCGTGCCCACTGAGTGGTGCAGAGCTACAGTTATCCCAATCCACAAGGGGGATCCACCTTGGATCCCGGAAACTATCGTCCCATCAGTCTGACAAGCCTTATCTGCAAGGCCATGGGCGTATTATCATGGAACTTATAAACAAAGACATTGGCAACCTTCAAACACTGGACCCCACCCAGTTTGGGTTTGTGAAGGGCCGATCTTGTCTCCTGAACCTGATTGACTTCTTTGAATCAGTCTCCAGAGCCATGGACAAGGGTAAGGTGGTCCACACAGCCTATCTAGACCTTGCCAAGGCCTTTGATACCATCACCCACTCTGGAATCATAGATAAACTTACTAAGTTGGGCATTAATCCCTATGTCACCCAATGGGTTGCTAAATGGCTTACTGATAGAACCCACACTGTAAAAGTAGCCGACTCCAAATCCAGCTCCAGACAAGTGACAAGTGGAGTACCTCAGGGTTCAGTCCTGGGGCCGCTCTTGTTTGGCATCTACTTCTCTGAAGTACAGGTCAACACTAAGAGACTCTGGCTAACAAAGTTTGCAGGTGACTGCAAACTGGGAGCCATTATTGAATCCCCAAATGATGTGGATACTCTACAAAAGGGCCTTACAGAAACAGATGCTTGGTGCCAGAGCCATGGGCTCAAGCTCAATGCCAAGAAATGTATTGTTATCCCCTTTGGGAAAAAACATGTATCCATGAATTACCATATAGGTGGCAGTACACTAAACACAGAAAGTGTGATAAGAGACTTAGGGACACAGGTGGACAGTGGTCTCACCTTCGATAACCACATCGCCACAACAGTCAGGAAATCCTTCTATGTGGCACACCTCATCACAAAGGGCTTTTCATCCAGAAAAAAGGAGGGTCATTGTCCCACTGTACTCATCCCTCATTAGACCCATTATAGAATACAATGCCCCATTTGGTATGTACCTCTCAAGACATCTGCAACAACTGGAAAGGCCTCAGAAATACCTCACTAAAAGAATCACAGGCCTAAAGCAGATGCCCTACGCTGACCACCTTAAAAAACTCCAGCTATACTCTGTCGCATATTGTCTACTCAGAGGCCATCTCTGCTTAACATACAAGGCCATGTCAAACCCAGAGCTGTTGGACATGCTACACTTAAAGAAATCCCAATCCCTCAGAGCTACACACTCCAGGGATCTAAACCTTGTCATTACAATAAACAAAACATGCTGGAGGGATAGGTTCCTGATCCAGAGACTCCCCAGACTCTGGAATAGATTGCCCATACATGTCAAGCAGAGTGCCTCTTTGGACCTCTTCAAGAGGAACCTTGACGATTGGATGGGAGAAAGAAAATTCACCCCAGGGATCACGTCAGTCGCCCTGCTAGACAGGGGTCCAGGAAAGTAAATAATGTGGGAAGAAATAGCCAGGGAATTGTTATGGCTAGGCTTGTATAGGCCCTAGGGCAGATAGCCTAGTACCAACCTATGAGCATATGAACATAGCTGCCAAACCAGGGATGAACTTCCTGTTCCCCATCCAATTGAATTGGGCTCAGGAGGAACTCTGCTTCTCATGGATGGGGAACCTGTTCCAGGGACGGGGTAATCTCTCCAGCAGGACCTATTTATATCACAGGCAAGGTTTAAGTCTTTAGAACAGGTAATTCTGGTACTCTTTGTTTTGTGGACATGCAGGAGGTCCATCAGAGTGGGGTCTGACAATGCCCTGTATGCCAGGCATAGATCTCCCCTCAAAAGCCTATAGGAGAATACAGGGATAGGGTCTTGAGATGGTCTGCAGAGGACATTTTACTTGCGCCCTGTGTTCTTTTAGTGAGGGACCTCTGTGGACATTCCAATTGTTGGATATGCCTGGTTAGGTATATACCAAAGGGGGCATTGTACTCAATGATAGGTCTGATGAATGCCGAATACAGTGGAACAATGACTTCTTTGGACTTGGATGCCATACCTTTGTTTATAAATTGTGCAATATAGAATGATTTCCTCACCACTGTAGACACATGATGATCAAAGGCTTGATTACTATCTATTTGTGTCCCTAAGACCCTGACTACTGGGTCAACTCTAAGGAGTGTGTTGTCAATATGATAGTTACCAGGGATGGATGACTTCCCAAGGGGATACTATTATGCATTTCTTGGCATGTAGTTTTAGTCCATGGCTCTGACACCAGTTGTTTCTGTGTCAGCCCCTCCTGGAGAACATTTGTGTCAGTGTGAGATTCAATGACAGCTCCTAATTTGCAATCATCTGCACATTTAGTCAGCCAGAGACCACTGACAATGGCCTTGACTTCAGAGAAGTAAATGCCAAAAAGGAGTGGTCCAAGGACTGATCCCTGAGGGACTCCACTTGTGACTGGCCTCTTTGTAGAGGTGGACTCCCCAATTCTAACTTCCTGGTTCCTGTCTGTGTGCCGATTGGCTATGCACGGGGTGACATATGGGTTTATACCTAACCTCTTGATTTTTGTCAACAATGCCCGATTGGGGTATTGTGTCAAATGCCTTGGCCAGGTCAAGGCAGGCAGTGTGAACCATTTTGGCCTCATCCATTGCTTTGGTGACCTTTTCAAAGAAGTCCACTGGTTTGAATAGGCATAATCTGCTCTTGACGAAACCAAACTGGGTTGGGTCCAGTGTCTGGTAGCTTAATATATCTCTGTTGATCATATCCATGATAATTCTTTCCATGGCTTTACATAGAAGTGTACAAGATTAGTGAGACCTATGGGTCTGTAGATGGCCCACTTTTGTGCATAGGGATGATTGTTGCCTTTCTCCATTCATGAGGAATGAAACCTGTTTGAAGGCTACAGTTATACAGTAATTCTAGGGGCCCTAAATTCTAACATCTAAACTATCCTTTCCCTCTCAGAATTCCAATTTCTGCCTACGTATCTCAGTTCTCTCCCAGTAGGGCAAGTTTATATTTATGTACCCTTATAAACAGTTAACTGTCAGATCTTTTTTTCCTTTAATTTGCAGGAAGAGTGCAAACTGGAGGGATCGGGGTTTGTAATAATCTTCTTGTGTGGTGTATGATATCACAGCATGTGCTGTCTTAGACTAAATTCTAACATCCAAACTATCCCTTCTCTCACAGAATTCCAATTTCTGTCTACCTATCTCAGGCTCACTACTGCGCCTATTTTTATTTACCTATCTCAACCTTCCTACCATTTCATCATATTCCCTCTTCCTTGTACTTCCTCAGTATTGCCTTAGCTGTCACTGTTTAGAACAAGTAACATAGCATAGCATAGCAACAGTCAGCCATATTCCTGTTCATATACAATACATGTGCCTTATAAATATTTACCACCAAAACCATGATATTGATCTACTGATCAGTCATTTCTCTATGATGGCACAAGGTATTTCATGGTTATTTATTTGTTAGCTTTTTTTTTTCCAATTTATATTACTCTCTCAGTTTTTATCGTTTATGTATAAACTATTTTCTAACTATATTTACCAGAGTTATATATTCTTGATTATCGATTTCTTGTATTGTCTGTAATGTGTTTTTGTAATGGAGCTTTTCTCCACAGCCCTCCGCTGTAAAAGAGCCACTGGCCCAATCGGACATCCCCAGTAAACAAATGTAAAATTAAATAAATAAATGAATAAACAAAAAAAGGTATTGTTCCCAGAATTCCCATTTTTCTGTGTAATTTGCTCCTACCCTTTTCTAGAGATCCCATTTCCAGTTGTTATCTTCATTAATATATTCACTGCTTCTAGTACAGTTGGTTGAGACTTGGATTTCCATTTTACAGTAATTGCTTTTTTGGCAGCCACCATAAGTAGACTCAGCGATGCCTTACTATTGTCTAGACAATTGCAATTCTGTAGCATAGCTCAAAAAAAATAATTTACTTAGTTATACCAATTTGCTTACACAGTATTTCTGATAGAGTGGTCTGCAGGGAATTTTTAAATTCTGCCAACTCATTACACTCCCAAAAAATGTGTTCCCAATTATCTCTTTCTTCCCTATCGCACCTCCAACATTAATGCTAGCAGCAATTCAGATTTCCTTGAACAAGGATTGGCATGAGGGTTACATGTGCAGCTGAGTTCACTGTCAAGAGGAGTAAAGCTCAGAGGGTAGACCAGACCCTAGCCTGCATAGGTAAATTCATGGCTGGACCAGCCTTCTCAGACCCTGTAAGTGCTGGGCTCATCTTTGACTACTGAGGAGCTGAGCCTATGCAAGATGTTCTTCGTGTTTCACTGTTGCAGTCATCACACTTGGGTTATCCTGCAAGGGATAGCCCTCAATCGGCCCGAATACCAGAGACTTAGTATTTCTGCGTAGTTTGCTGTCGCTTCAGGACTGATGTCAGGGGTATAAAAACAGGCAACTGACGCCATTACATCAGTCTTTCATGCCGAGGAGCCCGAAGCAGAAGCAGTTTGCACGAATACCAGTCGTTTACGAAACTGAATCATCCTTAAGTCTTCTAAAGCTAAGTACCCCATTGGGGATCCTTTTTCCTTGCTTTATCCAATGTCAGAAAAAGTTAACAATTGTCTCGCCTGTAGAAAGCAAATACCACACCGAGATTTCCATTCTTACTGCATCACCTGTTTAGGCCCAGACCACAAAGTACCTTGCTGCCGGTTTTGTGCTTTGTTCAACACCCGAACTATTGATCGTTGAGCCCTTATTGTAGCTAAATACTTTCATTCTCGATCTCCGTATTCTGAAATGGCTTTGGTAAGCCACCCGACTACCGATCTTCCGAAAAAAATGTAAGAATAAAGACAGAGACAGACTGCACAGGTCCAAAACTGCTGACAACTCTTCCGTTAAGCTAGTCACGATTTCTCTGGTACTCAGTGAGGCACTTTCACAGCCCCTGATGCCCGCTTCGATGGATTCACAGGCCACTACCTAGACAAGTCTGGTATTCCGCAAGACTCTTGACTACAGAACCTGCGGATGTCTCTACCTTGGATGGGTCCGGAGCTGCTGTGCAGGCACCGGCTTCTGAGGAAGTTCTTTGCATTACCAATATTCAACACAAACAGACGACTTCTTTCACGTCTTCAGTTCTTTCTAAATCTACCAAGTTTCTAAGGCCAAGAGTATGAGCTACACCTAAAAACCCAACGACCCAAACTCAAGCGCCTGCTTCCTTGCCACAATCTCAAATGCTTAAAATGGCAGAAGACCTGATCATGCTGATTAGGGGAAGCCAGCCTTCCCCTGCTAAAAGTAAAAGAGAGTTGTCCCCAGCAGCTTTAACTGACCAAGAGTCCGATGACTCTGAGGTTTCTGAATATGAAGACATGCCCTTATCTGCCTATGAGGATTCAGATGCAGAGGAATCCATTACTTTTGCTTCCCCTCCAGAGGATTTTTCTTTTGGTGAAACCCTACATACTTTGAGAGAGCATTTCCACTAGGAATGCCAGGATTATCCTCAGTCTAAAAAGAGACTCCGGGAATTTTTAGACTTAACACAGCAGAGACCCTTAGCTATCCCTCCTGATGTTCATCGTGTTTCACTGTTGCAGTCATTACAATTGGGTTATCCTGCTGGCAAGTAACCCGCAGTCGACCCGAGTTCCAAAGTCTAGATCCTGTGTCGGTTGCTGTCGGCTCCTCCCTGACGTCAGAGCACTAGGGGTATAAAAGATGCAGCCAACTCCATTTTCTCCAGTCTTTCTTGCCATGCGGTGCCCGAAGCAAAAGCAGTTCGCAAGTGCTGGTCGGCCGACTCCTGAGATTTTCAAAATCGAATTTCAGATCCAAAGTCTTCATTAAAGCTAAGTACCCCGTTGGGGAAACTTTTTTTCTTGCTCCAGACCGATGTCAGAAAAAGTTAATAATTGTATTTCTTGTGGGAAGCAAATACCTCATAAGGATTTTCATTCTTACTGTATTACTTGCCTAGGCTCTGACCATGACGTTGCTAGTTGTCAGTTTTGTGCTCGATTTAACCAACGCACTATTAAGCGTCGGTACGATTTTGCATTTCATTATTTTGGCAGAAGATTTAACTATATAATGCCGTCAGAGCAACCGACTACCGCAGTTTATAAAAAGCGCAAAGAAAAGGACAGGCATCCGAGGTCCAAAACCGACTAGGCTTCTGCTAGGCCTGTCACCGGTTCTCAGTGAGGTGCTTTCGCAGCCCCTGACGCCCGCTACCTCAGAGCCACAGGCCGCTTCTGACTCCCACGTGGAGCTGACTAGGCCGTTGGAAACTCAAGGTATTGGACACTCGGATACTATTCCCTCAGATGGGTCCGGAGCCACTGAGCAGGCACTGGCTTCTGAGGGTGTTTTCAGGCCTACACAGGTATATGTAAAACCAACTTCAGCTTCAAAGGCAAAGACTAAAGCAGCTCTAAAGCAAAGAAACAAGTACAGCATTCTCCTTGACAGGCCTCCATGCCTAAAAAACAGATGCTTAAAATGGCCGAAGTTCTAATTACTTTGATCAGGGGTTCCCACCCCCCACTTGATAAGAGGCCTAGGCAAGAGATAGAATATGCATCTTCAGATCAGGTTTCCATTTCCTCTGATTCCTCTTCTGACCAGGAATATTCTCTTCCTCCCTATGAGGATTCTGATGCTGAACAATCTATTCCTTCAGCCTCTCCTCCTGAGGATTATTCTTTTGGGGAAACCCTGCATAATATGAGGGAGCATTTCCACTGGGAGAGCCAAGATTACTCAGAATCCAAGAAAAGGCTCAGAGACTTCCTTTTATCACCTCAGCACAGGCCCCTTGCTATTCCTCCTGTTTTTAGACATTGTAGATGATGTATTTTCAGAGTCCGGACTGTCTCCTGACTCTTTGCCTCCAGCTCCTGTAAAGCCAGACAGATACTATAGGGTTCCTGATTCTCATAAATTTCTTTATAAAATCCCTGCTGCGGACCCAGAAACTATCTTTCAGGGTCCCAAAGGGGTCAAGGCGTCCACTGCAAAAAACTCTATACCCTCTGATAGGGATTAAAGGGCTCTGGACAGATGGGGGAAAAAGATTTATACTTCTGCTACCTTGGCTGTAAGAGCTTTAAATTGTCAATTTAATATGCTTAAATATCAGCAATATCTAATGTCACTGCTTAAACAAAAAATGTTGACAAATTCAGAATGTGCAGAAAACAAAGAAATGCAGGATTTATTGCATGCTGCTGAACAAGTAGGAAAGCATACTTTGCAATGTGGTTTTGATTCTCTAGAGGCCTCTTGCAGGGCCGCTGTTACAGGTTCTGTCATTAGGAGACATGCTTGGTTAAAAGAACAGAATCTGTCCGATCATGTCAAAGCAAAATTATTAGATGCTCCATTACAACATGATACCTTGTGTGGTGTTAAAGCAGAAGAGGTTTTGAAGAAAATGGAGGACAAAGCTAAATCTATGCAAACAGTCAAGGATTTTTTACAGGTACAGCCTCCCAGATTTAGCAGGAACTGGTCTGCAAAGAATTGGTCCTTTCCAGCATCAGACAGACCACAAAGTGGTAGATACAGACGCCCCAGAGGCAGATCACAGCCCCAAGGCTCATACAGGCCAAAACAATGGGGTGCTTCAACCTCCAAAAGTGGAGAAGAAAAATCACAGCCTTACAGGAAACAGTCTCAATGACTTTCGCCTGCCAGCACCAAGCACTTATCTTCTGGCAGCTCCCTTGGGGGGAAAACTAGCACTTTTTGTTCAAAATTGGCACATGATCACTCAAGACAAATTGGTCTTAAATATCGTATCCCAGGGCTACAGGTTCCATTTCCATACCCTGCCAAGGCCAAACGGTATGCCAAACCTGCCACGCAATCAATGGGCAGAGGCACAAAAACAAGTTTCATCCCTCATGGACATGAGGGCCATTCAGCAAATACCACAGCAAGAGCAGGGACAAGGATTTTACTCAAGGCTGTTATTGGTGACCAGAAAGGACAAAACCTGGAGACCAATACTGGCCCTGTCTATCCTGAACACATTCCTGGACATTCCAAAATTCAAAATGTTAACTCTGCAGCAGCTTCTGCCCATGCTGGCCAAGAAGGCTTGGCTTGTGACTTTAGACCTAAAAGAGGCATACCTGCATGTCCCAATCAATCATGCAGAAGATACCTCAGATTTATAGCTGGCTCAATGCATTACCAATTCTCTGCTCTGCCCTTTGGCTTATCTACTGCACCCAGGGTCTTCACAAAGTACCTGGCACCAGTAATTGCTTTTTGCAGACAAAGAGGAATTCAAATATATCATTACTTGGACGACTGCCTTATTCAAGCAGAGAACAAGGATACGCAACTACAGCATCTGGCATTTGTAAAAACATTACTAGCAGGCCTAGGGTACACAGTAAACGAAAATAAATCAAAACTCGTACCCTCTCAAGAGATAATATTCCTGGATGCAAGCTTAAATACAACTGCCCAGATGGCTTATCTCATGCCAGACAAACACAGACAACTGACTACTTATTTCAAAATGTTGGCAACAAAAACCCAGTTATCTGCAAGAAAAAATCTTCAGGCTTTGGGCTTCATGGCATCCTGCATTCTGCTAATTCCATATGCAAGACTGCATATGAGGAAACTTTAGTGGTATCTAAAAAGTGTTTGGACTCAACATTGCCACAGCCTGGAAACAATATAATTACCCTCATTCCCTGCCTGCAACAGGAGTTTCGATGGTGGGCAAAAGCCTGTCACCACAACACAGGACAGCCATTCACCTTACCCACAGCTAGGCAGACATTGACAACAGATGCATCAGATTATGCCTGGGGGGCACATATGGCAGGAAGATGTATTCAGGGTACATGGTCTGCAAGTCAAAGGCATCTACACATCAATCAAAAAGAGATGCTAACAGTTAAAAATGCCCTGACAGCCTTCAAGGATCTACTTCATCCATGACAAGTACTGATAAAGACAGACAATACCACAGTCATATGGTACATAAACAAGCAAGGGGGCACACATTTCTACCCCCTCTGCAGACTAGCCATGAACTTGTGGGACACAGCATTGACTTACCAAGTACATCTGCAAGCACAATTCCTGCCAGGAAGGATAAATACTCTGGCAGATGAACTAAGCAGAAACCTAATGGATCCCCATGAGTGGAAATTGGATCCACAAGTCTTCAGCATGATAACAAGGAACCGGGGGTGCCCGGACATGGACCTATTTGCCTCCCCTCACAATTGCCAGCTACAAAGATTCTGTACAAGGACTTATCACAAGCAAGCATGGAAAGTGGATGCTCCATCTTTCAGCTGGAAAAAACTAACAGTATATGCTTTTCCTCCTCTGCCTCTCCTCCCCAAGGTACTCCTCAAGGTCAGACAAGAGAAGCCAAAAATGATTCTGATTGCCCCAGACTGGCCCCGCCAGCACTGGTACCCAATCCTAAAGAGCTTGTCCCAATTCCCAGCTTGGACACTACCTCAAATTCCTCACTTATTGACTCAACAAGACAGTCAGATACTGCACAGCCAACTCAGGACCCTAAACCTGGCAGCATGGCGAATAATGTAGCCATTCAAGACACACTTCTTTCTAAAGCAGTTATGGATGTTATTTTGGAGGCCAGGAGGCCTAGCACCAGAAAATCTTATGCAGAAAAATGGAAGAGATTCTGTGCTTGGAACCAGGCACAATGTATTGACACGAATGTTCCAAATATTCCTCAAATTTTGCAATACTTAACTCATTCCCTCCAGTAGTGCTCTTTTGTGTGTGTACCTTTAACTCTCAGTGGGCGTGGCTTCAGCATTTAAAAATGAAGTTATCACCTTACATTTTTAACAAATACCCATTGACAGAGGTCATATATCAGTACAATTGTGTTCACCGTCATGTATGCTTCAAGGTAAAATTTTCTGATACCTTGTATGTAACATGGTTTTGCAATTATTAATGAAAATATGAGCAGGCAATATTTGACGCCTAGAGGCGCAGTAGGAGGTAACTGCAGAAATGTCTGGAGACGTCACTCTGCTGTAATGAGTTAACTGAGATGCTGGATAAAGGCCTTTCCTTTTCATCCATTAAAATTCATGCCTCTGCCATTTCAGCTCACTACAATACAGAACCACCATTTTTTTTCTCATCCATTACTAAGGCAATACCTCAGAGGGGCCAAAAACATAAGACCTCCAAGGAGAGCACCAGTACCTGCATGGGACCTCAACTATGTCTTGGAAAAACTTACACTGCCTCCCTTTGAGCCAGCCTCTGCAGCTGATATAAAATTCTTATCCTGGAAAATAGCTCTGCTCCTAGCAATAACCTCCGCTAGACGAGTCTCAGAGTTACAGGCACTCATGGCTGTGGAACCTTTCATCATTTTCCATCCTGACAGGGTTTCTCTGAGGACAAACCCTACATTTATGTCTAAGGTAGTGACCAGTGTGGCCCTTAACCAAACAATTCACTTGCCTACCTTCTACCCGAACCCACAGAATAAGGGTGAGAGACCTCTGCATTCTTTGGACATTCACAGACAGCTACGCTTCTACTTGGACAGACCCAAAACTTTCAGAAAGACTGAACAGCTTCTAGTAGCATATGCTGCAGGATCACAAGGAAAGCCTATCTCAAAGCAGACTGTTTCCAAGTGGATAGGCCACTGAATTCGTTTCTGCTATTCACAGCTTGGCAAATCAGTGCCTAAGGGCATTAGGCCACATTACACCAGAACAGCAGCCACTTCAGCAGCCTTCCTCAGAGGAGTACCAACCAAAGACATCTTAGAGGCTGCAACTTGGAGTTCAGTGCATACTTTTACAAAGCAATACCACTTGCCTCTCTATTCTAAATCCAGGGCAGGCTTTGCCACTGCAGTTCTGCAGGGCCTGATAGCCTCTCCTAATCCTATTTAGCTCCAGTCTCCCAACCATAACTTTGGGATTCAACCCAATTGTAATGACTGCAACAGTGAAACACGATGAACATAGTACAGTTGTGTACCTACCATAAATGTAGATGTTCGAGTGTATTCACTGTTGCAGTCCAGGTTACCCTCCCTCCATCCCCCTTTTCCTTGCTGGGAATTATCTGTACTTCTCTATTCTTTACAACCTATGTGGTGTATTTGCTTGTAGATCAAGGAAAAGTTGTTTTTTGGGTATGCATGCTTTTTGGCATTAGTAAACCTACCATTTTAGGGGCACCTGACATCTGGGGCAAGAAAAACTGAAGAAAATGGCATCGGCTGCATCTTTTATATCTCTGGCGCTCTGACATCAGGGAGGAGCCGACAGCAACCGACGCCGGACCTAGACATTGGAAATTGGGCCAACTGCGGGTAGCCTGCCAGCAGGATAACACAATTGTAATGACTGCAACAGTGAATACACTCGAACATCTACATTTATGATAGGTACACAACTGTACTTTCTGGATGTTGTCTTTATGGAATCCAGTCTAACTCCTGATACTTTATCCCCTGCTCCAAGGAAACCAGACAGGTACTACAGAGTCCCTGAGTCTCACAAATTTCTTTTCAAAAATCCTACTGCTGACCCAGAGGTCCTCTCTCAAGGACCTAAAGGAATAAAAGCGACTACAGCTAAGAATCCCACCCCTTCGGACAGGGATTCCTGAGCTTTAGACAGATGGGGTAAAAAAGTATACACCTCTGCAGCTCTTGCCATTAGAATTGAATTGTCAGTTCCACATGCTGAAATACCAGTAACATACTATGGAACGTATTAAGCAGAAATTATCTACCTTTCCTGACTGTGCAGAAAATAAAGAATTACAGGAGCTTATGCATTTTGCAAGCCAAGTCAGCAAGCATACCCTGCAATGTGGGTTTGATGCCCTTGAAGCATCTTGCAGGGCAGCAGTCACAGGTTCTCTACTTAGAAGGCATGCTTGGCTTAAGGAGCAGACCTTGCCAGACCATGTCAAATCAAAATTAATGGACGCTACTTTGAACAAGGACAATCTATGTGGCACCAAAGCAGAAGAGGTTTTAAAAAAGATGGAAGAAAAGGCCAAGTCTATGCAGGCAGTCAAAGATTTTTTTCCAAATGCAGCCTCCAAGATTCAGCAGGCATTGCCCCTCGAAGCATTGGTCCTTTCCAGCCCCCTCAAGGCCATCTCAAACTAGACCCAGGGGAAACAGACCCACCAGATTACAGTCTCAGGATATGCAGAGATCTAAGCAATGGAGTTACCTCCACTTCTAAAACAGGGAGTGCTA
Source organism: Protopterus annectens (assembly GCF_019279795.1). Classification (NCBI taxonomy): domain Eukaryota; kingdom Metazoa; phylum Chordata; order Ceratodontiformes; family Protopteridae; genus Protopterus; species Protopterus annectens. The sequence goes on from NC_056728.1 coordinate 1,086,269,022, forward strand.
AGCCAACCTCTTACGGAAAGAGTTCACAATGACTTCTCACCTCTGCCCAATTGCTCATGCCCGTAGGAGGAAAACTTGCCCACCGTGCAAAAAACTGGACCTCCATCATCAATGATCGATGTGTCCTCAACATAGTATCCTAGGGGTACAAATTTTATTTCCACACACTGCCAACCCCCAAAGGGTTCCCAGACCTTCCTCCAAACCAGTGGGCAGAGGCACAAAACCAAGTTCAGTCCCTGATCTCCATAAGGGCAATTCAGCCTGTTCCTGCAGAACAGATAGGCCAAGGTTTTTGTCCAGACTTTTCCTGGTACCCTGGAAAGAGGGCACCTGGCGCCCAATCTTAGATCTATCCATTCTAAACACCTTCCTGGTGGTACCAAAATTCAAAATACTCAACCTACAACAGCTTCTCCCTATGCTGTCCAAAGATGAGTGGTTAGCCCCCCTAGACCTAAAAGAAGCCTATCTGCACATCCCTGTCAGGGACTCCTGCAGGAAATTTCTACGTTTAAGGGCAGGATCTATGCATTATCACTTCTCTGCACTTTCCTTTGGCTTATCCACTGCTCTCAGAGTTTTCACAAAATGCCTGGCACCAGCCATTGCCTATTGCAGACAGAGAAAGATTCAAATATATCCTTACTTGGACGATTGCCTGATTCGGGCAGACAGTCACGAAAAGCTGTTGCAGCACCTGACATTTGTAAAGGACCTTTTAACCTCCCTGGGATACACTTTCAATGAAAATAAATCAAAACTAGTCCCCAGTCAAAAAATTGTATTCCTGGGAGCAAGCTTGGACACAGCATCCCAGATGGCATTCCTTACTCCAGAAAAACAAGCTTATCTGACAGGCTACTTTGCTCAAATGGCCACCAGAACCCAGCTCTCCGCAAGGAAAATCCTGCAGGCTGTAGGGTACATGGCCTGCTGCATTCTACTAATTCAAAATGCCAGACTGCACATGAGGAAACTTCAGTGGTACTTAAAAAGTCTTTGGTCCCAACATTCTCAGGACCTGGAAACTATCATACATATAATACCTTGTCTCAGGACAGAGTTTCTTTGGTGGGCAGCAACATGCAACCACAACAAGGGACTTCCCTTTACACAACCACACGCCACCCAGACCCTACCCACAGACGCATCAGACTATGCCTGGGGTGCACATCTGGATGGCAGGTGCATTCAGGGCCACTAGAGCCCAAACCAAATTCATCTGCACATCAACCAAAAAGAGATGCTAGCTGTTCAGCATGCTCTGACAGCATTCAGATCCCTACTCTCACCTGGGCCCCTTCTAATAAAAACCGACAACACCACAATGAATGTGGTACATCAACAAGCAGGGGGAACCCACTCTGCAGGCTAGCCATGACCCTGTGGAACACTGCCTCAGCTATGCATATTCACCTGCAAGCTCAATTCCTGCCAGGCAAACAAAACTCTCTGGCAGACGACTTAAGCAGAAATCTCCTAGACCCACATGAGTGGCAATTAGACCACAGCGCCTTCAGCCTTCTAACCCATAAATTGGGTACCCCGAAGGTGGACCTATTTGCCTCCCCCTACAATCACCAAATTCTGCACCAGGGTACCTCACAGCAAGGCCTGGAAAGTGGATGCCCTATCCTTCCAGTGGGCAAACATCTCAATCTATGCATTTCCCTCTCTGCCTTTTCTTACAAGAGTACTACTCAAGATAAGGCAGGAAAGACCAAGGGCAATCCTGATTGCCGCAAACTGGCCATGCCAACACTGGTACCCACTGCTGTGCAGTCTGTCACCGGTGTCACCATGGCACCTACCCTAGATCCCAACCCTCCTCACTCAGCAGGAGGGACAGATCTTGCATCTGCAATTGCAAACCCTGAATCTTGCAGCCTGGCTTATTCCTTGAATTCTCCTCCAGTGGTCAGCCTAAGCAAGCAGGTGCTGGACGTCATTCATGAAGCCAGAAGACCCAATACAAGGAAATCCTATGCTGATAAGTGGAAAAGGTATTGATCCAGGATTCACTCTAAAGGAGCGGATACAACACATCCCTTCTTACCTCTCATCCTGGACTACCTAGCAGACCTACTCCACAGAGGCCTATCCTTCTCTTCCATTAAGATCCATGCCTCTGCTATCTCTGCTCATTACAGCACTGAGCCATCTCTCTTCTCTCACTCTCTCGTCAAACAGTTCCTGAGAAGGTCTAACAACTTAAGGCCACCAAGAAGAGCCTCCACCCATGCTTGGGCCTTAATTTTGTCTTGGGAAAGCTCACAATACCCCCCTTTGAGCCTGCAGTGTCAGGAGAGTTAAAATTCCTCTCTTGGAAAACAGCCTTGCTTCTGGCCATCACTTCAGCTAGAAGAGTGTCTGAGCTGCAAGCACTTATGGCTGTGGAACCCTTCATTATTTTTCATGTTGACATGGTCTCCCTCAGGACTAACCTTACTTTTATGTCTAAAGTGGTGTCCATTGTGGCTGTCAACCAATCTATCCATTTGCCCACCTTTTTCCCTAATCCTCAAAATAAGTGGGAAAGGATCCTGCACTCTCTAGATGTGTACAGACAGCTCAGATTCTAGCTTGATAGGACTAAGCCCTTCAGGAAATGAATTGCACCAGGTGCAGAGGGCAAGGCAATATCAAAACAAACCATCTCCAAATGGATAGCACACTGTATCCATTTCTTTTACAAACACCATGGGAAACCACCCCCTCAGGGGGTCAGAACACATTCCACTAGGGCAACTTCAACCTCTGCAGCCTTTCTCAGAGGAGTCCCTACCAGGGACATTCTGGAAGCTGCTACTTCACCAAGCATTACCATTTCCTATATTTTCCAAATCCAGGGCTTGGCTTTGCAACAGCAGTCCTGCAGGTCATACTAACCAGCCCAAACTCTTCTTGACTGCCTCCACCCATTCTTCAGGTTTGGGAATCAACCCAAGTGTGATGACTGTAACAGTGAAACACGAAGAACATGGTACAGTTGTGTACACTTACCATAAATGTAGATTTTCAAGTGTATTCTCTCTTGCAGTCCTGGTTTCACACCCTCCAGCCCCCTTGTCTCTCTCTCTCTCCTCTCCTTCTCTATTTCTCATACTCACTCCTTACAGGGCTATTGATATTTACGTTTTACTGGTGGTGTTTTTTCCACCATAACTTAGCTCCCTGTTTGGGGGTTCCTGACATTTGGGGCAAGAAAAACTGATGTAATGGTGTCAGCTGCCTGTTTTTATAACCGTGACGAGCTGACATCAGTCCTGAAGCAGCAGCAACCGACGCAGAAATACTAAGTCTCTGGTATTCGGGCCGACTGAGGGATACCCCTGGCAGGATAACCCAAGTGTGATGACTGCAACAGTGAATACACTTGAGCATCTACATTTATGGTATGTGTACACAACTGTACTTTCTTCACATTGGCAAACAAGCAACCTGGAAAAGGCACACCCCCAGCTGTCTCCATGAGGAAGTGCATTCCTCAGTGTAGTTACTTTCCAGTCTGTTGTTTATTAGCTGTAACTTGAGGATGAGTGCTGCAAATGAGTACCAGGCCATTAGTCAAGAGTACTCAAGACTGGTCAGCTCCGTGACATAGAGGGGATAAAGCCTTGACTATATTGTAAGTGACCAGAATTTGAATAGTAGCTGGGGGATGGCAGTGATTGGCTGTGTGCAATTTGCATAGTGGGCCAGTCTGCCTTGCTCCCTACCACCCAACTCCTGCTGTGAGTGGACAAGTTTGTGGTGGATTCCTTGGCAGGAATGGATGGGCAATAGGGTTCTTGCCTTACCCAGAAATTCCCAGCTCCTTTGGCCGTAGAGCAAATGGGCAAATAGGGTACAAGTGGAGGAACCTTCAGGCTCAGTCTTGTGGGGGGGGCTGAGTGGGGATTAGAATGAGTGGTTGTTGCCAGCTTGCTTATCTTAGGGGGAGGAAAGTGGCTGTTGCTTTCCACATGGGTGACACCTGCCTTGGAGCACCAGGTGTCTACCCTGTGGAGCGCAAGTCTGTCTAGTCTACTTTGCCATGTGCAAGTCACAGTGGGCCAAGGGGAATTCAGAGTGCCAAAGCACACTTTCCCTTAGAGGGCAGCTATAGCAGAGCTGAGATGATCTGCCACAGGGTTGGAGGATGTGCTCACCATGGAGAGAGCACAGACTGGCCCTGCAGGATCAGTAAGCTACCTTGCCCCCTACCACCCAACTCCCACGGTGAGTGGATAGGTTCATGGGACTCCTTGGCAGGGATGGGTGGGACACGGGACTCTTGCCTGCCTGAAAATTTCCAGCAATGTTGGCCATAGAGCAAAGAGGAAAACTGGATATACATAGAGGAATCTTCAGACTCTTGTGAGGGAGGGGAGGTCTAAAACATTTACTCAAGACTGACGTTTCATCTATATTCTTCTGAATCACCTGTTCCAGCAGGGTAACCAAGTCTGCATTTAAGGTGGGTGCCAGGTTACCACATCATGACTAAGGGTCCAGACATCTCAGACATGAAGCAAATGTTTAAGTTAGTGATCCTTAGGGAATATGGCCGGATGCCAATGCTAGGTTTACCACACAGTTCTGTTACTCGCACATCACCTTGGATGGGTGGAATTTCAGACTGGCTTTCTTTTGCTTGATTCCCAATCTCAATTCTTACATGTTTCCCATTGATAGAGCTCATGTGTGGGCTCCAGTCCACTAAGACAAGTCTGAGAAACTGTTGGCTATTGTCTGAAGCCAATGGAGATGATTAAAAATGCAGACATTCTAGCCTAGAAGCACCCAGACTCTGCCCTATGGACCAAATCACCTATGTAACATCCAGTAGCTGACTCCTGTGTGCTACTGCCAATTCAGTATAGGCTCAACAGACTACATCATTTTGCTGCTCTGCCATGAGATAATGAATCTAAAAATCTAGACAGATGTGACAAGTGTATGTCTGTGTGTCCCACACAAGCATAATGCCTTCATTCACTTATTTTATCTGTACAGATTCAAATCCTCCCTAGTGAATTAAAGCTAGAAAAAGATTGCTTAACTCTCTCAATCAGCATACCAGACCTGATGTCGTGGCCCAAGAATACAGGCTCATATGTGTGTGTCAGAATGATGCGACTGTGATTGCCTTCCTAGGAGGAAATCAGAAACAACCTTCTGAATGCTCAGTTCAGACACAACTACTCTTTAGCCTTGATTCTCAAGACCAGCCTGAACTCTTCATGCAAAGTGAGCAATTACCATTGTGGAAAAACTTTATGATCCTCCTTCTTCACTCTCCTCCTCTTCTTCTGCTAAACCAAGTTAATCACAAAAGAGAAAGATGCCTTCCCAGTCCTTAAGGGAAGCATTCAAACATTATATGGCTTTGGCTTCTTATCTGCCAACTATGTCACCCAAAAGAACTACCACACCAGCTGAAATATAATATTTGTGAGTACAGTTTCCGGCTGCCAGTGATGGAGGTGCAGTTTTCTGAGTTCACTCAAGGTTGAACATGGATTATGGAAATGGTCACAGTCAAAAATATGTCAAAGCTATTGGGTTCTCCCCATTAATGACCTCCTTTAAGACACTAGAATATTTTCAGTAGAGCTTTTAGGACAGGCCAAGACACTACTACAAAAGTGGGTCATAGAGGTTGTCCATATTTGAAACATGGGCAAGGGTTCTTTTCCTGCCTCTTCCGTATTCAAAAGATGATGGACAAATTCCTACTGATGTACTTGAAGGGTACATAATTGTGTCATTGGACATAATGGGTATCCTTTGGTACATCAATGAATGGTGTCCACATAAGAGATATTTCTTGTTTCATCTGGGTGGGCATCATGTCTTGTGGAAAGTTTTCACATCTGGGATTTTTTCAGCTATCCTTATTTCTTACAAAGACTTGCGATGCATTTGAGGAGAAGGCTGTCCAGGTGAAGGCTGTCCAGGTGTTACTCTATCTAGATGAATGACTTCTGGTAGCCTTATCAAGAATATTCATTGTAACATTTTTTTGTAGTAGATATATCTTTAGTAGCAGTCCCTGGGCATCATTGTAAACTAGGAAACCTCATCTATGATGGCAACTAAGTGGGCTGCCTTCATAAGCTCAGAGCCGGGCTGTCTCCACTGCCAGTTGATTTCCTTCCTTGATCACTGTTGCAGTATTACTAACCAATGGGATAACTACAAAGAATAGCCATATGTCCAGCCTGCATACCAAAGCCTGGAAGACTTCCTGTCACAGCATATGTCAGACATGTGATCAAAGCTCGAGAGAGCTAGACAAGTGCATAAGGGATATATGGGCAAGAATTTCTTCAGAACTTTCCTGCCTGCAGCCTGAATACTGAACCTGTGATTCAGCATCAGTTTGTCAAGCATATGGTCTGTGCCAGTTCAAATTGCCCTTGGAAAATAAGTAGCCTCTTTAAGGAGGATTTCTTTTTCTTTCCATTTTGTGATTAGCATTTATATTGCATGTCATCTAAGAGGGAAAAGTATAGGAAAATTGTTCTAAATGTTTATTCTGTGTAGGAGCCTGTCATAATTATTAAGATTTTTCTTTTTATCAGTCCTTTGTCCCTAAGTCCTTTAGGAGCTGGCTGTCGTCTCTAAAAAAGTATTTTGAGAACCAAAGTTTGAAAAATGTAAAATGGCTTTTGATGCTTCCCAGTCAGATGTCTCTCTCCAGCCTAAGAAGAGAAAATTAAAGAAATTGAAGTCTGATGCTTCATTTGTCTGGTTGGACCCAGGTGTCTCCTCTCTGCCATTTTATTTGTCATCTGACCATCTGGGTATATCTGCTGCTCCCACTATTGCAACCCCTTTGTGGTCTGATAAGGTGCAGCCTGCTTGTACAAGCAACCCAAATTATCAGACCACCACTTTGTCCAGAAAGGGGGAACCATGGCTTATTGTAATAGAGGGACGTAATGGTATTCCTTAAATTCTTGTAAGGGAAGAAGTCCCTGGCATCTTTATTGAGGTACATCAAGAGTCAGAGACTCTTAGTTTTGTGCAGGCTGTTATCCCTACTACAAAAAGAACAGAAGACTAAACATACTTTTCAGTTTAGACAGTCAAAGATCCTCAGAAGGAATGATTTGATTTTACTCTGGGACTTTCTAAAGCTGTTATAATGTTCAACAAATGCACTGCCTTATTGGCATTTGGGTAATAGTGCCCTACTACCCTTCCTTGGGCAGTCTAGCAAAGTTCAAAGTCCCTTCCACTGCCTGCCTGTGGATGTGATGGACCAACCACCTGACAGTACAAGGATTGCCTTATGGATCCACAAACAAGATTCTCTTCAGTTTTTCTAGTGCCTTAGTAAGAGAAGGATGTCCTTCTACATCACTGTTGCAGTATTCTTCACCTTAGGGATCTCCTACTAAGGATAGCCCAATATCTGGCCAGTATATCAAAGCTTTTAGATCTTGTATGTACTGTACGTTACAGGTCAGCTCCCTGTGTAGGACATTGGGCATAAAGGTGATGTACAGACACAGTTACCCAGAACTACTTTGCTGCCAGTCTGAATGCCATCATCGGTCTGCATGCCCTTTTGCCACATTGTCAGATAAGTACCTTGTTGGGGGTATTCTTTCTTTTTTTAATAGTTTTGTTCTTTTTTGGCTACCTATAGTTCATGTCATGTAGGAAGGGGCAATGTCGGTGTGGGGTGGAGATTCCTCATAAGGATCATCACGAACAGTGTCTATTTTTTGTCTGGGTGCTTCCCACATCCATACATCCTGTAGCATTTGTAAATTGATTGTGCTTAAGACTCTTAGAAGTTGGTTGTCTTCCCTGGCCATCTGTCTTGAGAACCAGAGGCTTAAACCATTATCCCAAGGTAGCAAGGCAGAATCTCCTAACCCCAAATTACCTTTAAGCAAGAAGAAGAACAAAAAATCTTGGCTGGATTCTTTGGCTGTCCAGTCACCACCAGCTGTTTCTCTAGAAGTGGGTGATAACTCTGTAAGCTGTCTAGTGTCTACATTGGATTTCTCTGCCATGACCTCATCTGAGGCCAGCATACATCCTCCTTTACACGTGTTTTCAGAGGCTTTGCAGGCATCTGATCCGGATATCGAAGGGGAACTGTGGTTGATCATCTTGGAGTGCCCTAGAGGGATTCTGTAGATTCTAGTCAGGTAAGATGCTCTGGGTACTCTTATTGAGTCTCCGGGATCAGAACCCCTGGTGCTTGTTACGGTTGATGTCCCTTCCAAGAAGAAACAGAAGACTAAGCATACTTCCGTATGCCCTAAGGATCTTCAAAAGGAATAGCAGGAGTTTACTCAGGGACTGATTAATGCCTTAATGGTCCTGAAGCCTCCCCAAGGGGTTTTGGTGTCCTAATGGGCTAGGGGTTCCGAATCCTCTAGTAAGAATTCAGAATCAGATGAGGAGCCCTTTTCTTATTCTTCCCAGATGCCTTCGCCTTTGGATTATGGTTCTGATGAAGAAGAGTCTGCGAGTCCTGAGTCGTCTTTTGAGGAATTGTCTTTTGGAGACACTATAACTAAAATAATGAAATAATTTAAGTGTGATTCTTCTCAAATGTCTAATATCCAGAAAAGGCATTATGAACTGCTTCAGGTGGACACTCCTAAACCTTATGCAGTACCTCATGTGTTAGCTGCTTTGTTAGACACCTTTATAGCTGCGTTTTAGTCTCCTGATTCTCAGCCTTCTGCTAGATTCTGTAAGGTTCCAGAGAATGGTCAGTTTTTATGCAAGTGTCCTTCTGCTAACCCTACTGTGGTGTCAGTCTCATCTGATAAGCTTTCCAAACTCTTGCTGACTTCCAAGCTTATGTCTTCAGATAAGGATAATAGGCCTGTGATGAAAGTAGGCACTGCCAGCAATGCTAGCTGGAATTTTGTAAATAATTATGTCATTTGTGTATATCAAACTGATTTATACAAGATGCAGGTGTTACAAATGTATTAGAACTGTATGTCATGTGTATATTGGACTGATTTGTACAGACATTTGTGTTGAAAATGTATTTGTAAAGTGCTTATGTTTGAAATGTATCCACTGTATGTCCTACTGGAGAGAACAGAAATGTACATGCACTATTGTAACTGTTTAAATGTATATGCTTTAATATAGGAAACTGGCAGACAGGAAGTTAACCTCAGTCCATCGAACTTTAAAAAATATCTGAAATTAAATCACTTTATAGGCTAGGCCATAAAGATGCTATCTCACAGGTTTCAGTGCAGCCAGACACAAAGTCTGTACTATGAAGCTTTTTGTATTGTCTTTGGGGTAAACTAATTACTACTCTGGAAGTGTGGCGGTATGCAATTGTTTTATGACTTCCACCACCTACCACAGAGCTGAGCAAAAGCCCTTGTGTGTGTATTTTTACAGGTAAGTGCTAAGTTCTGCCAGCTTCCAGCAATGGGGGTTTGCAAAGGGACTAGAAGTCAGATGAACAGAAGTGATGTAATTCTAATATTTTAGATATTATTTTGAGAAGTCTCTTAGTGACACAGAGCATTCTGTATTCTGTCTTAGGTCTGACAACAAGAACCATTTACCACATCATCTGCCTTGCTTTATTCAGTAAGTTATTAGGGAATAGTATAATTCTCTTAGATTCAGTGAGGAATATAGTGCAGCTTAGTTTAGATGTTATTTTTCTTTATTTGTCTGAGCCTGTCCTTCAATGTTTTAAATATTTCCTGTAATTTGAACTCCGATGTCATTGTGAATATATACTTATTTTCTTGTTATTTTATTATTTATTATTAAATATATATAAACCTTTCATTCTGGCTGATCTTTGTAGAGATATTTAAGTTTTGAGAGTACTTGCATATATATTTGTTGACACTGTGTGGGCCACTCCTAATAGCCTTGCTCTTGGTCAAACTACCATTTGTATTAATGTTAATTTCACTCAGTATATTAGGTACCCCTGGAAGAGCCTTAAGGTAGCTGGCAGGAGTGTCTTATGGCAGTCATAACTACCTTTTAGCCTGGGTAGAAGGGAGAATAGCTAGTAAACCTGTGCCAAACTTTCCAGGTTTTGTGTGTGTGTGTGTGTGTGTGTGTGTGTGTGTGTGTGTGTGTGTGTGTGTGTGTGTGTGTGTGTGTGTGTGTCAGCTAGGTGTGCAGGGACAGAGAAGTTTTGGCTTGGACACTCAGCTGAGATCTCAGCTCTATAGCTATGCCAGTGGGGGATCTGGAGAAAGAGGGAGAAACCAGCCCCTGACTGACTGACTGGTCTTTGCTCTTAAGGGAAATTGCACTTGATGCAGAGAGCTGCATCTGGAAATACTGTGTATGTACCTGTTATCCTCCCAGTGAACGTCCACCACAGGTGCCAGTGGTGAGGATTGAGACTCCTTTATTACTGGCCCAGAGGTGGAGGGTCATCACAAGGTCAATGGAGAGAATTGGTATTAAGGTTTGTACTGCTGCTACTTTGGCCTTTCAGGCCATCAATTACCTGACAAGCATGCTTCTCTCTGACATCTATCCCCACCCTCACCCCTCAGCTTAGTTCCCTTGTCTCTTTGGCTCTCCCCCTGTTTTCCAAATTGGTATCTCATCACCTCAAATTATTTGCTTCTATTATCCGCCAGGGTTACCTCATGCTGTGGAAGTCTCCCCTCCTTTGTCCGGGATTGCCCAACCTCCACTGGAAAAACTTCCTCATTTCTCAGAGATCCATGGGTCCCTAGTGGACCAGGGAACTATTCAAACTGTCCCATTTTCCCAATTAGAAAGGAGATTTTACTCCGGGATATCCTTGGCACCTCAAAAGGTGGGCACTTGGAGTTCTATTCTGGATCTCTCCTTGTTCAACAGCGTTCTCAAAGTTCCTTCTTTTCAAATGTTCACTCTTTAAAGCCTATTCTGTCTTTTAATATCTCAATCTTTCCTGCTGTCCTTGGGTCTGAAGAATGCTTACTTTCATATTCTTCTTCACCCTCTTTTCAGGAAGTTTTTACATTTCTCCATTTCTTCCTGTCATTTTTAGTTCACTGCTTTATCCTTTGGCCTCTCTACTGTCCTAAGAGTATTCACAAAATACCTAGCGCCTGTGATTGCCTTTTGCAGGCATCGAAGCATTTATATTTTTCCTTATCTAGATTGCTTGCTTCAGACCTCTTCTATCAGTTGTCCGTTAAAGGATCTGGAGTTCACTATATTTCTGTTAGAGTGCCATGCCATCTGGCATGGAAGATGGATGTCCTTTCTTTTCCTTGGAAGGAGATTTCTGTATGTCTTTCCTCTCCTACCACTGCTTCCAAGAGTCCTGCAGAAGAGCCTGCTGAACTCCCCAGAAATCTTACAAGTGACTCCCTTTTGGTGAAGACAGTACTGGCTCCCCCCTCGTAATGCATCTGGCCAGAGGCAATCACCACAGGTTACCTCAACAGTTGGACCTCCTCCACAAGACAAGGGGTCACTCATCCATCCTCATTTGTCCACTCTTCAACTGACACTGTGGATGATAGGGTTTTTGATCCCTTTTAGACTCCTCTTTTCTAAGGACGTGCTCAGGGTTTTACAGGAGGCAAGAAAACCTGCAACCAGAAAGTCTGATATGTCCAAATGGAAGAGACTTTGTCTGGTGCCATGCTCATAACCAGGGTCCTTTTTCTTTGGGCGGTCACTTTGGTTCTCCCCTAGTTGTGAGAGTTACCCAGTCTGGCTTGGCCCATTCTTCTGTAAAGGTCCATGCGAATTATTTCTGCCCGTCTGTCCTTAGATCTTCCTTTGGCTTCTCACGTTGCAGTCATACAGCTTCTTATAGGCATCCTTCATATTAGGCCTCCAAGGAAGCATATTCCTCCTCCTTCTTGGGAACTTAAGTTTGTTTTAGAAAAATTGATCCAGACTCCTTTTCAACCTACAGGTTCAGCTTCTCTGCAACATTGTACCTGGAAGATTGTCTTACTGCTTGCTGTTTGTCCTGCTCAGAGGGATTCTGAGCTTCACGCCATTATGGCTATCCTTCCACTTTTGTTTTTTCACAGGAACAGGTTGCCCCTTCATACTAATCCTTCTTTTATGCCTAAGTTGGTTAATGAGTTTCCCTTGAATCAGACAGTACAGCTCCCTTCCCTTTTTCGCTGTCCTCAGTCTTGGAATGAGAGGGTCCTACATACCTTGGATTTGCACAGTCAGTTCTGGTATTATTTGGGTAAAACTAAGGCTATTCATAAGTCTAACCAACTTTTTGTTTCTTTTCATCCCAGGACTTTGGGTTTGGCTGTTTCTAAGCAAACCATCTCCTGGTGGATATCTATTCTTTTCATTGCAAATGTTTGTCTACTTCCATTAGAGCTCACTCCACTAGAGCTGTTGTCTCTTCTGGTGCTTTCGTCAAAGGGTTGGACACCATTTCTGTCTTTGAAGCTGCTAATTGGTCTTCAGTGCATACCTTTACTAAGCATTATAAGCATTATAAATTGGATATAGTTTCTAGGGCTTGAGCAGATTTTGCTAGGGCCATCCTGCATGGGTTTGTTGAGGGCTCTTCCCATTCTTCTACCTTCCACTCCTTTTCTTGAGCTGTTTTACTGTCCCTAAGGTAAAGAATACTGAAACAGTGATATGGAAGGGCATAATACAGCTGTATAGAATGTTACCATAGCAGTAGTTGTCCTTCTGTTCACTGATGCAGAATTTGGTCCCTCCCACCATCCCCTTTTCTTTTTTGGGCTCTGATTTGGTTACCCTCCTGACAGACGGTCCCCCTTTTTCTTTCTGCATTTTCTCCTTCTAGATGTGCATAGCCTCCTTTGTCCTATGGAGATTGTTCTCTTCTGGGGAATTCAGTTGTGGATAACTGTGTCTGTACATTTGTGGATAACTGTGTCTGTACATCACCTTTATGCCCTATGTCCTGTTCGGGGACCATGTGTGCAAGTAAGGGTGCATACAAGATCTAAAGGCTTTGGTATACCAGACAGACATTAGGCTGTCCTTGGCAGGAGATCCCTAAGGTGAAGAATACTGCAACAGTGAAGAGGACATCTACTGTTATGCTATGATTTTGCACAACTGTACTATCCTTTAGAAGACTGATTCTTCTACCCCTGGGGATTCATGCAAAAAAGAACAGAAGTCCAAACACTTTGCATGGCAACAGTCTCTGGCTGTGTTTTCACTTGAGCTGGTGGGTGTGACTAAATCCTTTATTTAGACCATTAATTACATGGATGCAAACCTGGGCTATGAGTTACAGTGATTTTTCCACCTCCATTCATCCACCCAAGAATCCTGATTTTAAAAGGGATCCAGAATCTGAGGTTTCAAAAGTTTGAGTCTGTTCAGTCAGTTCCTTTGAGGACAAGCCAATTCAGAAACTCAAACAGATATATCTGATGATGTCAGTTTTCATTCTGTCATCAACTGCTGGGTTAGGATCCAAACCTCAGATCCAACTCGGCCATTACTAAAGCTTGTGTTTACCAAAAAGTTCTCGAGCTTCTCCCTTACCCATAATACTCCAGCCTCTAACATACCTCAGATTTCATTTGCTGCTTTTCATGAAAGGATGTGGTCAGCCATATCTCTTGAGCTTCATAACTATTTTTCAGATAAGCTAGCATTTGTCTTTCAAATTTTATATTCTGCCTTTCTACCTAATTTATCTGGTTATTATTAATCCCTTACCCTTGTACTTATTGTAGTTCTTTAAATAAGTAATTGGTATCTTTCTCTTCTTTTCTTTTACTTGTTAAAGTATTCCTGATTACCATTGTTGGTAATACCTTTTCCTTCTTTCTGACCTACTAAAAAAAAAATTCCTATCCACCTAATTCTTTTTTGTTGTAGAATGGCTGAGAAGGGCCCTTCCAGCTTTAAAAAAGTGTTTGAAGTTTGGGCACAAGTTGCCTGTTTTGGACACCCACAATCTTTGTGTTTACTGTTAGATCTGCAGCACCTACAAGAAGACTGTTTGATCTGCCATAATTTTAATCCCCATCTTTGGACAGAAAGAACAAATTAATACTGAAAGGCTTGTTGCCTTGTCTTTCAGAGAAGCTATTACAGGAGCTTGGTCCCCCAAGCGCAAGTCCAAGGAGTCGAAATTTTCTGTTGCTTCTACTTCCTCTACTCCATCCTCTGAGTTGTATAGGAAGAAGACTAAGTCCGATTCAAGGGGGTCTCAAAACTCTTCCCCCTCAGATCTGCAGAGAAAGAGGTTTATGGATCCGAGGTCATCACAGCCGACCAAAAATCCTTTGGAACTGACCGTGTTGGATCCTGTTGTATTAACTAGGACCTGTTATCCCCCATCTGTGGATCTCATTCCTTCCAGGCTCCCATCTCTCTGTATGTAAAGGCACCATACTAAGTCACCTTCCCAGCCTCATTTCATTCTTCCAGAAGTATGACTGAAGAAGATGTGGACAGAATGATAAGGAAGTTTCTCTCAGTTTAGATCCAGATGAGTGCGTTACCAGCTCCTAACACTTCGGGTCAGGAGGCCCATCCTTTCCACCACTTAGGACTATTTCTCTGATCCCTTTGGTTGCTTTAGAGTCCCTGGATCGGAGTCTTACGGGTCAGTCTGGCTTGGATCCAAAGATAACCCTATCATCAGATCAACAGCTACTTCTGAGTGCCACAGCTCCGACATATTCGGATCCAGAGGACTTTCAGAGCTGAAGCTTCATTGTTGGATCCAAGGCACTGGGATCAGCTCGGAAGGTCTCAGAGTCATCTCTGTGCCTTGGTGCTTCGGCATTGGACAGCTCGGCTCTGACTTCCTCCTTGGGGACATTGTTTTCAGGCGGGAGGAGACAGTGGTACAGAAGCCTGCCTTCTCGGTCCCGAGGTCTTCTCTTTCCCCTGGGCAGTCTGCCTTCGAGGTATTGAAGAGGGTGTTCTCTGCTCCAACAGGATTGACTGACTAAACCACCTCACATCTTCGGTCCAGCACCCAGATGTCTCTGCACTTGGAACCTCATCATTCGACTCCACAGGGGCAGCCAACTTGAGACCTCCATTCTACCCAACAGAGTTTCATAGTCTGTTCTGCCACTTCCCCAGGACATCTCACTGAGGAAGTCTCTAGGGAAAAAAAAATGCAAGAGGAGGCATTTGGACTCTCCACAAGAGTCAGTCACTGTGGATACAGACTTCAGTGAGGGTGAAGGGTCCCCATGATCACCTCCAGAAGATTTCTCATTTGCAGACATCTTTAATCCTGAAACAAAGAGAGGGCTGGACCCCCAGTAACCTTTCAAATGAGGAGTTAGTATTTCTGGAGGTGTTTGCAGCTAGCCCATCTATTTCTTGAGTTATTCTGCCCACCGAAGAGTTAATTGATTTGGCCTCTTGACGGTTGTGGAAGGAGCCTGATGCAGATGAACCAATGCCCAAAAGGCCAGATAGTATTCTAGCTGCACCTGTGGGGAAGGAATTTTAGGCTAATGGGGTGCCCGTGGATGCCATGGTTGTGGTGGTGGACACCAGGAAGGAACTTGCCGTAGAGAGTTCCTCTGTTCATCCCACTAACAGGGAGTCTAGGGTTATGGACAGCTTTGGGAAGCATGTCTATGCTTCGGCGACCTTTGCTCTTAAGTTGCTGAACTATTTGAAGCATTTTGCTAGGTTGCAAAGGGATTTGATCAAAGAACTTTCAACTTCCCTTTCAGGGACCATTTCTGCTGAGGCCCAGTTATTCATGGGTTCTTAGTTGGCCACCCTCCAGTCTATCTCGAATTCATCCATGAGGCTTATTTTGCATGCAGTTGAAGGCACCTCAAGGGCAATGGGTTCAGGCATATCCACTAGGAGGCATGCCTTGATGCATTTGTGATTTTTGCGGAGCCCTTTAACTCCTCATTCATCAATGCTCCTTTTGGCCCCAAAGTGAAGGACACATAGGATCATAGGTGTTTACTAGGCTAACTACCCCAGGGCCCTTACAAGCGTAGGCAAGTTCAACCCATGTTCCCAAGGGTGTCTGGTTCATGCAGACACTAACATCAGCACCTGTTGCCCCTGTCCAAGAGGGACACAGGTGGAACCCCTGGGGTGAATTTCCGGTTATCCATCCAATCATCCAAATTACGCTTAAATAGGGCCAACAAGGGGCTTTGTTTAATATGAATAGGAAGCTTGTTCCAAAGGTGAGGCATCCTCTGTGAGATAAATCTGTTTCTCAAGCAAGTTCTGTTGATGTCACAAACCAAGTTGAGGCCTTGTGAGTGACCCATGTGCCATTTGATTTGCGAATGTGCAGCTTTTCCACTAAAGCTTGGACAGAGATCACCTCTGAGCAGTCTGTATAACACAGAGTAAAGTGACAATGAACATACCAAATGGAGCATTGTACTTTGTCATTGGCTTGATGAGGGAAGAGTAGATGGAGGGTTATAATCTCATTTTTTTCTGGAGGCAGTGCCCTTACTTATGAGTTGAGTAATACAAATGCTCTTCTTACCACTGTGGAGACATGATGATCAAAGTTAAGGTAGTTGTTGACCTGTGTGCCCAGAACTGTTGCCACTGACTTTGGGCTTAGGGTATTGCTATTGATGTGGTAGCTTTCAGGAACATCACCCTTGCCAAAGGGGATGATAATGCATTTTTTTGCATTAAGTTTAAGACCATGACTTTGGCACCAGTCATTAGTCTGCATAAGATCTTCTTGAAGGATGTTGACATCTCTAGGGGTTTCATTGATCGCTCTCAGTTTGCAGTCATCAGCAAACTTTTTCAGCCACAATCCTTTAGTTTTAGCCTGTACTTCAGAGAAGTAGATTCCAAACAGTAAGGGTCCCAGAACCAATCCCTGTAGAACATTACTAGTCACGGGTCTGCTGGAGGAGGTGGAGTCCCCTATTTTGACCAAATGAGTTCTATCAGCAAGCCAGATTGCAACCCACTTGACACTATATGGGTTGATAACCAGCTGGGTGAGTTTATCAATGATGCTTGAGTGGAGGATTGTGTCAAAAGCCTTGGCTAAGTCTAGGAGGTAGGCCGTATGCACAAATTTGCCCTTCTCTAGGGCTTTGTTGACTGTCTCGAAGAAGTTCACCAAGTTTAAAAGGCATGAACTCCCCTTGACAAAGCAAATCTGGGTGGGGTCGAGTGTTTGGAGATCTCCTATAACTTTCCTGTTAAGGTACGTGATGATTCCTTCCATGGCCTTGCAGATAAGGCTGGTCAAGCTTAATGGGTCTATAGTTCCCAGTGTCTGTGGATTCACCCCCTTTGTGAAAAGGGGTGACGGTAGCGGTTTTCCATTCCGCTGGGCCAAAGCCAGTACTCAGGCTATCAATGAAAAGTGTACCCAATGGTGATGCTAATTCCTGTTTTAACCCATGTAGAATACAGCCCAGGATATTGTCTGGTCCCATAGAGGCTGTTTTTGGCCTTGGAGAGGATGTTTGACCCTCTGCTCAGAGGTACTAAGTTGGGTGCAGGTATTAGTGATGCTTTTTGGGTATATGAGGTGGGGACAGGAAAGTGAAGTTTTCACTGAACCTGTCAGCCAGCAGGTTTGCTGTATTCACAGGTTTTGTATATGTAGTACCATTACCTATGGGTTCAGTGCAAATCTGGTCGTTACCTTTGAGGTTATGATACAACTAAACAATGCCTTGTGGT
Source organism: Protopterus annectens (assembly GCF_019279795.1). Taxonomy (NCBI): domain Eukaryota; kingdom Metazoa; phylum Chordata; order Ceratodontiformes; family Protopteridae; genus Protopterus; species Protopterus annectens. The sequence continues at coordinate 1,086,286,629 of NC_056728.1, forward strand.
TAGGGAAGCTAATTTGGATTTGTAGTTAGCTTTGGAGGACTTCACTAGGAGTCTTATTTGCTTGTTTAAGTTGAGGAGAGAGTGTTTCCAGTTTTGAGACAATTCCTTCCTGCTCTTAGACAGCAATTTCTTTCTCCTGTTTGTATAACCTATTAGTGGCAGTTGTCCACCAGGCAGGTTTGTTTTTTTCTTTGAAGATCTTGCTTTGGTTCTATCAGATTTGGCACAGTCAGTACAATTGTGCAGGTGCTCATGTAAAGCATTGGTGTATAACTCCGCATAGGTGTCTGTTCCATCAGTGGGGGGAGGGGCTATGAAGCTATTAATGCTGTCACATAAGAAGTTGTAATTGGCCTTGGAGAATATTTTTAGTCTAGTTGTTGCTGGGGGGGGGGTGTCTTGTGTTATAGTTGATTTTAGTGAGACTGATTTCTGGTCATATCTCACCAGGGATGGCCACACAATGGGGGTGATGCAGTGGTCCCACATGTTGGTGAACCCCTTCTGGGTGTGGCAACCAGCTAGTCTAGGGCATTGGAGTTAAAGTCGAGGAAACTTTGGGCTACGTGTGAGAAGGATGGAAAGACCCTCTCTGCAGTGGGCATACATTTTTCAACCCCTCAAAGATCCTTTTCTAGGAATCAATGATGTGGTCAGAAGATGTGGTTTAGGAAAGTCCCAAGGTCCTTTCCAAACACATGTGGAAAAAGCTCCCCTAGGAGCAGAGGGGGGAACTCAAATAGATGACAACGCCGCCATGGCAGTGGAGGCTCACAAAACCAGGGGTCCAGAGATTCTTATTCTGACAGACCCTACCAGCACTCCTGAAAGGAGGCCTGATTGTCCACCACTGAAGGCAATTTGGGGTCAACTATCCCTTCAAAAGAGAGCCTGGCTAGACATAACAAAAGATACTTGGGTGCAGAGAATATATAATACCCTTTTCCCTTCCACCCCAACTCTATGAAAATTTCCAGATGTTCCTGCCAGTCAGAGGAAAGAAGCAGCAATACAAATACAAGAGCTGCTAGAAAAAAAGAGAATCCTAATGTTAATAATACTAAGATAGATTTTTTTTAGTCACAGACAAATAAGTAATACAGTGACCCCCATCCCCACTTCAGCTTCCCATACATGTTCCATGATTGGCAAGATCCAAAAGCAGAATGAGAGGAAAACCTGGAACAAGAGAAGAAAATGGAAGACCTACAACATCGACATGGATAGGACTGACCACCAGGAGCAAAATAGTAAGGAATTAGTTGTTTTGGGGCATACTATATTGAATTTATCTTTTATTTATCTTTCTGGCACTAAATTAAGTTTGTTAGATAAAGGATTATCTTTTATTCTATCAGCAGACAGAAGATTGAATGACAATCTTTCTGAACGTAGACTATTCACACGTAATCTGGATTTAAAATGTATGTTTAAAAACACTGAATCCACTACAGATGTTTTATTGAAATGGTCGAGTACATTCATTCCCAATAGCACTCCTACTGTTAAAGCGTTTTATAACATATGCGAAAATGAATTATATCAGATAATTTTTGAAGAAAATAAGAAAAGATTTTATAACTTTACAAAGGAAGAAAAATCTACATTGATGAATTTGTGTAAAACGGAAGATATAATTGTGAAACAAGCCAATGAAGGCAGTAATATAGTGGTAATGAATACAGCTGATTATAAGAATTGGATGCTTACCCTATTATTAGGTGTGCAAACATTTAAGAGAATTGACAGATTATAAGTAGAAAAACTTATAAAGTAAAAACTTTTGTGTATGATTTATTAATGCAATTTTCTATTATTCCTGAACTTAATAATTATTTGTACATAGCCAGTCCTGCAACTCCTGTTCTATATGGCCTCCCTAAAATTCATAAACATCTAACCACCCCTTCTATGAGGCCCATAGTATCTGGGAGTCTGTGGATTACTATGGCCTTATCTAAATATTTGGAAAATGAAGTACAGGGTCTACTTAAGGAAAGTAAAAGTTATATAAAAGACACAAATGACTTTCTAACTGCACTACATAAATGGATATGTGAAGCTGAGCCTGATAATTTATTGCTGGTAACACTTGATATAAAATCATTATTTATAGTTATCCCAAAAGGAATTGGATTACAATATGTTAGACAATTTGTATGTTCTCATAGTGATTTCTTTGCATCAAAAATTGAGTTGATTTGCTCAATGTTGGAAATATTACTATACAATAATGTTTTTACATTTAGAAATTAATTCTATCATCAGCTGCTGGGAGTAGCCGTGGGCATCCCAGTAGCTAATAGTTATATTAATTCAGAAGTATCAAGATGGAAGAGATGTGCATTTACTCTACTAATGGGAATTTTTGTGATAAGAATTTGATTTTTTATAAGTGTTTTGCGGATGAAATTTTTCAAGTTTGGAAAGGAAATGTGGATATGTTGCATACATTTCATGATTACTTACAAACTACTACTGATTTTTTGCAGTTTGAACTAAAAGTTTTGAATGAGAGTATTAACTTTTTAGGTGTAAATGTCACTTATATGAATACCAAATTTGATGCAACTATTCATAAGAAAAAATGTACAGGCTGCTAGGTACATTCATGCTTATAGCATGTATCCAAAACATACTTTAAAAAGTATAGTTAAGAGCCAGTTTATGAGGGCAAGTAGACTTAATACAACTAATGATGGTTTCTTTAAAGATATGGCAGCTATGGCTGATGATTTTGCACTAAGAAAATATGATCAAGCATTAATTCAAGATACTGTGTATTTTGTTAAGTTGGAAAGAGATAAAATTAATAAAGCTTATTTTTTAGGGCTAGGTCAGACTTGATTGATAAATGTATTGCTGGATAATATTGATTAGCTATGTCACGAAATATAATAGATGTACTCCACATGTAAGAGCCATCATTGAAAAGAATTGGTGTATGATTAAATCAGATAATGAGCTCAGAAAATTGATTGTTGATAGACCTCATTTTATTTATAAAAAGAAGAAGAATCTATACTGATATTTATGCTATAAAGATATAGGATATAATAGTAAGAAATTAGATTTAAGTCTAAAGAAGGTAACTGTTCCTTGTTATAATTGTAAGGTTTTCAAATATAACAATTTATCAAAAGAGTTCATACATCCTGTTACACAGCAACTTTCATTTCTTATGTATATGCTACTTGCAATACAGAAAATGTAGTTTACTTGGCTAATTGTGAAAATTGTTGCTGTTTTTACATTGGAAAAACTAATCAGAAGTTAAAGGACAGGATATCTTCACATTTATCTGAAATGGGTAGGAAAATTGATTCAAATGCACTATATAAACATATTTTAGCACATGGGAATGCCCGTAATTTTAAATTTAGAGTTTTACAGAAAGTTTCACTTTGTGGTAGAGGAGGTGATATAGTAAATAGAACAGAAATTGAGGAGTATAAATGGACTAATTATTTCAGGATAGACCATTTACCTGGTCTGAATACACTGAATAGTGTGAAACCACTGCTACTAAAAGAGAGAGGAACATATGTTGTTTAAGAAGTGTTATAATACATTTGTATTTCTATATTGCTATATATATATATATATATATATATATATATATATATATATATATATATATATATATATATATATATATGGGTTAATTTTTTTGTCAGAGTTATGTTTCTTTGACAAAGAAAAGTATGACCCCAATTACGCTAATGTGCACTTCAAAGAAAGTGCACCTTCGCGAATTCTGGTTCACCGAACCGGTAATAAAAAGAAAATTGCACACTGTAAAGACAGTTTTGCAGGGGGCCAAGCCCCCTGCACACACCCCACACCCCCGCTACTTTCTATATACTAACTCCGAGATCGCACTACATGCTACAAGCATGCTACAGTGGGGATAAGGGAATATACCCGTTTCCCCATTGTAGTCCAATCTCAGAGTTAGTATATGTAAAGTAACAGGGGTAAAGGGGGTGTAGAGGGGCTTGCCTCCCTGCAAAAGTACGACCCTATTTACGTGAAAGTGCACTTCAACGAAAGTGCACTTACGTGAATTCCGGTTCACAGAACGGTAATAAAAATAAAATTGCACACTATAAAGACAATTTTGCAGGGAGGCAAGAAATGTAACTTCGACAAATAAAAGTAGCTATATATATATATATATGTACACACACACACACACACACACACACACATATATATATATATATATATATATATATATATATATATATATATATAGTGATATATTGTTTTAATGTTTCATAGTAATAGTTCTATAATGTTTTGTATAGTATTTTTTATATATCTTAATTGCTTGTCATGCAACTTTGTATTGGATGGCTGTTGACTGAATTCACTATTTAAACTGGATGTTTTACCTGTTTTTATTAACATTGAAGAAGAGTTGTATGTATTCGAAAGCTTTGCTATATTTAATAAACGTATGTGGGTCAGTTGGACCATTGTTTTTTATTGGTGTTAAGTTTTGAAAAGAGAAAAAATTTGACTACTTAAATGACAAAGCCTAACCTAAACCTATTACGGATAACAGCTCTGGTTTTACAGACCTTAACACTGAACAGTCATGTGAACCTGTTGGTCAGTTTGATGAAATTCTCCCTTTATATGCCTTTTCAGGCATTCTCAGAGGATTTTAGATCACAACAACCCACATCAGATGTACCAGGGGATGAAACTGTACCATTAGTCAACATATATGAGCATGAATCACAGGAGTTCAAACAGGAGGGTCAGGCATCGGCATGTTCACTAGATATTGACTTTTGTTTCCAAAGCACTGATTCTGCTTCTAACTTGCCTATTCTGTCTAACATGTATGGTGACTTTAAAATGTACATTTGTAGTGAACAAATGTTTATACCAGAATGCATTAATTTATTGGGAAAACGTTTTTCTATTGTTTAGACAACCAGATCACATATTGAAAACACTATGATTGACTTAAAGCTCTACACAAGGAAACTTAATTTCAAATTGTTATTTAGACTGGAAGAAAAATGATGATATTGGTAACAATTTTTACAGAAGGAGTTATTTAACCCCTTACACCCTTCTCTTTTTGTATTTGGAAAAACTGTGCGAGTATGATTTTAGAAACCTTTTAAACAACAGGTAAAGCATCATTGATTTCAACATAACATTTACGGAAAGGTGTTTGTTGAAGAATTTATAGTCAAACAGGAATATTAGTCATGAGGCCTGATAAAGTGGGAGGTGGTGATTTTATGTAGAGCAATGATTACAATAAGAAAATTAACCTGATTTTTCATAATGACACATATGGTGAATCTTCTATTAACTTTGTCAGTGTTTCTTATTCTAAGATTAACTTTTTACTTAATGACTTAATGGACCAAGGACAAATTACAGGTGGTATGTTTCTTTTGCTTAATGTACAATATCCTTTAGTTCCGTCAGTTTTTGGGATCCCAAATTCATAAAAGTATGGAGGATCCCCCTTTAAGGCCTATTATTAATGCATGCAGATCAAAAACGCACCCCATTGCCACATGTATTTTGAACCTTTTGCCCACCTGTGTAAAGATTCATTAGACTTTTACGTAAACTCAACAAGGTGGTGTTTTAGGAAGGACTAGTATTTCTTACAATTGATGTTACTGAATTATTTAATGTTATTCCTCATGACATGGGTCTTGAATGGTTCCAAGAATTCTTAGTTGAATCAGCTTCTATTTCATCTGCAAAAATTAGAATCCTTAAATAAATAATGGAAATAGTTTTGAAAAAGAACTACAATTTTTTTTGTTTGAAGGACAATAGTTTTTACAACTGAAGGGTGTGGCAACGGGAGCTGTGTGTGCCCTGGATTTTGCTAACATTATGATTCAGTGGGAGAAAAGTATATATTAAGAGAGGATACAAAAATTCATAGTCCATATACATTCGGTTTTTGGATGATATCTTTATTATTTGGAGACAGCCTTGTAATAAGATTGAATAATTTATTAATTATAATAATTTAACCACTTATTTTTTTAAATTTACTTATAATATTGGAATGGATAGTCTTAACTACTTAGATGTCGATGTGTATAAGAACGGTAGGTCAGGCAGATTTGTGACTATTATTTATAGGAAACTGGCCTACTCAAACTCATTTTTATTTCATACTGTCACCCTCCCTACGAGAAGAAGGGGGTTGTAAAGGTCCACTATGTACATTAGCCAGAATGGTTTCAGAAGTTGATATGTTTTTAATAGAGTGTGACAAACTCTCTAAAATAGTTTTAATTAGAGAATACTCCATTGACCTTATTTTAGAGGTACAGAAAGAGGTTGTTTTAAAGAGAGAGAAGGGAATTTATTGCCCAATGGTGAAAGACCAGGGAATTAATGTAATTAATGACAATAATTGAACAATAAGTCCTACATATTTGATTTTTACTACTTACAGTGTTGAACATTTTATGATATTAAGTACATACTGGAGATTGGAACATTTTTATGCAGAAGAACACTACTGACAAGGCTGGATTCAAGCCCCACATAGTTTGTAGGAGGGGAAAGACTATTAAGAACTTGCTAGAATTGAGTGAGCATTCCAACCACACTTATTCCAACAAAAGTCCTGGTATGTTCAAATGTGGCCCTTGTCTGCAGTGCAGACACATTTTTTAGAGGAATCTGTTGTGCTCAATAAAATTTTGATAAAACCCCCTACCCATTGTAACTGCAGCTTAATGGTTTAGTGTACATAGCCTTATTGTCAAGTATGTTATTTTTCATGTAGGGAAAACTGAGAGAAGACTTATTGAACATATACATGAGCATATGTATGCTATTAAATACAAAAACTGTAAAAAATGCTTTATACAAACAGATTCAGATTTGCCCTACACATTGTTTTCTTTTTATAGTTCTAGATACAATTGAAAAAAAAATAGGAGGAGGCCCCTGGAAAGGCTTACTTCAATATAGGAAGTTGACCTGTCAAATTAAAGTGAATGCTTGCCATCAGCCAGGACTTAATGAATCCACATCTAAAGATAGTATCTTAAAACTTAAATTATATGTTGTTTGATGGGTATGATATTCTTTTTGTATAATGTATTAACATGATGAGTGGATGGTAACAAGAATTTACTAAGTTTTTACTCTGATGTAATTTACTTTTTGGCAGTACTGTTTATTAGTGACAATGTTTCTTTAAGAGAGAGTAGCCTATTTAACTTTTTAATGAGATTAAAATTATGATTGGATGAATCAACTGCATGTGATGAACAGGTACTTTTTAAAAGTTTGTTTCAGTGTGCTGTTTTTTTTTTTTTGATGAAGTCCTCTGATTAGAGGGGCAAAAGCATTTAACAATGGATATTAAAAACTCTTTTTTTACTACTTGTTTATGCCATTTGTGGTTTTTGGTGATGGCTTCTGTAGAGTATTACTGTCATCGGATGCTTGTAATTCTCTACTGAATGAGTTTCTTTTTAAAAAAGATGTTTAAAAAATTCAGGATGTGCTCGGCCATGCATGACCTCCAAGCCCCTGTATCTGCAGACACTGCTTCTGTGTCCACAGTGACATTTTCCAATAAAAACACTTTGTCTTCACCAAACCCATTTTCTAAAGACAAAGTAAGCAAGTGGCTAGAATCACATGAATAGAAGCTTGACAGTGTTTAATTACTAGGCACACGTCATTTCCAAGTTTGTCTCTAGGTGCCCCATCACGAAAGTTAGCTCTGAACAAGGCAGCTTGGTTGCTGCTGGTTTCCGAATAATTTTATTTATTTATTTTATTTTACATTTGTTAACTGGGATAGTCCGTCTGGGTGTGAACCCATTTTCAGGAGAGGCCCAAGGAGAAAAGCTCCATAAAAGAGTAATTACATAGGCAAAAAAAAAGAATAAATAACAGTAATATTTTGAAGTAATTCTAAATATACATCATAATCATTAGATGCATTATAGAATATATAGGATAAAAATAATATCTATAGGATAAAAATAATATACATTGATACAAAAACAACATATACATTGGATGAAAGAGTTAAATCATAGAGGGGAAAATAGAGCGACAAAAAGGTAAATTAGTCAGGATTAACTAAAGTGGATAGGAAAGAGGTGGGGGTTAGAGGAAGATATCAGATAAGAAAGAAAATATGTTATTAAGGATAGTGATAAGGCATATGGAGAAGGGATTAGCCTGGATTGATACAAGCTCAGATCCAGTGGCTATATAAGTAGTAATTTAGTTGTTTCTTGAATTGAGTTATATCAGTGACATTTTAATATATATTGGGGGATAGAATTCAAAATTTTGTAGATATAGTGGGGAAAAAAGAGAATCCCCAGCCTGGTTGTTATTTTTGGAGATTTTTGGAAATTTGCAGGAGAGTTTTATGTCTAGATCGGAGAAGACTAGTGTCATTATAGGGTTTGAGTAAGTGTTATAATGCTGGGATTTTGTCAGGCTGATTTACTAAATAGGGAGTAAAAATAAGTTGAATATAGGTTAGGTAATGGGGGAGTTCTAACCAGTTTAATTGTTGTAGGGAGGAGCAGTGGTGTAATAATGGGTACTAAACATTATTGGCAGAGCTTACAGGTGGCAGTGGATGGAACATCAGCTTCCATTCAGAGAGGAGTTCTTCATCCACAGGACCAGACTTTATTTCCCTCTACACTCTGACACATGCTGGATGCAGAGGTCATATAGCTGGTTCCTTCTTCAGAGAGAATGAAAGGTTTCTACTCCAGAATTTTCCCGGTCCCCAAAGAGCTGTCTTGGAGGCTGGTGTTCCAACTATCTTTTTTGAACACTTTTGTCAAGGTCCCCAAGTTCACGATGCTCACCCTGCAGACTGTGCACCCTGTAGACTGTGCTTCTTCTGCCAGACCACTGTTTCATGGTGACCCTGGACTTAAAGGATGCATTTCATCATATCCCATTTGCTTATCACTTCAGGAGATATCTGATATTTGGTGTGTGTTTCCCACTATTCCTTCTATTACTTATCTACATTACCTTTTGGACCATCCACTGCACCTCGAGTGTTTATAAAATCCCTTGCTCCAGTAATGGCTCACTACTGTACTCTTGACAGTCACATTTTTCCTTGGACAATTTGCTGATCTGTGCAGAGTTTGCATCCAGGTATTTAGATTTACAAGAGAGAAGGTCTCCACCTTACTCTTCCATCTAGGGTTCAAGTTGAGCCTTTAGAAGTCATGCTTGACATCCTTGCAGAGACTCCTCTTCCTGAAGTGCTTAATCGACACTGACAAAAGAATGGCGTTTCTACCTGAAGACAATGTTATGTACTGCCAGACAACTTGTTAGGAATTCTTCAGGAGAAACATCATCATGGCAAGAGATTTCCTAAAAATTCTAGGACTGATGGCGTTTATGATTCTCATAATGGCATCATTTCCACACGAGAAAAACTCAATGGTATGTACGAAGTTGTTGGACTGAGCACCTACTTTCCCCTGGAATACACGTTGCCAGTGCTGCCCTTCATCAAACATGAGCTATGATGGCAGTGGCGGGGAGCACAGTTGAGTAGCAATCCAGGGCTTCCCTTCTTCCCACCTGTTCTGATGCAACTCCATCCAGGTTAATTTATCTGACGTTGCTTGGTGAGCTGTGTCATTGAGAGTGTTAAGTGCAGGCTACTTGGAGTCCTAAGGATGCACCGAAGCACATCAACATCAGGGGAAATAATGGGGGTTATTCACGTTTCAAAAGTCCTTCACCACCAATGAACTCTGGGTCCTCCTGTTTCTGTTAAGGACAACACCACAGTGATGTGGTACCTCAACAAAGAAAGGGATACAAAGTCATTACATAGACATGTGTCTGGACCATTTCTCCCTGGGCCTCTGCTGAAAATTGGCTTTGTCCCAAGTCGGACTTTCCCAGTAAACAAATGTTAAATAAATAAATACCCTCTATGCCAGTTTGCAGTGATGGCCTGAGAGTTGGCTTTACAGCATTCTCTGACTCTTCAGTCATCATACATGCCACCAGAACAAAACATTGTGGCAGACAAGCTATGCAGGTTCTGGGTAGACTCCTACAAGTGGCAGCTTAAGGCAGTAGTATTCCAGGATGCAGTTCTGATGTGAGGAATGTCTCAAATAGATCTGGTTGCCTCCTTTCAAAGCAGACAACTGGAGAAATTTTATTCCAGATATTCTTGCAGCCATGCTTGGAGGGCAGACACATTCTTATTCCCTTGGATAGGAATGTTCTTGTGTGCCTTTCCACCTTTTCTACTGATTCACAAGGTACTTTTGAAGATTCAGAAAGGTATACCAAAGATCATCATGGTGACCCCTTACTGACCCAGGCAATTGTGGTTCTGCCTTATAATGGTAGTAGTCAAGGGCATTCACCACAGACTTGCTCACACAGTCTCAGGAGTAAATGGTGCACCCTAGTTTGGAACAAATATAACTGACAGACAGGATGATTCAGTCTTGATTCCATTTAAGTATTTGTTTCATAAGGCTATGTAACAGGTGCTAAAGGAAGTCAGAAAATGGAAAGAAGGTCCCTCGAGGTTAACATCCCTCTGGTCCTGGAATATTTGTGATAGCTACTTCAGAATGGCTTATTGTATGCAGCCATTGAGGTACATTTAGTGTCCATCTCTCCTTGTTTTCCAGTGGGATCCCCCTTTTCTCCTGTTTTGGTAAAACAGGTCTGAAAGGAGTATTGCATATGAGACCCCCCTCACAAGCAAATTCCTCCTTCATGGGATCTCAACTATGTTACGGAAAAATTGACCTTACCATCCTTCAAACCTGCTACTCAGGCTGATCTGAGGCTCTTAACATGGAATATTGTTTTTTTTTTTTTTATTGCTCTGACTTCTGCATGGCAAGTCTCTGAGCTGCAAACAATCATGGTTGGGCAACCTTACCTAGTTTTCCAAAAGGATAGGGTTATGTTATACAGTAACCCCTTTTTCATGCCAAAAGTGTTCTCAGAATTCACTCCCAGTCAGTCTATCAAACCATCCTGTGCTCTTTCCTGAACCTAAGAATGAAGGAGAAGGGGATACTTCATACCTTGAATATGCACCAGTAGCTCAGGTGCTGCCTTGATGGAACAAAACCCTTCAGAAAGGATGACAGACTTTACTTCCTACATAGGAGCAAAGAAGAGCCAAACTGTATCTTAGCAAACCAGTACTCATTAGTTGTCCTCTGGTATTGTTTTTTGTTGCACTCATCATGGCAAAGCAAATCCAGCTAAGATTAAAGGCACATTCTACCAGGGCCTTTTTCTCTTCAGTGGCGTATTGGAAAAGACTGGACTCTAGATTTATTCTAGAGGCAGCAACTTGATATTTGGTCCATACCTTTATGAAGCACTACAAGCTGAAAGCCTTTTCTAGATTCAGAGGAGGCTTTGCTAAGACCATTTTCTAGGTGCTCCTGGACCTTTATCCTTCCTTTTCCCAGATTAGTTAAGCTTTTGGCATTCTACCCAAATGCCAGTAAGGCAGTACATTTGTTGAACATAGTGCAGTTGCATCACCTGCTGGCAGTACCGACCCACCATCCCCCTTTTTGGATGTACATAGTTTTGTGTTGGAGCTGCCACTAAGCTATGGTCAGTGGCCTTTATTGGGGTATTTGTGTGTGTGGGGGGGTGGGAGTTGGAAGAGGAGGTGTAAACAAAGCTTATCTTTCCATCTTCTCTTCCTTCTGGAACCTAGAAAACTGAAAGGTGTTTTCTATGGGAGTCTATAAAGCAGTCCCAATACTGATAGGTGATTGGTCCATCCATCACACTCACAGGCAGGCAGTCAGAGGGACTCTGGCCTTTGTTAGAGGAAGGAAAGCAGGGCACTACTGCTTGGATATCCATAAGGCAGTGTGTTCTATGAACATGTACTTTTACAGGTAAGTAGGGCTTATGCAACTGTACGTTTTGTTTCTCCTGCTTCTGCTGTTTCTTCCCCTTGGAAGAGGTATAAAGATTTCTCTTCCGAGGAAGAAAACTCTGAATTTGATGCTAATTCTTTGGCATTCTCTTTCTGGATTAATTTCCCTGTAGGTTTTAAATCTGAGGAGGAAGATACTATGTGCTCTGATTCTCCATTAGAAGAATTATCTTTTGGGGCTGTGGTGTTAAAGATGCAGCATTTTCAGTGGGAGTATAAGCAGGTGTCAGATGTCCAAAATTATATTATGGCATTTTGTACAAGAGAGTTCCTAAACAATCTGAGATTTCTCCTTATCTGGAAGCATTAGAGGATATTTTTATCACTGTTTCTCTTAACCCAGGATCTCAGCCCCCTGCCCATAATAAACCTGACAGATTCTGTAAGCTCCCTGACTACAATAAGTTTCTGTACAAAAATCCTTCTGATTGTGCTGTTTATCTCCCTGGTGTCTGGTAAATCTTCTAAGCCTTTTCTTTCCTCTAACATGTTGCCAGATGATAAGTACAGCAGAGTTTTTGATAGGCATGGCAAAAAGGTGTACACATCAGTTCCTTTGTCCTTCCTTGACATTAATTGTCCAGCTTATATGATCAGGTATCTCTCTTCTATTTGAGGGACATGAATACTCTACTTTCTGACATGCCAGACACAGGCAACAAAACTTCTGCTCTTTCCCTTTTGAATTTTGCTACTCAAGTGGCCAGGCATTCTATTAAATGCAGTTGTGATACCACTGATGTATCTTCCAGAGCAGCTGCTAGAGGTTCTGCTTTAAGAAGATTTTCTTGTCTTACATAACCATCCTTACCAGAAGGTGTTAAGCCCAAATCTTTAGATTACCCTCAGGATCAAGAACACCTTTTTGATATTGCTGCAGCTGAGCTTTTGAAAAAATTACAACAGATCTGCCTTCTCCTGTCCAAAAAGTAAGAGGAATTATCCTTCTAAGGCTGGCCCCTTTTTTTAAAAAAGAACTGATTGCATTCCAAATTATTAAAAGTTAAAAAAAAAGAAATTCCAATATATAAATCTCAGCAGGATTTCAAGGGGTCAAAACCCTAATTTCCTGTCAAGCCAGCCACCTTACAACTATCCCTCCCCCCATCTTGGCCATTCTTCTCTTCATCTTTCACAGAAACTATCCCTTTCTCTTCTGGTTCTGTCCATCATTCAGAAGGGTTACCGGATATCTTGTCTCTTTCCTCTGGTACACTTGGGCATTCAACAGCTTCCTTCTGACCACGTTGTACACTTGGGCATTCAACAGCTTCCTCCTGACCACGTTTCACTGATCTTTCTTATTCTTTAAGACCTTTTATCTCAGGGAAGCATAGAGTTGGCTGTCTGACCTTCAGGGAGAAGGGTTTTACTCCAAATTGTTTCTACTTCCCAGGAATGAAGGAAGGTGAGTGGAAACCCATTCTGGATTTGTCAATTCTCAGCATCATTTCAGTGGTACTAAGTTTCAGAATGTTGATCCTGCAATCCCGTCTTCAGATGATCTTCTCTCAGGTTATTCTTGTGACATTGGATACACGAGTGCATATTCCCATTCATTTAGATTGCAGGAAATGTTTGAGATTCTGTGCTTTACTATTTCAGTTTTAATTTTCTGCTTTTGTCATTGATCTTTCCAGTGCCTCAAGGGTATTCACAAACTACCTTGCTCCTGTTATTGCTTTTTGAAAGCTTCAGGGTATTCAGATTTGAGCTCCTGATTTAAACTACTTCAAGGGACAAATGTGTTGCAGATCTGTACTTTGCTGTAGATCTGCAACACCTGGGATTCACTTTGAACTTTAAGAAGTCCCTTATGATTCTGACCCAAGACTTTGTGTTCCTTAGATATAAGCTCAGTACTCTTAATAACAGCTTTACCTTCCTCCAGACAAGGTACAGTCTGACAGATTACCTTTATTCTCCTCTTCCCTTAGAACTGATCTCAGCAAAAGAGAAGTTAAGAGCACTGTGGTGCATGGCTTTTTTAATTCCTATGATAGTTTATAGTAGACTCCACTTGAGGAAGATTCAGTGGTATCTGAAGTCAGCTTAGACTCAGCACTGACATCCCCTGAACTTTACTTATTCCTGTCTTTCACTTCATCAAGAATAAATTTCTTTGGTGGGTCAACCAAATTTCACTCAATCCAGGTTCCTTTCCCTTGCCAGAATCTCTTCACAAATGCCTCAGACCTTGCATGAGGGGCATGTTTGATGAACGTAAAAGTAAAGTTCTTTTGGGCAAAGAAAAATATTAAGAAAATAAGGGCATTACCACAGCAATGTGATACATAAAAAATGAGGGGGGGTGCAAAGTATTGTTGCCTCTGCAGATTGCCAGTGACTTCTTGGAACATTACTGTTCAATACAATCTCTCTCGCTCTCTGTCTTCAAGCAGTTTACTTCTCCTTAGAGAAAAACATGTTGGCTGACTCATTGAGCAGCTCCAGTGTAGTCCCTCGGATGTTAAACAGAGAGGTCTTCCTGTAGATTGCCATCAGTGAGGTACTTCTCAGATAGTTCTGTTTGCCTCCTGTGTAAAAAGGCAACTTATGTTGTTTTGCTCCCAAGTGCCATGCCCAAATGTATGGAGAATAGATACCATATCTTTCTTATGGAAGGGGAGATAACTTTATGCCTTTCTTCCCTTCTCTGATTTCCAGAGTGATCCTCTAAATCAAGGAGGACAAACCAAAAGTTTTGTTGGGGACTCCCTTTTGACCAAGACACCCCTGGTTTCTCCTTTCAGCTGGCCCAGGGCAATCACTACAAATTACCGCACAGGATGGAACTGCACACACAACACAGTGGACTGTCTTATCCATCCGTATCTCCAAACTCTAAATGTAACCATTTGGATGATAGGATTTTGATTCCATTTAGGCACATTTTTTTCAGATGAAGTGGTATAGATATTACAATGAAATCTTCTGTTTACAGATGGAAAATATGTTCTGTTTCATGCCAGGAGAAGAAACAGGCCCCTTAACAAATTGTTTGTCCCTGCTATTCTTTTTGTGTGAGCTGTTTAATTTAGGTCTGGCATTTTCTTCCTTCAAAGCACATTTCTGCTTGTCTGCCCATAGACCAACCTCTTTCTTTATGAGTTAAGGTCAAATAGTTTTTGAAAGGTGTCCTACACATTATTCCACCTACTTACTTACTACTTAGAACCTAAAGTATTACTTGGAAAAACTTCATTTTTCAGCATTTGAGCCTGATTCTTCCTCTTCTGTTAAAATCTGTTCTTGGAACACTGTTTTGCCTGTAGCTGTGACTTCAACCAGGAGGGTTTAGAACTCCAAAGAATTATGGTTACTTCAATTTTTCCAGCTTCCAAAAAAACAGGGTAAACCTTAGGACTAATCCTCCATTTATGTGTACGATAATTAATGAGCTTTCCTTAAGTCAGTCCATTCACCTCCCCATCTTTTTTCCTTCTCAAAACTAAGTACAGAGACTCTTGTATTCCTTAGCTGTCCAGAGATAACCCAAATTTTACCTGGGCAAAACAAAAGGCATCAGAAAATCTAACCAATTCTGTTTTCTTTCAAGACAAAAAAAAAAATTAGATGTCCCTCTATATCACTGTTGTAGTATTCGGTACAGAAAGGAATGTCCTGCCCAGGGCAGCCCATCTTTTTGGCCAGTATAAATATGCTTAAAAGAGATCTTGTTTCCACCATGTTACATTTATGCTCCCCACACAGAAAGTAAGGCATAAAAGGAAGTTATGGACAAAACTACCCCCAAGTTCTTTTGTCGTCAGTTCAAAAGCCGTTGTTGCCAGTTGGTTTTAACATTTTTGTTGCTGTACTGAATATTTAGCAACACCAGATAAGTGCCTCATTGGGGTTATTTTTCATATTTTTAATTTTACTTTCTTGGTCCTGTTTTTTTTTTTTAATCACTACCTAGAGTTCATGTCATCCAAGAAGGGAAAATGTCAGTGTGGGAGGCAGATTCCGATAAGGATTGTCACAAAACAGAGTCTTTTTGTTTGGGCGCTTCCCATGACTATACCTCTTGTATCTGTAAGGCATTTGTGCCTAAGACACTCGGAATACATCTTTCCTGACTGTTTATATTAAAAACCAGCAGTTTAGGCAGTTAGTCCAGGGTACCATGGTGGAATTCTTTAACCCCAAGATACACTGGCTTGGATATACTGGCTTGGTAAGAAGGCCAAGAAGTTTTGGCTGGATTCTTTAGCTGTCCAGCCTCCACCAGATGTCCCTCTAGAAGCAGGTAAATAGCTCTGTACATCATTCGGTGTTTACGTCTATTTCCTCTGCACTGACCCCTGCCGGAGGACAGCCTGGATCCATTTTTGCACACATCCTCTGAGGCTTTGCAGGCGCCTGCTATGGCTGCTGAGGGGGGACCACTGTTGATTATCTTGAAGGGTCCTAGAGGGATTCTACAAATATTGGTCAGGGAGGATGTTCTGGGTTCTCTTCTCAAATCTTGTCAAGGGTCGGAACCTCCAGTATTTGTTAATGCTGATGTCCCTTCTAAGAAAGACAGAAACTGAAGCATGTTTCAGTCTGTCCTATGGATCCTCAAAGGGAATGGCATATATATATATATATATATATATATATATATATATATATATATATATATCTGCGTGTGTGTGTGTATATATATATATATATATATATATATATATATATATATGTGTGTGTGTGTGTGTGTGTGTGTGTGTATGTATATATATATGTGTATACATATATATGTATAGTTATGCAAGCTGAACTAAATCAGAGGTATCTAATGTGATCTACAAAAATAAGTATATTTAAAGATTGCATTGCACTTTTTGAACCGTTTTCTGCGGATTTAGTATTCCAATGTTTACTGTTGCTGCTGCTTTAACTGTTATTTTTTTGCACTTTTTTTATCCTAGTTCTTCTGTATCTTATAGCATAGGCTAGATTCAGATCTGCTGAATCTAGGCTGTATGGATATTCAAAACCAGACATCCTACATTAGGAAGGCCCTCTTGCACCCTTGTGGTAGAAGTGTGCAGCCTAGAACACATTTGAGTTGGGGATTGTTGGGGGAAGGCTCAGTTTTGGGCTCTCTCATTGGCTAGTTAGAGTTAAAACTGTTTAACTTTGTTTATATTTAAACAGCGCATTTGTGCCTAGCTGTGCACTGCGCAGCAGGGCTTAGCACTGCCGTGTACAGCTGCAAATGGTTAGAAAGACAAATTTTCTTTTGATAAGTGCAAAGGAACTCTCCTAATCTTCTCTGCGCAACACGTTTGTGCACTGCTGCCTGGAGAGCAACTTAACTGAGCATTTTGAGGCATCAACACAGATTTCTACTAAACCTCCCTGTAGATTAGCTGATTTTATTAGTCCTACAACAGAACCTGGTCCATCTTGCCCACCCCCCTAGTTATTTCAGAATACACCTGACATGGATGGACAGTTTCCCAACGTTTCTTCAGCCAGCTTGAGTGACATTGATATTAAGAGGCAATGGAGCCAATTGCCTCATGTTTACTTGCAACCTATTATTCCTACAACATACAAATACAATATGTGAGAGATGTATCTCTACCATGAAGGTGGAAACAATGCTCTCTCTCACATAACAACAAACCAGATATCAAACAAGTTGTCAGCACGTACACTTCTCCTCTTCCACAAACAAAGTGCAGAACACATAAACCCAGATACACGAAGGTACTCGCAGAAGTTTACCAAAAGAGCAGAGATTTTTTCAAGTGCAAACCTTCACACAATGTGGTCCCAACAGAATCTACCACACAAAAGCAAATATATCAGTGTGTCATCCATTAAGCCCCTAAGGCAAAAATACCTCAAAACCGAATGTCTTGGTTATAGGCGTTTCCATACCGAGACACACAGATGTCCCCCTCAGCAGGCTGGATAAAAAAACGGCCACAGTCAGCTGCCTGTCAGGTGCCAGGATCTGCCAGATCATGCATGCACTTACATTTCTCAACAGCAAGCAGTGTTATGACTCTGTCATAGTCCATGTTGGAGTGAATGACTTCAGACGTACCTTACTGGACTATGTGAAGAAAGACATGACTGAGCTGTCAGATTGTGTGTCCCATGCAGGTATTTCCCTAGCCCTAAGCAGCATTCTACCTTCACCCATGATGATGCCTTAGTACAAACAAAAAATTATCGACTTAAACAATTGGCTTAGCTTCTGGTGTCAGTCCAGGAGGATCCAATATTTGTCAGCTTAGGTTGATATTGCCAGAGATAGTCTTCACCTGTCACCTCTTGGCTTTCGGTTACTGGCAAAGGTAATTGCCTCACCCGTAGTGTCTTTTTTAGTTAATGTCATAAGAACAATATTCCAGATGTAAAAATGTCATCTACAGACAAACTCAACTTTATGTGATTAATGCTAGCAGTCTAAATCAGAATCCGCACTCACTGGAAACACTGCTTACTTGGGAAGATGACATTGTCTTTGCAGCCACAGAGACATGGTTCAAGGTCGCAGAGAGTACCCCAGCCGTGCAAGGCTACAATACCTTCCAGACATTCAGACCACGAAATGAAAGTGAAAGAACTAAAGGAGGACGTTATCCAACTTCATTAAAGACAATTATACCTCAAGATGTATGACCCCATTATAAACTCAAGTTTGTCAAATGACAAATTCAAAAAATTTAAGAGAGCCTTAAAGAAACATTATATCCATAGTCATATATTGCTTAAAAAAAACATATAGCACTAGTTGGGAGTTAAGAAGGTGCAATCTAAAGCCAAGAATACCTCACAGTATTAAAATAAAAATGGATAGCTGAACCACTTTCATTAAAATTGATATAATTTATCAAGTCCACTGAAAAACACTTATTATGCTAGGATCATCTATATATACCGACTTGAATTAATAATACTACGGACCATGTTCAAATACTGTACACATACAAATATTAAGTATAATTAATTATTTTTGATATGCCTTCATTTTAAGAAGGCTCACTACAGTGATAATGTTATTGAGTCCTGGAGGTGCATTAGCATTTAGGAAAATTTGCCACCACAGTTCATTTTGTTTTAATATTATAGACCAAGGGCCACCTCTCGGATTTGTTTCTACTTTCTCTAATATGGCAAACTGGAAAGTATGCTCAACATTTCTAGAAATGTGTTTATACAGGGCTTTAGTTGACTTTGCTTTTTTAATATTTTACATGTGTTCGTATATGCGTTAAGCTTCTGCTCCTTTTTTCCAACATAATAAACTGGACAGTGGGTACATAAAGTGACATAAACCACACCATGAGAAGTGCAATTAAAGTGCCCTAAATGGATCAAAACAAGGTCCTCATTAAAAAACAAGCCACCCTTGCGAACATCTAGTATAAATAGTTTATACAACAATAGAAAGAAACTGCTGTCAAAGAATAAGAGGGAACGTTCTCAGTAGAACACCCTCCACAGCAAATTAGACATCTTGTAAAGTCCTTTAAAGCTAATTATGAAACTAAATTAATATCCCTAGCTAAGGAAAATCACAAAAGGGAAGGCCCAGCTTTGTGCTGAGTTAGTAGTGGATGGTACTACTCCCACTGAACATGAGGACATCACCAACCTGATAGTGGACAGGTTTGTTGAAAACTTCACCCCCCCTGTCCTCACCAATCATACCCCAAAGCATACCTGTTACCAGTCCTCTACCCAATATCTCCAAAGAACAGGTCATAACCGCACTTTCCAAGGCCAAAAACACTGCTTCTATGGGAACTGATAACATCCCAGGCTGCTTACTAAACAGTCTAAAACAAGAGTTAGTGGAACCACTGGGCATTGACATCAACCACAGTCTAAGTACTGGCTTTGTCCCGGCAGAGTGGAAAATAGCAACCATAATCCCCTTGCGCAAAGAGATTACCTCAACCATCCCTGAGAACTATAGACCCATAAGCCTAATCACCCTTGTCTGTAAGGCCATGGAGAGAATCATCATGGACCTCATCAGCAAGGATATAGGAGATCTTCAAACTCTTGACCCGACTTAGTTTGGCTTTGTTAAGGGCATATCATGCCTGTTAAACCTAGTGGACTTCTCTGATAGTGTCAACAAAACCCTAGATTAAAGCAAAACAGTACATACTGCATATCTCAACTTGGCTAAGGCCTTTGACACAATCCCCCACTCAGGCATCATTAAGAAACTCACCCAGCTGGGGATTAATCCATACATCATTAGTTGGGTAGACAACTGGCTCACTGACACAACGCATATAATCAAAGCTGGAGATTCCACCCCTACCAGCAGACCTGTTACCAGTGGTGTTCCACAAAGTTCTGTGCTGGGCCCCTACTGTTTGGAATCTATTTCTCAGAAATCCAGGGGAAAATAGATGGCCTGTGGCTTACAGTGTTCACTGGTGACTGCAAACTGGGTGCAATCATTGAATCCCCTAGCAATGTCAACAGTCTACAAAATGGGCTCACACAGATAAATGATTGGTGCCAGAACCACGTACTTAAACTCAATGCAAAAAGATGCACTATCATCCCCTCTGGCAAAGGAGAGAAGTCCCTGCAAATTACAGTACTAATAATAGCCTCCTAAGTTCAAACCCAGTGGTAAGATTGGGAATGTAGGTTGATAGCAACCTTAACTTTGATCACCAAATGTCCACAATTGGTAAGGAAGCCTTCTACATTGCACATCTCATAAGTAAGGGCATAGCATCCAAAACTAAGGAGGTTATAACTCCCCTGTACTTGTCTGTCATTAGACCAATAATAGAGTACAATGCACCCTTCTGTGTATGCTCCTTGACAGACACCTGCAGCAACTGGAGAGACCTCAGAGATTTCTCACAAAGAAAATTCAGGGTCTACAACACATGACTTACATGGACAGACTGAAGGTCCTGTCTCTTTACTGTGTATCGTATAGACTGCTTAGAGGTGACTTGTGCCTGGCCTACAAAGCAGTTTAGAACCATGCCTTAATGGAAATGCTGCACATCCACAAATCAAATGGGACAAGAGTCGCTCACTGTAGGGACATTAACAGGACGTGCTGGAGAGACAGATATGTCTCGCAGAGGTTGCCACTCCTCCTGAACAAACTCCTAGTTCGCATAAAACAGAGCTCCCAATGACCCTATTTAAACATAACATAATTGCTTGGGAAACAGTAAATTTACCCCGGGGGTTTCATCTATGTCCCTCTTAGACAGAGACAGTCGATGCTGATGTTAGATTTGCATTGCAAATATAGACTATATATCTTGGTCTAGAAGGGAACAAGGGTATAACATAGCTAGGCTTGTAAAGGCCGTATGGCCCAATAATATGTACGTATACACATATGTATATATTTATAAGCCGCGGTGGTGCAGCAGTAGCGTTGTCGCCTCACAGCAAGAGGTTCTCCCGTTCGATTCTCGGCTGGAGCGCCTTCTGTGTGGGGTCTGCATGTCCTCCCCGCGGTCGAGTGGTGTTCGAAAGACATGCGTGAATGGGTGTGCCTTCTTTGAAGGTTGGGTGTTGAGCTGGCACTGTAAAAATATACTGCCAATCATTAGCGAACAGGAGTTCCGCTGTGGCGATAGCTAACCGGGAAAAGCCGAAAGAAGAACAACATTTATATATAAATGTGTGTGTGGGTATGTATGTATGTGTACACACACACACACACACACACACAGACATATATATATATATATATATATATATATATATATATATATATATATATATGTGTGTGTGTGTGTGTGTGTATATATATATATATATATATATATATATGCATAACAATATGAAATAGGAAAATATATTTGTGTGTGTACATCTCCCTTGCTATGTTTCTTAGATGCCTGTTAGAAAGCAGAGCTGAAAATTTCTTTAAACTTGTCAACTGCTTGTGTCATCAGCCTGCAACATGCACACAGCGAAGAAAAGTCTTGATTCTGCTAGATGTCTACTGCCTGGGAGATTACAGGCAGTGAAACTTGTCAGGTACTAGACAATAAACGGTACAAATAAAATGAAGACTCACAATGTCTACAGCTAAGTGAAAACAAATTATTTGTAAAGCAACAATAAACTTTTGGAAACACACTTCCCTCTTTAGCTCACATTTATAAATAATTACTTTATACGTGTAGTTGTCATAATTATGTGGCTAATGTACACTTGTTTATTCTACTAAGAAGTTTTTGGTGCTGCAGGTAATGAATGCTGCAAGTCAGTAGTGTGTAAGTGAAGTTTAGAGAATGTTTGAATTGTTCTTAGACATAGTTACAAAAGCTTGTTGACTGTGATGTGGTGGATGCTTCTTGCCAGCAGTGAGTGAAGGAAAGGGAATACATTTGTTGTTTCAACAAAGTTAAATTTGTACTACACTTTAGTTGAGTATGTACAGGGTGTAAGATCCTGGGCAATTGACTGAGGAGATGATTGAGCCTGTCAGGTTGGGGCAGATTGTTAGGTGTCGTAGCACTGAGAAAAGTAATACCTTATCAAACTATATCCCTAGGAAGTGTTTAAGAAGGTGCCCAGCTTCTTGCTGTGTGTGTGTGTGTGTGTGTGTGTGTGTGTGTGTGTGTGTGTGTGTGTGTGTGTGTGTGTGTGCACATTATGTTTTAGAGTTCTGAGAAGGAAGCACTTGTTCTTTTTTAGAGCAGTGTGTCTGTATTTGCCTGTCTTCTGCAGAGCATGAACTGACTGTGTGTGTGCAGCATTTCAGTGTGCTGAGTAGGGAGCACCTCTCAAACTTTATCCCTTTGAAAATTTTAAAAGAGGTGTGATTTGCTTTGTAAAATACCTGGCTGCCTGTGTTGAAACACTGTTGATAATGCTGATCACAATGAGATAGCCGTGTTGATGAATATACCTTGTTTGTGTTTTGTTGATAAAAAAATCTGTCAGGCAGATGACCTTGGATTTAAAGGACTGCACACATTTTTTAAATAATTTTCCTGTATTTCTGTGGTTTGGATTTTTTTTGCTTTGAATTTATTAATGTATTTTGTACAGTGCCTGTTTTTTATGTATTTTGCTAAATTTAAAGTTTGAATGCAACCTTATAAGCAAAAACCCCACAGTGTGGAAAAACACTTGTCAGTCTTTGTGCTGTGTTTATTTCCATGAAACAGAGTCGGCTTCCTGTTCTGCTCTAGCAAATAATCGCATACTGAGATAATGTTATTGCCTGTATGCAGGTTAATGTTTTTGAGGGATTGAGAATCGAGATGCTATAGGAGGCCAGTGTCATGTTATGGAAAATGTTGCAAGGGAGGATACAATTACTTATGCCCCTGAACTAGCCTTATTTTATGCTTTCTTATTACATATGTGAAAGCATAGAATTTCTGTGACTCAAACAAAACAGTTTACAAATGTCCTTTGTTCTAATCAGTTTTCATCAGTAACACAGAACTTAACTGAATTTTTGTATAATTTAAATCTTAGAAGGGAACTGCAGGAACTTCAGAATATTTATAAGCAAAGCACAGAACATGCAGCACAGCAAGCAGAGTTGATTCAGCAACTGCAGGCGCTTAATGCAGATACACAGAATGTACTACGAAATCAGGAGAATGCACACACTGCTGAAACAATATCGTATCAAAAGGTAAGAAGAACACTCTCTTTTGAAAGAAAGGTGTTCATTTACTGTCACAACAGTGTTTTAGTAAGTTCTGTAAATGGTTCTCACAAACAGTAAGAAGGACACAAGAGACCTCCAGACATTGGATCCATCCTAATTTGGCTTTGTCAAAAGAATGTCCTGCTTAATGAATGTAGTAGACTTCTTTGAAAAAGTTACTAAGGCAGTGGATGAGGGGAAGATGGTGCATGCATCCTACCTAAATCTGGCTAAAGCATTTGATACAGTACCCCGCTCAGCATTGTCAACAAACTTATGGAGCTAGGTATAAATTCCTTTATAACTTGCTGGATAGGTAGCGGGCTGAGTGATAGGACCCAGATGGTTAGAATCCGTGAGACCACCTCCAGTAAGAGGCTGATCACCAGTAGACTGTCCCAGGGCTGTATGCTAGGCCCACTCCTCTATGGCATCTACTTCTCGGATGTCAAAGCCAGTATCAAAGGCCCTGTGTCTAACCAAGTTTGCAAATGATTGCACACTGGGAGCAGTCAATGAATCCTCCCAAGACGAAAACACCCTTCTGGAAGGTCTAACACAGACAAATGTTTGGTGCTGAAGCCATGGCTTAAAACTCAATACCAAGAAATGCATTATAGTACCTTTTGGGAAGTCTGCCACCCCAGGTAAATTTGTCATCAATAAAAAAAACCCCAAAAAGTTGATGCACTAGTCAGGCATCTCAGAACTCATGTAGGTAGTAACCTAGCCTTCAACCAAGGTAGTAAGAACATCCTTCTATGTTGTTCAACTTGTAAGCAAGGACATGGAATTTATGTCCAGAGAGGTCATCATACCACTGTATGCAGACCTCATCAGACCCATCGTATAGTATAATGTCCCCTTTGGTGTGTACTTCACCAGTCACATGCAGCAACTGGAACTTCCAAAAAGGTTCCTTACAAAAATAATGCAGGGAGCAAACACAATGTGCTGCACTGATCACTTCAAAGTCCTGTGTCTTTACTTGGTATTGTACAGGCTTCTGAGAGGTGATCTTTGCCAGGCATTCAAGACAGACCTGGACACTGTCTTGATGTATTTTCTGCATATCTGCAAAACAAATGCCATCATAACTGTGAGTTTAAAAGACCTAAATGTTGCTTGCACCATAAATAGGACATGTTGGAGAGACATGCATGTTTTTCAAAGAATTCCCATTCTCTGGAACAGGCTTTCCAACCATGTAAAGCATAGTTCCTCCCTGTTCTTATTTAAGTTAAACAGGACAAACTCGCCAGGAACTGCTAAAGCGGTTAACTGAACAAACAAAGCAAGCAAACACACAAGTTGAGCTGACACCACAGCGAGGAGGTGAACCAAACAAGCAAACACACAGAACTGAGAGTGTTGAAACACGTTGAGTAGTGGACTTGCAGGCAGAGAAACTGCCTGGATTAAATGACAAGGTGCCTTTAAAACCTCCTGTTGAAAAGGAGGAAATTAAGGAGATAATTTTATTGTCTGAAGCAATACTGGAACTCTTTAAAAATGAAGATGTTGTGGTTAAGATCTGATGAAGGCAGCCGAAAGCACTTATCTCCTGTTATTTTATTTCATTATTTATAATCTGTATGTTGTGATTAAAGTTTTTACTTATTTTATTCTTACTGTGGGACCTCCTCACTGTGGTGTCAGCTCAACTTGTGTGTTTACTTATTCTTATTTATGCGCAACTTGGACCAATGAATGGGTAATCAGAAATTCACCCCTGGTCTTGTGCCTGTGTCTCTGATGGACAGAGGAAGTCAGTAAATCACCCCCTGTATAAATCAAATATGCGGGTCATATTTGGGTTTTATGGCTGGGCTTATAAGGGCCCTAGTGATCGTTAGCCTAGTATACACCTATGAACCTATATGATAGTCAATGAAGTGTGTCTTGTATATAAAAAGCATCATTTTGTCATCACCCAAACCAGGGGCTGGTTGCATACATCATACCTTCACAGACTTGTCAGTATTGTGTGTTTTAGCAGTGAAGCAGTAAATATTTATTTTATTTATTGGCATTTGTTAACCGGGTTAATCCAGCTCGGTTTGTGGCCCATTTTCAGTGGAGACCCGAGGAGAAAAGCTCCGAGAAGAAAATACAGTTTAAAAATATACAGTTTAAAAAGAAATGCAAGGACAGTTTTACAGTTCCATAAGTAATAACTGACATATGGAGATATTACAGAGAAAATATACTTAAGTCAAGGGAATATACTAATTCTAATACTGTAGAGTACCAAAGTACATACAATATGTACAATAATAAAGCATTTAAACAGATATGTTTAGACATACCATATATAATAACGGACATATGGAGATATTACAGAGAAAAAATACTTAAGTCAAGGGAATACACAAATTCTAATGCTGTAGAGTACCTAAGTATATACAATATGTACTACAGAAAAGCATTCAACAGATATGTTATAACAAACATTGTGCAAGTAGGCATATACTAAGCTGTAGAAAGCCTGTATAGAAGGAAATAAATGAAGGAGTAGGAGTTAAGTTGGGGCTTGACAGGGACAAGTTTTGGAGTTAAGTAAATGAAGTTTAAGTTTCTCCTTGAAGTGAGATGGGTGTACAATGCTACAAATGTCTCTAGGAAGTTTGTTCCAAGCTTGGGCCACAGAGTACTTGTAAAGGAGTTTACCTACTGCTTTTTTGGGATAGTATATTTGTACTAGTTGCTGATTTGATGTCCTAAGGGTACGGGGTGGAGAGTACATGGTAATGAAGGAAGACAGAGCAGGACATGCTAGACGTTTATAGACTATAGTATGTAACATTTGCAATTGGGCTAGCAACAATAAATGTGGGAATTCAAACCTTTTGAGAGAATTTAGAGATGGGCAGTGATGAGTATTATAGGGAGAGTTAGTGATAAATCGCACTGTCTTATGATAAGTCTGTTGGAGTTTGTTTAAGATAGTAGTTTGAATATGGGTGAGCACGGGGGAAGCATAGACGAGAGGGGACGAGGAGTGCTTGATCAAGGGTGAGTTTGGAATTAGTAGTTAAGAATTTCTTATGACGATATAGTAAACCAAGCTCTTGGTTTGTCTTTTTAATACATTGTAGATTGTGCAAGTTAAATTTTAGTTCATCATCAATGATGACCCCTAGGAGTTTAGTGTGGGATTCTGGCTGGATAGTAGTGTTATTTGAGGATGTAATGGCAAAGGAGGATGTATGGTGTGCTAAAGATTGAGTGAGAAATAGTAGGAGTTTGGTCTTTTTAGGGTTAAGGATGAGGAGACTGGTACATAACCAGTGTTAAGTAGCTAGGAAGACCTGTTGCGTGAGATCATGGAGTATAGAGATGTTATTAGAAGTAGTAATGAGCGTAGAATCGTCTGCATATTGGATGAGGGAAGATGTATTGCAAGCTGTATGAAGATCATTGGTGAAAATATTAATTAGAAGGGGCCCTAGGATGGAGCCTTGTGGAACCCCTGTTGGGACAGATAGGAAAAGAGAGGAAGAGGAGAGACATTTTACTGATTGTTGCCTGCAGGATAAGTAACTAGAGAACCAGGCAAGAGAGGAGGAACTCATATTGAGGTTAGCAAGTTTGGATAGTAGGAGAGGGTGCGAGACTGTATCAAAAGCTTTAGATAAGTTAAGGAAGAGACAAGGTATCAGTTTATCATCAAGGGCTTCAGCGTCTTTATGAGTGAAGGATAGGAGGGCAGTAGTTGTGCTGTGTTTAGGATGGAAGCCATGCTGGGTGGGAGTAAGAAGGTTGTGTTCAAGAAGGTAGTTGAGTAGTTGAGAGTGGATGCATTTTTCAAGAATCTTAGAGAGGGGGGATAAGAAGGCTATAGGTCTGTAGTTAGAGGGGTCAGTTGAGTTTCCACCTTTATGCAATGGAATAGCGTAAAATGATTTCCATGATATAGGGACAATAGCCTCCTGTATAGATCTGTTAATAGGAATGGATATTGGGAAGGCAATAGAATCAGCAGCAAGTTTAAGGAAAGAAGGAGGTAGGTTATCTGTGGAGGGAGAGCAGGGTTTGAGTTTCAGGAGAAGTGATCTGATGTAGGAAGTGGAAACAGGGTACAAAGAAAAAGGTGGGTTGGATGGTTTGGGAGGGTTTGGCAGATGTGTAGAATTGCAAGTGGGAGGCATGAGTGTTTGAATAGTATCAATGAAGTGGTTATTGAGTAGAGTAGCTGTTTCAAGAGGGGTCGAGTTATGGTAAGGGGAGGGGTTTGCAGGGGAGCCAGGGAAAAGAATATTGTTAATGGAGGCACAGAACTTTTGAGGGTTGGTTTTGTAATTAAGTTGGACAGAGTTATAGTAAGACGTTTTGTCATTGTTGGTGTGCTTTTTGACAAGATTTCTCAGGTGTCTATAGCTATGGAGTAGGGGTAAGTCCTTAGATTTTGTCCAAGCTTTCCAAGCTTTGTCTCTTTCTAGCATTAGGGACTTTGTTTCTTTTGAGAGCCAGGGAGCATACTTGGATTTTAGTCTGATCTTTCTAGAGGGGGCCAGTGAGTTTAGGGTGTCTAGTAAAATATTATTAAATCTATATATGGCATCATTTAGAGGGATAAGTTTGAGAATGGACCATTCTATAGAAGATAAAATTTAGTTAAATTGGGTAAGATTGAAGTTAGAGAGTTTGCGACAGTCTCTATAGATGTGGGATTTGGGAAGTTGGGAGGGGACACGAAGGACAGAGATGGGTAGGTGGTCACTAAGTTGGTCAGGGTGTGTTGTAGGGTTGAGGTATAGTTGAGGGGAACTGATAAGTATCCAGTCAATTATTGAGCTAGACTGTGGGTTTTTGTGGTAATGAGTTGGAGATGATATAAGCTTTTGAAAACCATGGAGATTAATCCTAAGTTGGAGAGAGTCTATTTTCAGTTTGGACCAGTCTAAGTTGACATCACCCAAGATGAGGGTTTCGTATGGTATGTTGAGGGAAAACCAGGACAGGATAGTTTCAAGAATTGCTAAGTTGTTCCCAGGAGGGATATAGATAGAAGCAATAACTAGTTTCTTATGGGGGCCAAGGTGTCAGTTTAGTGCTATGAGTTCTGCAGGATGGAAGTTAGGTAAGGGTGTGGGTAGTGGGGAGAGGTTGAGTGTGTTTTGGTATAGGATGGCTACACCACCTCCTTTTTTAAGATACCTGTCTGAGCGATAGATGTTATAGCTTTGTGGGAGTATTTCTTTATTTGAAATATGTGGCTTCAGCCATGTTTCCAGATAATGAAATAATGTGAGAGGTAGTGTGGGCTACGCATGCATGGAATTTCAGTAATTTTGTTGGATAGGCCTTGGATGTTTAGGGAATATATGGATAAGTGATTAGTGGAGGTAGAGTTTGTTGGAGTTGACGGGGGGGGGGATTTTGAGCTGGTTGGGGGGATGGTTAAGGGAGGTGAAAGTTTATGTGGAGAGGTAGAGGGACCAGGATTGGGGTGGATGTCCCCAGAGACAAGTAAGTTGGTAGTGAATTGAGAAGATATAAGTAAGGGCAGATGCAGGTTGTGCAGCTTTAGTTTGGGTTTATGAGTTGGAGGATGTATTTGCAATCTACTCAGTTTTTGATAGCATGAGGTGGGGAGACTGAAAAGGGTAGAGGAGATATTATAAAAGGAAGATGTGTTGTTATTGTTCAAAATGATGTGAAGATTACTGATCCTACAGACATTGCCAACATACTGGCTGACAGGTTCAGTGCAAACTTCTCAAGAGGAGAGATATCTATACCAAGTGATTGCAGCCCCCCAAACATCTCCAATGCCCAAGTGAGAACTGCTCTCTCCAAAGCAAAAATCACAGCATCCATGGGACCTGATGGTGTCCCCGGCTGTGTGCTCCACGAACTCAACGAGGAATTAAACCCACAGCTAGGACAGCTGTTTAATCATAGTCTTACCTCTGGATACGTACCCAGGGAGTGGCGCACTGCAACTGTGGTCCCACTTCACAAAGGCGGTGCCTCCACCGACCATGGAAATTACCGGCCCATTAGCTTGACAAGCCTTATCTGCAAAGCCATGGAGAGGATCATAATGGACCTCATAAATAAAGACATAGGAATTTGCAGACTTTGGATCCATCCCAGTTTGGCTTTGTCAAAGGCAGATCATGCCTTCTAAACTTGGTTGACTTTTAAACAGTCACTAAAGCCATTGATGAGGGAAAGGCAGTCCATACAGCCTACCTCGATCTTACAATACCCCACTCGGGTATCATTGAAAAACTCATCAGCTTAAATGTTAACCCATACATCACAAGATGGGTTGCAAACTGGCTGAGTGACAGAACCCACAGGGTCAGAGTTGCTGGCGCCATGTCAGACTCAAAGCCTGTCACAAGTGGTGTACCACAGGGCTCAGTCCTGGGCCCACTCTTGTTTGGCATCTACTTTTTCAAGTACACGCAAACACAGGAGGGTTATGGCTGACAAAGTTTGCAGATGACTGCAAACTGGGCGCCATAGTGGAAAACACATCTGACACAGATATCCTTCAGAAGGGTCTCACAGAAACGGATAACTGGTGCCAGAGCCATGGCCTAAAGTTAAATGCCAAAATGCATAGTCATACCCTTCGAAAACAAGGTTACCTAGCTACCAAATAGGTGGCAATCCACTGAGCATAGAAGAAGTTATCAGGGACCTGGGGACCCAGGTTGATAGTAGTCTGTCATTTGACACCCATGTAGCTAAAGTAGTTAGGAAGACCTTCTACATTGCCCACCTTATCATGAAGGGATTCTCATCTAGATCAAGGGAGGTCATAGTCTCCCTATACTCATCACTCATCAGACCAATGATTGAGTACAATGCCCCATTCGGAATGTATCTGACCCGACACTTGCAGCAGCTGGAGAGGCCACAAACGTTCCTCACCAAAAGGATAAAGGGTCTCAAACATCTGTCCTATGCTGCCCGACTGAAAGATCTCCAGCTCTATTCAGTCGCTTGCTCAGAGGTGACCTTTGCCTAACATACAAGGCCATGTCAAACCCAGATTTGATGAATATGCTTCACCTCAAAAAATCTAGATCCGTCAGAGCCACAAGGGGAGACTTAAACCTCGACACGGCTATTAATAGGACGCTGGAGGGATAGATTCATCACCCAAAGACTCCCTATGCTGTGGAATAAAATCCCGGTATATGTGAGGCAGAGCACCTCGCTGGCCTTGTTCAAGAGAAATCTTGACCAATGGATGGGAGATCGCAGATATACCCCAGGGATTACCTCAGTGTCACTGCTCAACAGAGGCACAGCAAAATAATGGGTATAGTTCCCCATACTAAAGGGGTGGCGTAAGCCACAAAACTATGGGCTAGGCTTGTAAATGCCCTCGGGCAGATAGCCTAGTATGAACCTATGAACCTATTGTCCTGGGACTTACATTACTGAGACTGCCCAATGCAGAAATGTATTTATGTATTTATATTTGTTTACAGTGATAGGGCACTCATCAGTATTGACCAAATTCAGGCTCAGCCCAGGAGAAATACAAAACATTTCACATAAAAAAATGCAGCAATGTAAGCAAAAGCAGAGTAATTCAGACTAAGTAAGAAAAAAGAGTATGCATACATTCTAGTGAACAACACAGTTCACTGTGTAATTAAACCGAGTGTAATGTAGAATGTATAAGTTAGTTTCTAAAGTGGATTAGTCTTCAGTGAATCTTGAGAAAGGAGAAGAAGCCAGGAAAGATAAAAGTTAGGTCATATGTCCTGTGTTAAAGCAGGAGCATTTGGCTTGGATGAAGAAGGGCTTTTGAGTTGCATTGAATGAGTGCTGATTTCCTTAATTTTGCTGGGGAGACCTTCCCAAAGAGAAGGTGCCTAAGAGAAAGCATGTGCAATGTATGGGGTTTGGTTCTAGAGGAAATGAGAGTTGGTGTGGCTTGCGAGTAGTGTTTCAGGTTGTATTAGGAGTTTTTTTTCATGATGTCTAGCTATAGCATAAGTCTCACTAGTCTTATCTGTAAAGTCATGGAAAGAATTATCATGGAGAGGATCAATAGAGATATAGTAAACCTCCAGACACTGGATCCAACCCAGTTTGGTTTCGTCAAGGGCAGATCATGCCTACTCAATCCGGTGACCTTCTTTGAGAAGGTCACCAAACCAATGGATGAGGACAAAATTGTTCACACTGCCTACCTTGACATGGTCAAGGCATTTGACAGAATACCCCACTCGGGCATTGTTGAAAAACTCAAGAGGCTAGGTACAAATGCATATGTCACCCAGTGGATAGCCAGCTGGCTCACAGACAGGACACAGGAAGATAGAATTGGGGAGTCCACCTCTACAAAGAGGCCATTCACAAGTGGAGTCCCTCAGGGATCAGTCCTTGGACCGCTCCTTTTTGGCATTTATTTCTCAAAAGTCAAGGCCAATGTTAGTGGTCTCTGACTGACTAAATTTGCAGATGATTGCAAATTAGGAGCTGTCATTGAGTCTCACACTGACAGAAATGTTCTCCAGGAGGGACTGACACAGACAAACAGTTGGTGTCAGAGCCATGGACTAAAACTAAATGCTAAGAAATGCATAATAGTATCCTTTGGCAAGTCATCCATCCCTGGTAACCATCATATTGACAACGCACCCCTTAGAATTGACCCAGTAGTCATGGACATAGGGACACACATGGATAGTAATCTAGCCTTTGATCATCGTGTGCCTACTGCAGTGAGGAAATCATTCTGTGTTGTGCAACTTATAAACAAAGGTATGGCATCTCAATCCAAGGAAGTCATTGTTCCACTGTATTCAGCATTCATCAGACCTATCATTGAGTACAATGCCCCCTTTGGTATGTACCTAACTTGGTATATCCAACACCTGGAATGTCCACAGAGGTTCCTAACTAAAAGAATACATGGCATAAGTAATATGTTCTATAGAGACCACCTCAAGGCCCTATCCTTGTATTCTGTCTCATACAGGCTTTTGAGGGGAGATCTATACCTGGCATTCAGGGCATTGTCAGAACCCACTCTGATGGACCGCCTGCATATCCACAAAACAAACAGTACCAGACTTACCCATTCTAAAGACTTAAACATCATCTGTGATATAAATAGGACCTGCTGGAGAGATAGGTATGTATCCCAGAGACTACCCCATCTATGGAACAGGCTCCCCATCCATGTGAAGCAGAGTTCCTCCCTAACCCAATTAAGTGCAACTTGGACAATTGAATGGGAGACAGGAAATTCATCCCTGGTTTGGCACCTATGTCTCTAATGGACACGGGTAACCTGTAAATGGTTCATCTCCCAGGCCCATGCTTACACTTATCAAGAATATCAGAACTTGTCAGAGATTTGGGATGCATGTCTAGGCTTAAAAAGGCCCTTGTGGTCGTTAGCCTGGTAAACAGCTTTGAACCTATAGTTTGTATAGTTGAGATCCTATAAGTAGGTCCGATAATTCTTTTATGGGTAGCCATTTGTTTTTTTTTTTTTTTTATAGGGTGGTACAGTTATGTTCACAGAGAGGCGAGTTTGTAAAGAAGTGACAGATGCATTAGCAGTAGTCTGGTTGTGACAATGTTTTTGTTGCAGGCAGAAGCAAAAACTGAGAGCCCATATTCAAGATGAGAAAAACTCTGTTTCCAAGGACTGATCGGGCTCGTCGGGATTGAAAAGGGGAGATCTTTTTGCCCTAGAAGAGGAGAGATTTTATTTTGGCTTTCACTTTGTCTATGTGGAAATGGAAGTTAAGTGACTGATCAAGCTATAGTCCTAGATATTTGAAGGTGGAGGTTATCTCTATGGAATTGTTGTGTAGGTCAAAGATAGTTAAGGTGTCAGGTGCTTGTTAAACTTTGGTGGTGTTTATGCAAGTCCATCTAGAGTTGACATTGAATGTTGGTGTGAGAGTGACCTGATTAGTAAATGACCATGTCATCAGCATAGAAGATAGGTGGGAGATGGGGAAGGTCACAAGGAAGTTTGTTAATGAATATGGAGAAGAGAAGGGTGGCAAGACTGGATCCTTGTGGTATGCCTTTGTTGATAGATGCAGATTCTGTTTGGAAGGATCGTATTTTAACTCTGAATTGTCTGTCTTTGAGTTTTTAAACCAGGGAGTGGTGTCTGGAATGATACCAATTTCAGTTAGTTTGTTTTGGAGAAGATAGTGGTTAATGAGGTCAAATTTTTATTTTATTTTATTTTATTCTATTTATTTATTTATTTATTTATTTATTTTACGTTTGTTGACTGGGATTGTCCGACTGAGCTGGAGAGTCCTTTTTCAGTGGAGGTCCGGAGAGAAAAGCTCCAACATATTATTCAAGTTTCATTATAAATTAGCATTACACAGCAATGTTACATTACAAGGCATTAAGTAGCAATACAATGTTATACAGTGTCAGTAATCAGGAAAGCTCTTTCAAGATGTATAAAAAGAAATAATATGTCATTAAGATGAGTATAGTTTTTGGGGGTAAGTGGTTACAAAAATCCAGTTTTATCATAATGTAGTTGCATGAAGGCAAGACAATTACAATAGAATGTTTCTCTGAGACGATTTTCTTAATAGATTTTAGAAGACTGTAGGAAGAGTAGTCAAAGGAAGATTAGAGAGAGCTAGTGAGAAGAGTGAGTTAAGGGCAGAAAGTAGATTAAGGTATGAGAAGTAGGGGATGTTTAAGGAGGGAGAGTGAAGTGGCAGGACCAGTGACATTTAAAGTGCTCTTTGGTGGCTGTCTTAAATTGTTTAGGATGTGTAAGGGTTCTGATTTCTAGTGGGAGCCTATTCAGGCAATAGTGGTGTGATAGCTGTACATGTTGCGTCCAAATTTAGACTTGGGTTTGTAGGTTTGTAGTAGGTCTTGGTTAGAGCTTTGGAGAGATCTGGAGGGAGAATAATGTGAGATGAGAGGGGATAGTGCTGGGCAGTAGGAAGGCTGGTACAGGATAGAATGTATTATCTGGATCTGAGAGAGAAGCTGGTGGGGTAATTCAAGCCAGTTTAGGTGTTTGAGAGCGAGAGTGATGGGATTTGTACGTTTGCTGGGCAGCAAATCTAGCTTCCTTGTTGTAAGTAGATTCGAGTTAAGATTTGTGAGAATTTGAGAATTGTACATTAGACTAGGTAGAAGGTAGGTAAGAGAAAGAGAGGAATCTTGGCTTCAGAGGTAAGGAATTTCTTGTTACGGTAAAGTAACCCTAGTTTTGAATGAGTCTTTTTGATATAGTTATTAACATGCAAGTCAAATTTAAGCTGATTGTCAATCGTTATGCCTAAGAGCTTAGTGCTGGATTCTGTTATTAAGGGAGTGTATGGAGAAGGAGGATTTAATATTGTTGAACTTTTTAGATAGGAAGAGTAACAGCTTTGTTTTTTTAGGGTTAAGGATGAACTGGTTGTTGTAGAGCCATGTTTCAACTAAGTTAAAAGATGCCTTTGAGTAGCTGAGAAGAGCTTATAGGGAAAGTTGGCTGTAGTGATGACTGTAGAGTCATCTGCATATTGCACTAAAGATGACTGAGGACAGGACGTATAGAGCTGATTAGTAAAGATATTAAAAAGTAAAGGCCCTAGGATGGACCCTTGAGTGAGTGCCATCTCACTGATTGAGATTTATCAGTGAGGTAGATGGAGAACCATGCAACATTATCAGAGGAGAAGTTGAGGTTATGCAGTTTGTGTAGCAGAAGAGAGTATGAGACAGTGTTGAAAGCTTTTGAGAGGTCCAAGAATAGGCAAGAAATTATGGCTATAGAGACAGTGTTGAGGAAGGATAATATAGCTGTAGTGGTGCTATGTTTGTGTCTGAAGCTGTGTTGAGTGGGTGAAAGCAGATTTTCCTGAATTAGATACTGCATAACTTGTTTATGAATAAATTTTTCTAGTACTTTAGAGAGAGGGGAGAGGATAGCGATAGGTCTAAAACTGGAGATATCAGAGGAGTTACCTCCTTTTAATATAGGTAGAGTGTAGCATTATTTCCAGATGGAAGGAACTTTAGATTAAAAAATGCCTTTGTCAGTATTATAAATAGGGCACCTGGAAGGAGACTACTACCAGAGTTTTGCAGAATGTCATCAGTTATGGACCAAAGTACTGTTACAGTACTTTGTCCTGGTGTTTGGAGGAGGTCAGGTGGTACTGCTGGATGTATGTATATGTGTATGTATGTATGTATATGTGTATATATATATATATATATATATATATATATATATATATATATATATGGGTGTATATATATATATATATATATATATATATTTCTTTTTTTTTTGGTTGGTTTGCTTTGGAAGGGGTTTAGAGCAGTTTTCCAAATCTGTGGAGTGATGTTTTTTGTGAGACATATTATATATGTGGGTGAATAACAGGAAGACATAGATGCTGTCTGGAGCGATATATGAACCAGGTGTTATTGTCAGATGCAGGTGGAGTGTCAGTGGAAATGTTTTCAAGTAGAATAGAAACTTCTTTGGGATGTATACATTTGAAGTGGAAGGAGGAGATGAATGATGGTGGGGTGAGAAATATATGCTCTGTGGGAAATGAGTTTATTGATGAGAGATTGCTAAATACTTTAAAGAAATCTTGTAGGGAAAGTTTTGCTTTACCACGTTGAATGGTGTTGGTAGACAGGGTATCATGAGGAGGTTTTCTTCTTGTAAGCTGGTTAACTTCTTTCCAAAAGGGGGAATGTAAGAAGGTAGTTTCTTTGTCTGGAGATTTCTTTTGTGCCTTCTGATGGACTTCTTGTCTAGGTTATGTAAGACTATAAAGGAAGTGCGGTAGTCATTTGTGGGGGGGGGGGGGGGGCTGTTTCCATTTTTTCCATGCTTCATTCCTTTAATGTTAAAAGCTGTTTGATTTCAGTGGATAGCTGTTCAGATTTGATGGGTTTATAAAGCCTGTGGATAGGTGGAAAGAATTTGTCTTGCAGATGGAGTAGTAAGTTGGTTAGGGTTACAGCTGCTCTATTAACATTAGATAAGGAGAGTATATGGTTCCAGTTGTGGGCTGTGAGAAAGTCAATACTAGTGCTACCGTGGTTTCTGAAGGCTTTTAATATTGGTGGCAGTTTTATAGGATGGTTGACAAGTGTAAAGGTGCTTGGGCAGTGGTCACTCAGTGATAGTGGCAAAATGTTTATATTGGAGATTGAGTTTGGTATGTTTGTAATAATCTATTTGAGTGTGGAGTATTTGGATGACCTGAGATTAGGTCTTGTTTGATTTTTTTTTTTAATGAGTTCAAGGAGACCATGTTCTCTACTAGGAAAGTACCTATTTCAGATGAAAGAGGGCCAAGAATGATTATTTTTGGGACAGTTATTAGGGATGTTACTAATGAATGGTTTAGGGAAGAGGCGGTGTTAGATCGGCTGTAGTAATCAGTAGTGGTGTGCCTTTGTGCATTGGAATTTTTAGGAAAATACCATTAAGTCTGGAGTCTGAAGAGAAGTTTTCTTGGGCCTCCACATGATTGTTTGCCTGGTCTGGTAGCAGGTTAGAACGTGTTGGAAGCTGCGGTAGTCTTGTTTGACCCTGGATTCTGTGACTGCTAGACAGCCTGGTTGTACTGTGAAATAAAAACAATTATGTGGTCTAGCTTGTTTCTGATGTTATGGTCATTAAGGAGGGCACAGGTCAGGAGGAGAGTTGTCTTCATGTTAAGGAAAGGGAGTTGTTGGGCCTTGGATGGGTTCAGTGTTATACTTTAGAAGGAGTATAGAGATTATGGAGGAGAGTTTGAAGAAGGTCTTAGTTTTCTTTTCTTTAGGGAGAGAGAATATGTTTCTGAGTCTTAGTAATTATACAGAGCAGTGATCTTGATGATGGTAAACTGAGGAATCTGGTTTGGTCTTATTACTGAGGGGGAGTTGTTCTGATGTGTTGTTGGTGGGGAAGTTATGGAAGTAGGAGGAATACATAGTGATGTGATGTGATGATTGGTTATGTAAAATGTTTTATGAAGATGTTTTCTATTGGTTGTAGGGGGTGTGGGAGGTGAAGAGGAAAGGAGGAGAAGGAGGAAGAACTGGGTAATTTGTGGAAAGAGGAATATTATACCGATTGGGTGTATTTTTGAACATGAAGTTGTCAGTGAGAGTTAAGATTTCGAGTAATACCGCAGCAGTATGATGGCAGTAAGATGAGACTTGTGTGGTTTTGTGGTGATGTTTTTTAAGACATTTGCCTTAAAGGTGTGACAGTGGGTGTTGATCTGAACACATATATTGTGTGGTTGAGGGGGGTGTCTGGGGAAATTGGGGGTGAGAAAAGAGTGAAGCAGGACACAACTCCCACTTTCTTGCAAGTTAATGAGTTAAGGCCTGTGCCTAGCAATGCGCTGAAAAAGGATTAGGTACAAATACATGAGTGGTTCAGAAATTAGAGCTTGGAGAGAAGGGGCTATGTTAATAATTATATTGCAGTAAAGCAGTGTATGCTGTTCCACCACTTTAATGGGGTAGGGTGACCCTTAAGGGAATGTACCTATTGAGATGGAAGTGTTTTGAAAGGAAGCAAAGAACAGCCATGATGATTCCTCCTGCCTTAACATTGTTAGCAAAAGTGTAAGATACTAATCACAGTTGCCAGGATAAGTGGGAAATGTGCCTTATTTCATTTTGCTTGCTTTTCCTTTGCTAAGGTGCCTCTGGGAAGAGTTTGTGTTGAATCTACTGTACTGCTGATATTTGTTTACTGTGTGGGGACAGAACAAAGTAGCTTGGCAAAGAAGTGGAATACAAGTGTGCATTGCTTAATGTCCAAGATAGGTTCTGCGCAATAGGACGGTAGGTGTCTAGGATGTTATGCGGACATCATATAGTATAGTGTGTTGTACATGCCTGTTGTACTGTACTGCTTCTACTGACTAAATAGCCAATGTTCTTTTCTGTATTTCAACTAATACTGTACTGTACTATTGTATCGTATACGTCTATGTAATAAAAGGGTTAAATAAAGTGCATAATATACACAATATGCATACAGTAATGCACAATACTGAACACGCATACTGCAGGTATAAAGTACTTACCACAGCTGGAGCTTTGCAGGGATAACGTAATGTTGTTTGAGTATACGCACATGATAATGAACTTACTGTACACTACAGTAAATTAAATT
Source organism: Protopterus annectens (assembly GCF_019279795.1). Taxonomy (NCBI): domain Eukaryota; kingdom Metazoa; phylum Chordata; order Ceratodontiformes; family Protopteridae; genus Protopterus; species Protopterus annectens. The sequence continues at coordinate 1,086,325,332 of NC_056728.1, forward strand.
AACCTTAGATTGCAAACTTTTTTATTTGTAGTTTTTAAATTTTTCTTTTAAACTTTCTTATTCTTCTACAGTATCACACACTTAAAACTTTCTTATATCACACACTTTTTAAACATTCTTATACAGTGTCACGCACTTCTACATTCTTACTTCACACACTTTTTGAACTTTCTGACTTCACACACAAATTACACAGGATCATCCATGTCGTCATCAGTGTCCTCTGCTTCCACATTTTGTCCCACTGGAATACTCTCATGTTCAACTATCTGCATTGATTCTTCATAACCAAAAATGTCAGTATCATCTTCTGCAATGCCCAAATGACCTGGCTGAGGCTCTTCTTTGTTAGGTGTTTGCTTCTTCAGGTACATGTCCGATGTGGCTTGTTTAATTTGTTTCTTTATATTTTCATAGATTTCTTTATATGTAGCAAGTACAGCATGGGCATTTCTCAATGTTCAGTGTCCAGGTCCATGTCTTCTGCACTCTTAAGCAAATTGTTAGGTCTGCAAAAAATGTGGGTAGTCATTTCACAGGTAATCTTTTTTACACCTGTTGTTCTTCCTCTACTGATTCCTTTTCCCTTACCTTTTCTTCAACTTTACACTCCTGTTTCCGCTCCAGCAACTCCTCATTTGTCACTTCTTCAGGAACCACTTCTAAAAGTTCTTCTCTGTCTTCATCCACCTCCAGGTTAAGATTGTTTGCCATCTCAACAACAACTTTGTTAATCCTTGCAACCTTCTCATTCCTAGCAAATCCTTCAAAATCATTGACGAAACATTTCAAAATCATCTCCCAGGTGCCAATCATGCATTCCTTGGTGACATCATCCCAAGCCCAACAAAGGTTCTTGATGCAGTGGTAGATGTTGTATTCCTTCCAGACCTGCATCAGTGTCTTGCCAGTACCTTTGTTAACTGGATCAATAGCCTGAGCAAAGGTTTCCCCTCCGGTAGTAGTCCTTAAATGCAGCAATAACCCTTTGATCCATTGGTTGAATTAAAGAGGTTATGTTTGGAGGGAGGAACTCTACTTTACTATTGGGATGGAGGTCACCAATAAAAGGAGGATGTTCTAGAGCATTGTCGACAATTGTTAAAATTTGAAAGGTATACCTTCTTCTCAACAGTACTTCCTCATTTCAGTGGCATAACAATTCAATAGGGCATCCTGGAACAGTTGTCAGGTCATCCATAACTTCTTATTGCTCCTATAGTACACAGGTAAAGTGTTCTTATTGACGTTCTTGAAATCCCTGGGATTTCACTGTGCCAGGTCACAGATGACTTCAACTTGTAGCCTGCAACATTGCCTCCTGACAAAACTGTTACCCTGCCATTAAAAGCCTTAAAACCTGGCATTGTCTTGGCCTCCTTATGGATGAATGCCCTTTCAGGCATACGTTTCCAGAACAAGGAGATTTCATCCATATTGAGGATCTGCTAGGCAAATATCCACCCTCTGTAATAAGCTTATCCAGGACTTCCACAAATTCTTCTGCAGCCTTCACATCAGCACTCACAGACTTGACACTCACTTTCATGTTATGTAGTGAAAACCACTGACTGAAGTGCTTAAACCACCCAGAGGTAGCACTAAACTCAACATCATAGTCTGGTTCTGCTTTTTCTTTAAGCATCTGGAACAAACTCCATGCATTGGCTGTGATTATCATGTTGCTGAAGGGGATACGCTCCAGGGTGTGGTCCTCAATCCACGTTATTAAAAATTTCTCCATATCAGATATAGGCCCTTCTTGCATTTTAGATAATCTTGTAACTTTCAGTGGAGCAGATCCTTTCACAGCTTGGGTCAGTTTTTATTTGTATTTCAGGACGGTCATAATTGTTGAGTGAGACATGTCTAACTCATGAGGAATAAAATTCACTTCTTTTCCACCTTCATGTTGTTTAATCACCTTTAGTTTTATTTCCAGGTCAATAATCTGCCTTTGTCTCTTGTTGGCATCACTATACCTAGTTTTGGTACATTTTGGGGCCATGATGTATTTTATCTGGGATATCACTTGACCTCAGATGCATATGCAGTTGACCTCAGACGTATATGTGGTCAGACATTATGTGGAAGGACATTAAGTGACTCACACCTGTACTGTAGCCGTAGGTAGGGAGGAATGACTGTGGCTGACTTTTTCTTAGGTAGGTACTAGGCTATTGGTCCTAGGACCTATATAAGCCTAGCCAAAAAGGTACCCTGGCTTTCGCCACCCAAGAAAATTATTTTCCTGTGCTCCTGTCGAGCAGAGCCACAGATGTGATCCCCGGGGTGAATTTCCTATTCCCCATCCAGTCATCAAGATTTTTCTTGAAGAGTGCTAATGAGGAGCATTGTTTGATAGGTAGTTTGTTCCAGAGTATGGGAAGTCTCTGGGGCAGGAATCTATCCCTCCAGCATGCTCTGTTTATTGTAATGACAAGGTTTAGGTCCCTAGAGCGTGTAGCTCGGCGGGATTGGGATTTCTTTAAGTGGTGCATGTCCAACAGCTCTGGGTTTGACATAGCTTTGTATGTTAGGCAGAGATCGCCTCTGAGTAGGCGATATGCGACGGAGTAAAGCTGGAGTATTTTGCGATGGTCTGCATGGGGCATCTGTTTGAGGCTGGTAATCCTCTTTGTGAGGTATTTCTGCAGCCTTTCCAGTTGTTGTAGATGTCTTCTGAGGTGCATACCAAAAGGGGTGTTGTACTCTATAATGGGCCTAATGAGTGACGAGTAGAGGGGAACAATGACGTCTTTTTTCCTGGTTGAGAAACCTTTTTTGATGAGGTGTGCCATGTAGAAGGATTCCTTGACTACTGTGGTGATGTGATTATCAAAGGAGAGACTACTGTCCACCTGTGTCCCATGGTCTCTGATCACACTTTCGGTGTTAGGTAAACTACCACCTATGCGGTAGCTCATGGGTACAGAGTTTGTACCAAAGGGGATGGCAATGCACTTTTTGGCATTGAACTTGAGGCCCTGGCTTTGACACCAGGCATATGTCTCCATGAGGCCCTTTTGTAGGATGTCCACATCGTTAGGAGTTTTGATTATGGCTCCTAGTTTGCAGTCATCTGCAAACTTCATTAGCCAAAGACTTTCTGTGTTTGCCTGTGCTTCAGAAAAGTAGATACCAAATAGGAGAGGACCCAGGACTGAACCCTGTGGTACTCCACTTGTCACTGGTCTGAAGTCGGATTTGGAGTCTGCTACTTTCGCAGTGTGGGTTCTGTCAGTGAGCCAGTTGGCAACCCATCTTGTGACATAGGGATTTATACCTAGTTTAGTGAGTTTATCTATAATTCCAGCGTGAGGGATGGTGTCAAAAGCCTTGGTGAGATCTAGATAGGCTCTATGAACCACCTTACCCTCGTCTACGGCTTTGGTGACTGCTTCAAAGAAGTCTGTCAGGGTTAGGAGACATGATCTGCCTTTTACAAACTGGAACTGGGTGGGGTCTAAAGTTTGGAGATTACCAATGTCTTTGTGTATAAGATCCATGATGATACATTCCATGGCCTTGCACACCAGGCTCGTTAAATGGGGCATTAATTCCCAGGGTCTGTGGTGGCTCCCCCTTTGTGGAGTGGGATAACCATTTCTGTGCGCCATTCAGTGGGCACAATGCTTGAGGTGAGGCTATGATTGAACATGGTGCATAGGTGGGGTGCCAGTTGAATTGTCAGGTTGAAAGAGAGAGATTATCAGGAATGTCCCTTGTGTCAGTGCGAGTTCCTTGGGGCCAAGCAAAGCAAATATGTGATGAACGTTATTTGCACCCTTCCACAAATGAGTCCATTCTTGAGGTCACTCCCACGTGACTAACAAGCTTAGGAATGCATCCTTGGGAACCCCTCGCTCACTTAGCTGCTTATCCTGAGATTGCTTGAGTTCACCCTGTACCCATGAAGTGCTGCTTTGTGTCCCCTTAACACATGATCAGTGTTAGCATTTGGGACTGAAAACTCTTTTCTGCAGGCTTCTTTTGGGTCTAGCAGGGTTGATGGGCATATTTAAGAAGGCTTATGAGCTCTCCCATGCCAGCTGGACTCTTCAAATTTGAGACTGATATTTGATCTGTTCTCATAGGTGAGCAAGTGCACCCTAATAGATCATGGACTGATGACAGTGCCAGGCCTTTTGAAAGCCTGTCTAGCCCCAGCATCTGTCTGTAGCAAATGCATTTCCAAGTGTCCCTGCATCCTCACCTGATATTTTGTGATTGACCTTTGCTTGCTGAGCATTATGTATACTCAGAGACCATGGACCTACCCATTCTTGGGGTCTCTTTTACCTATTATGCCCTGTGAGGGGCTCTCAGATGATGAAGAGGACATTATTTTAGACACACACAAGAATAATGAATCCCCCCTCCCTACAGGCCCTCCCACTCACACAAATTACCATTTCTTTGGTGAGACATTAGGATTACATGATCCTATGTATTCTAATCTCTGATGCTCCTGCCCTTTCCAAGAAAAAAACACATTCAGTATCTGGGTTGCAAGGAGAAAAAAGAGCCCAGGTCATTGCATCCATACAGCTGTTTCTCAGAATGCTGCTTTTGCAGCCTGGAAGCATCATGCTACCACACTGCCCAAGTATCTTGAGGTCTAGTACTTTGTGATCTCTGAGGTCAAGCATAGTTCTCGACAATAGCACTGCCACTCCACCTTACCCACCTGATGCTTATGCAATGAAAGACTGTGACACAAATGCCTGCAAAACAGCTCCTCAGTTGCAGTTTATTGAAATCACAGGTCAACTATACTGCCACAGATAATCTTTTCAGGAGATAATTCCTCTAAGCCCTGCACACGAGACTTTCTGCCCGTACTTTCAACTGTTACAAAACAGTGAAGAAGGAGAAAAACATTGCTTATGCAGAATCCTTTACCAGCAAATTCTATGCACATGTGAATGGCTGTATAAATTCCTCTGCCCCCCCTCGTATGTAAATGCAATGCCCAATTTAAAGATAAAGCCATATGGCAGAAACCAAATTAATCAGGTTCAATAATTAAAAAAATCATTGCCCGCAAAGATAAATTTTACTGTCAAGATGCCAATTGCTGCATTGCTAAACTAAAAAGAACTCTGGACTCTGATCAAACCAACCAAAGCCAGATATACAGTAAAAATAGCCACAGAGACAAAGATTAATTACAAAGTCTTCTTTAACTATGTTAGAAATCTCAGAAACAATGCCCCACACTGCACAGAGTATACTCTGACCCAGAAGTAATAGCTCATATACTATCCGACAAATTTAGTTCAAACTTCTCCTTCTCCCTCCTGTATTCCCAGATCATACCTGCATCACTCCACCAGTTTTCCCATGAACAAGTTCTTATGGCACTACCCTAGGCTAAGAACATTATTTCTATGGGGACAGATAACATATCGGGCTGCATATTGGTCAGTCTGAAACATGTCTAGTCAGACCCCCCCTGGAGAAGTTATTCATTATCAACCTCCATACAGGCTTTGTGCCAGATGAATGGAGGACCAACAGTCATCCCACTGCACAAAGATGGGACATCAACTGACCTGGGTACTTTATTGGATATCAAATTGTCTCAAAAATTGAATCAAGGAAATTAAGGTAGGCAGCTGTACCTCCTCCAAAAGAACTGCCGCTAGCAGTGTATCCCAGGTTTCAGTCCTTGGGCCACTCATTTTTGGCATTTACTTCTTGTAAATCAAATAATTGGTAAGGGTTTATGGCTGGCCAAACCTGCAGATGACTGTAAACTTGGTGCTATCATAAATTTCCCAGAGGATACCAAAATTCTCCAAGAGGGCCTTTTCCAAACCAATAGCTGATGAGAAAACCATGGACTAAAACTAAATGCCAAGAAATGTGTAATTGTATCCTTCGGTAAACATGACTTTCCTTGTAACTATCACATTGATAACACATCTCTGAGAGTTAATCCCATGATCAGGAATCTGGAAACCTGTATTGGCTGTAAACTGTCCTTTGATCTCCACATATCCACTGCTGTAATGAAGTCCTTTTTCATTGCACATTTCTATCTTAAGGTTTGGCATCCAGGTCCAGGGAAATCATCATTCCACTGTACTCTGCTCTCCTAAGGCTTATCACTGAATTTAATGCCCTATTCTGTATGCACTAGTCTAGTCTAGAGTGCCTGTACTCTTCCACTCACTTCTGAACTCTCAATCCTTGATTTTATAGTTTGTAATACTGTGTTCTGTTACCTGATCTTCTCTTCCCACGATTTTCTTCCTTTTGAACCTTTCTGCACATGATTTGTGGACAGGTGTATTTTTTTCTCAGTGTGGTACTACTAATTTTTTGGGATTCTTAGGAGGTATTTCTATGATAGCTTGGACTTAAACTGTAAAATTTAAAGAGCTGAAGCAACACTTTTTAACTAGAAAAAAAAAATCAGGGACCTGTATCACAGAAACTATTCAAACCATCCCAAAGTCTTGTTCCTCTGCTATGTATCATACAGGCTACCATGAGGTGACAGTTGTCTCATGTAGAGATCCGTAGCAGACCCTATCCTATTAGACCCATTACACATTTGCAAGTCCAATGGTAGCATGGACACTCACTCAGTGGATCTCAATCCCTTTTGCAACATAAACAGAACATGTTGAAAGATTGGTATAGATCACAGAGGATTCTGCTTCTGGGGCTTTGTTTTACTCCATATAAAGCAAAGTACTTCTATTACTCTGTTCATATATAATTTAGATGAATGGATGTGAAACTGTAAAGCCACCCCTGGTTTGGCAGCCATGTCCCCTCCTGGATAGGGGCAACTAGTAAATGTCACAACATTTCCATGTTCTGCCCACCTGTGGATTATTTGTATGTAAAATATAAGCGCTGAAAGCTATATGGGAATGCATGGCTAGGCTTGTTAAGATCCTGACAGATCAGAAGCCTAGTAAGTATCTGTGAATCCTCAGTAGAACAAATAATTTTCTGACACAAATTGTGACACCACATGGCCTGGATTACAATAACTTCATGCAACTGTGATCAGTTGCTTACTGTGTCTTTAGAGTATAGTCATACAAAGAAAACATAGACATAGGCAGTCCCTCATGTTCTCTTATAACAAAATTAGCAGTCATCCTAATTGGCTTATAAAACATATGCTTACTATTAATATTTTTGCAGCACAAAGGTTTTGCACTTTATTGGCTGTCAGAGGATAAAGGAGCTGTCCCCCTACTTCCATAAGCGTAGCTGGCTTCCTGCGAATAATTTATGAAACAGTACTCAGTTTACTGTGCTCCATTCTAAAATCCCTGGACAAAGAAAGCTTAAGAATAGCAGTAAGTTTAACTGGTATGGAATTCAGAAATAGTGTTAATCTGGAATGTTATCTGTGTCCTTGTTACACCCCATAACGATTGTCATACTGCCCAGTGTTACTTTGATTATGCTGATACTGTGGCTAGTGCTACAGGTTGTGGTAGGTGCCTGGATTAAAATGGAGTGCCTGAGGCTGTCCTCCACTGAAAATGAGCTCAGACTAGTCATCCTAGATGCTTTTCAGGATTTGGTGGAAGAACTCAAAAAGAAGAAAGAGGCTGTGACTATTGAGGAGGGTTTGTCAGATTCCCCCATAATGTAACTTCTAAACACACATATCAGAATGGGAGAGCAGCAACAGAACCTTGATGCTGACTTTTCAAAAACTTTTTATCTTCTACATGGTGACCAAGTATGACATGAACACACTTTAGTTGCATCCTCAATTTTTTATAAAAAAAATGCAATATTATGAATAAATTGTAAAATAAGAGCATTATTGTACATTTCAGTAGTTAGCAATGAAAGCTTCTTTGCATTACTATTATCCAGCACAGCCATTTTCAAATGAGATTGCTAGGTGTGATAAGACCAGCCCATCTTCCTCTGCATCTAGTATTAAAGACTGACAAGACCATGGCTGTTCAGTACCTAAAATTTTTACAGGCCTCCTTTTCCCACAATTCTGTGCATGGAAGGGCCCATCACTGGATTTCTCTTGCCATGCATAGGTTCATAGGTGTTTACTAGGCTAACGACCATGAGAGCCTTTTTAAGCCTAGTCATGCATCCCAAATCTCTGACAAGTTCTGTTATCCTTGACAAGTGTAAGCATGGGCCTGAGAGATGAACCATTTACAGGTTACCTGTCTGCATCAGAGACATAGGTGCCAAACAAGGGATGAATTTCCGGTTTCCCATCCAGTTGTCCAAGTTGCACTTGAATTGGATTAGGGAGGAACTCTGGTTCACATGGATGGGGAGCCTGTTCCATAGACGGGGTAGTCTCTGGGATACATACCCATCTCTCCAGCAGGTCCTATTTATATCACAGCAAGGTTTAAGTCTTTAGAATGGGTAATTCTGGTACTGTTTGTTTTGTGGATATGCAGGAGGTCCATCAGAGTAGGGTCTGACCATGCCCTGTATGCCAGGCATAGATCTCCCCTCAAAAGCCTGTAGGAGACAAAATACAGGGATAGGGCCTTGAGGCTGTCTGCATAGGACATATTATTTATTCCCCTTATTCTTTTAGTGAGGAACCTCTGTGGATGTTCCAGTTGTTGGATATGCCTGGTTAGGTACATACCAAAGGAGGCATTCTATTCAATGATAGGTCTAATGAATTTTGAATACAGTGGAACAAAGACTTCCTTGGACTTAGATGCCATACCTTTATTGCCAGAATTCCCTGGCTTTTCAGTGCTTCTCCCTTCTGGTCACTTCCAAATGTTTAATCCTTGATTCTGTGGTTAGTAATGCTGTGTTTTCGTTACCTGACTTTCTCTTCCCACCATTTTCTTCCTCTTGTGTGGTGGCTCAGTGATACAGTGGTTAGCACTGTCGCCTCACAGCAAGGGATTCCCTGGTTCAATAATCAGTTGGGGTGCCTTCTGTGCAGAGTCTGCATGCCCTCCCTGTGTTCTTGTGGGTTTCTTCCCCATTGTAAAGACATGCAGCAGGTGGATTGGACACTCTAAACTGACCCTAGATGTGAGTGTATGGCACAGATAATTACAGCGGCAGGGCTACCCACCTGGTCATGTAAACCTTGGCTCTAGATGATTGTCACTGTTGAAGTGACACTCCAACCCCATGTGCAAAAATGGGAAAAGGAGTTGAGGATGGATGGATGGGTCTTTGTGTGCATGTCTTATAGACAGTTCCCTTTACGTTGTCGAATCCTTGAAACTTCGAACATGAGAACATCAAACTCAGATGTTCGAAGTTTCAAGAATTTGAACGTAAAATAGTGAAAAAATACAAAACCTAAAACCTACCTAACTGTTACACCCCCCGCTCCTCAAATATACCAACTCCGAGATCGCACTACAGTGCGGTAAAGGGAAAGGTTTGGGGGGGGGTGCAGGCGGGATTGCCCCCCTGTTTGCAATACTTTCTTTGTTTTTTGTTTTTATTTTATTTTTTTTTTTTTTTTACTGTTATCAAAGTTCTGAAACTTCGAACATAAGGGTTCGACCTTATGGTGTTCGAAGTTTCAGAACTTCGATAACGTAATAGGAACCCTTCCCTATTACACGATCGAAGACACTGTTCTTGCACATGACTTTTACGTTTGAAGTCGTTTTAATGGACAGTTTCAGGCCAATAAAGCCAAACCCCAAGCAGAATCGCCATATAGCTGAAACACACCTGATGTTCATAAGGGTCATTTGCATATATCCCATGTACCTCTGTCACAGGAGGTTTGGGAAGTCACTCATTGGAAGTTCTAGCTTGGCTGGAGTTTTCATTTAGTTTTTACTGATTGGTTTTTCAGTGTGACCTCCTCACTCTTTGTTTTAATTTGTTATTTGGGATATTTTGCAGTCACCCTAATGATAATGGACATCAGCTGGGTATAACAACCCTGTGTTTCTTTTGCTTAGTCAAACACTCTGCTTGTGCTATGCTGATTAGGTCATAACATGGCTGAAATATGCATATCCATAGCTAATGGAGTTTGGCTTTATTGGCCTGAAATTGTCCATTAAAACGACTTCAAACGTAAAAGTGATGGGCAGTCAGAATTGCCATATAGCTGAAACGCCTGATGTTCATAAGGGTCATTTGCATATATCACGTGCCTCTGTCACAAGAGGTTTGGGAGGTTACTCATTGGAAGTTCTAGCTTGACTGGAGTTTTCATTTAGTATTTAGCGATTGGTTTTTCAGTGTGACCTCCTCAAACTTTGTTTTAATAAACCATCCACCAGAAAACTTTACAGAGACAAATGGAAATGATTCGCTATCTGGTCACATAATTGAATGCTAGATCCTTTTTCAATTCCTACAGCTGCTATCCTTCATTATCTTTCTGAGTTGTTTGACAATGGATCATCAGCTTCCACCATTTGAGCCCATTTAGCAGCTATTTCCAATTTCCATAATGGCTCAGATGGAGTCCCTGTTATTTCAACCCAACTTTGCAAGACTTTTCTCAAGGGAATTTTCCATAGCAGGCCTCCTATCAGGCAGCCTGTGGAGGCATGCAATCTCTCCCGGGTTCTCCAGTCTCTCTCTCTCTACCCCCACTTTGAACCCGCTGCGACATGTGATCTAAAATTCCTGTCATGGAAATGTTTGTTTTTGTGGTGGTCACATCAGCCAGATGCATATCTGCGTTACAAGCATTATGCATCAAGAGCCCATACCTGATCTTCCATAAGGGCAGAGTATCACTTCGGACTTATCCATCCTTTCTCACCAAGGTGGTTTCCAACTTCTCTGTTAACCAGTCCATTGAGCTCCCTGTATATTTTCCAAACTATTCAAATAAGGAAGAATACTGCCTGTATTCATTGAACATTCATAGATAACTTTGTTTCTACCTGGACAGAACTAAGTCCTTTCGCAAGTCGGACCCACTTTTCATTTCATTTTCTGGCCCGAGAATGGGTGTGCTGTATCTAAAGTTACTTTATCAAAATGGCTTAGAGATTGCATTACCTTCTCATATTCTCTTACGAGTGAATCTAAGCCTGCTCAAATTAAAGCTCATTCAACTAGGGCTATCGCAGCTTCTGATGCCTTCCACTCCAGGGCTTCCATGGATGACATCTGTGCAGCACCCATTTGGGCTAAACCCCATACCTTCAGCAAGCATTACAAATTGGATCTGGTCTCCAGGGGAAGAGCGGCCTTTGGCTCAATGGTTCTCAGGAATGTTCTTCCATAAGAGACACCCAGCTTCTCCAAGTAGCTTGGGATTCTCCCATCAGTGATGAATAGGAAGAAGATTAACAACTTCAAATAAAGAAGTTATGTCTTACCATAACGTTCCATCTGAGTTGTTGATCTTCTTCTGGTCATCACACCCTCCCACCATCCCCCACCAAAGGCTCCTGGCAGATCTTCTGGGTCCTTGTGGTGTTTCAGGGTTTCGATGCAGAGATGGCCTCTGCCTTTTCTGTTTCTTCTGTGTGTTGCATGCAAACTCGATCTGAGGTAACTGAGAGAAGGGCATTGTGGGTAGCAGCTTAGCTCAGAAGTTTTTGGTGTACGCAAGCTTGGTATAAGGTCGACTCGGTTCCGAGGGCTCGGAACCTAACCCATCAGACTGGAAGAAGATCAACAACTCAGATGGAACGTTATGGTAAGACATAACTTCTTTTTTTTAGTCCTGGGGAATTCCATGCATGCTAATGTCTGTGTCTTCCTGTAACTGTCAATTGCCTCCACATGTAAGACCCCTTCTGGGCTCCAGTGCCTCACCTCACAGTCTTATTTCAGTCTAGTTCTCAGGTTGTACTGGTAATATTTTTGAGCAGACCAAAGATTTTTTCGGTTTACCTTTATATGTGCGTAATGCACATATGTGAAAGTGAATTGTGCGAAAGGATGTTTTCAAGTTTTCGGATAGCCAAAATAAAAATGCATTGAATGTGCAATGACCAAATGCACATTGACATTCGCTCATTGCAGATTTGGCATTTTGGGTGCGGAGTGCACTATAGTGGGGATCGGTAAATGGACCCTTTCCCCACTGTAGTGCGACCTCGGAGTTAGAATATTAAAGAAGGAGGGGTGTGGGGGGTGCAGGGGGGCTTGCCCCCCCTGCATTACATTGTGTGTTAAAAGGTCAAAACTCAACAAATCTGCTTTTCGATTTGCTGAGTTTCGAACTTCTGTGATGTTTGACAATCAGAAATCGGCATTATGTTTCACCCAACTGGCTGTTCGTAAACATGATTTTCAACGTTTCAAAGGTAAACCGATTTTTTCATATCTGGCTTTTCTTTTTACTTGTATTTCTTTAGCTTTATTAAATGTATAGATGAAGTTTATTTATGTTGCAATGTAAGGGGTGTCCTGTGTTTTGTTCCAAGTAAAATTAACATGTTTATTATTTGACCCTCTCACCAGCCTGGTTCTGGCTTTCATGTTAGTTGTGGTCATATATCAGTCTACATCTTGGACACTTTGGTGCCACTTATAGTCCTATCTTAGTTGGTTCTTAAACTCCACTGATGACACAGACCACAGTTTTTTTGATCTTAAAAATATTAGCCTTTTTAAATGTATACAGGGTGATATTCATCTATACATGACTTGCTTGCTTTGGGCTCCTTATATTTGACTCAGAATTAAACGGAAGTACTTTGTTGCTGCCCCCCCCCCCATCTGATTCTGGCTTCAGTGTCATTTGGGGTCATGTGTTAGTTTACTTCAAACATTATTAGGGATTTTTGAATCTGCTATTTTTTTCTGTCTAGGGAAATGTGCAGATGTTACTGTTGGCCTGTACTTCAGGTTGCCTTCATCCTCATTTGAAGTTGGATGGAAATTTTTTTTTCACCCTTTCACCAGACAGCTCTGGCATTGGTGCCAGTTGTGGTCTTATGTCTTTTGAGGGAAACTCAGTTGCTTTATCTTTGGTGACAGTGTCAGATGAAGGACTCTTCTTGGTTCATCATCACCATATTAAGGGTCATGTTTGAGGTCTGAGTTCAGCTTTGGGGCCCTTGGCATAGGATCCCCTTGTAGGGTTCAACCTTGAATCCATCGTCATATATATCCTTGATCTTTAATTTGGCTCCTAGACTATCGACACCTTTCTTTTGTGCAGATTTGACATACCTTACCAGCTTGTCACCAGTTTGGAGTCAGATTGTTGACACTGAGCATGCTTTACATTTGAACTTGTAGATACTAGAACTCTTTCAGCATTGTGATGGTTGGTGCCAGATGCTCTTTGTTGCCAAGCTGGCTCTTCAGAGTTGAGCTATTCAGTGCCATTGGGGGTTTTAGTTGAAGGCAGGATTCCTCAACCTACTCTCTGAGACTGTCTTGGGAACAACATTAAAGTTCTTTTCTTTCAACATAAGATCATGTTCTAATTGTGTAAGCAGATTTTTTGCAGTCACTGAAGGAATGTTGCTGTTATTATCCATTAGGGAACCTGAGAACCTGGTTTCACGCATGATGTCTGACAGTGTTCAGATATGGTATTTTAGATTTGCTCTGATTGATGTATTCCTGCATAAGGATGATATTCTTCTCAGCACTCATATCCTGACAGTTAATGACACTGGTGACTTGGTTGTCTATTTGTAATTAACCTTATACCAGCTCTGTCTCTCTCTTTTGCAGGGTGGATTGTGCTTTCTAGGGGCTTACATTCAGCTTGCCCTGCACTAATATATGACCCCTCCCTTTTGTTCCTTTGTGCACGTACCCCTAATTAGGTTTTGACATGGCCTATAGCTTAACATACATTGCAGTTATCCAAGCCCTCTCATCCTTGTCCTCCTTCTGTTCAGAGGATGGGTGTACTCTGTATGTAGGTGCATCCTAGCTGTATCTACGTCTTATCTATCTTAGGACGTATACTTCAGTTTATCAAAGAGCTCTCATCCTCCTTCCTGTCTGGAATGGAACAGATCCCATCTTTAGATTTCTGCTTAAAAAAAAATCTTATTCCTGCAAAGTGATTACATACTTTTTATTATTTTTCTTGGAAATTTGAACCTCCTGTCTACTGAATCATCTCCTGTTAGAGGCAGAGTTCTAAGGGGTAGGTTCACACTACCCAGGCTTAGATATGAGATATACTTTTCCTTCTTCATGAAATCCCCCAGTCTATGTATTCTGAAGAAGTCTAACCTTTGGGTTCTACCTCAGTCTAGTTGGTTATTCCCCAACTGGTCTATGGTCCTGGTCAGATGGTTCATAGGTGCATAGGCTCTTACTAACCTTATGCCTTAGGTGACCATCAGCAAGTTTACTCGTGGTACCCAGTACTGGTGAGAGACTAAAAGTGTCCCCCATTAAATAGATCTTCCAGTGATGTTTCTCTAACAGTTTGGTCTCCATTTTTTGTGGGTAGCTTCAGCTGTGTTCACTTTTGTTACAGTCTTTTAGGTGCTTCTAAAAATGTAATACCTGTTTGCCATTCTTAATATATATATTTTTTTGCTTGAGTAATTTAGGTCATACTTGACTGGTTTCTACCCTACCTCTCCTGCATTGTCCCTGTTGAGGGTGGTCATCATTTAGGCTTGGTGTCCAGAGGAAACGGTCATGATTAGGGCTTAGTGTCGAGTGGAAGGCTATATGTGTTTCATTTAGATTATTGTTGTACTAATCTTAACTACTAGGACTTCAGCCATTGAAGACCTGGCACCAAGCCTGACTTTCAGAGCTCAAACACCCCCCCCCCCCCCCGCCCATTGTGGGAGTGTTTTACCCCTTGCAAATGTCAGGATATTCTCTGTATAATCAGAAATCTATCCAGCACAATTTTGATCTTTTGTGCACAGTTTGCAGTATATAAACTGCTTTGACTGCATCTGTATTGTGTAATGAGTCAGTCAGATGTCTGGCTGTGTCAGGTCCCAAAAAAGGCAGATTTTTTTGTGGTAGAAAAATTTCAGTTAAACACTTCCATATCAGCTCTGTTTTTTTGTTTAGGACCTAAGCACAATGGTGAGGGCTATAGAGTTTGCCAGGGATTTACTCCTTAGACTGTTAGAACCAGGCAGTGCTCCCTGCTATTTAGCCCTCCAGCTTGTATACCTGAGATTCCTAAAACCTTTGAAATAGTCTGTTTCAAGATTGACATGTCAAGGGAGACAAGAACATCCCACCTAGCCTGCAACCATGATACAGCCTCAGAGAGTGTACCTCTTTGAGAACATCCACAGCCAAAGTCCATTTTGTGTTTTTGGAAGGGGAGGATGATCACCCCACCATTTCTTTAAGGGATTACATCCTTGGTGAGAATTCCAGGATTCCAGTCCTCACGCCTGAACTCCCAATGCAAATTCCTCAGGTAAAAGGAATCAGAAATTGAATCTCATCATATGCTACTACATTTGCCTGGACATCAGGCATCTGGTGGTATCCTCCCCTCAGACATCCTATGATGTTTCCAAACAATAGATCCCCTTAGTTAAAGACTCATTATAAAGTCTGCAGCCAAGTGCTCATCTGGCTTCTGTGTCTTTCTTTTTGGGAAAAGAAGGAGAGACCCCACTCCTATGAAAGAAGAGGATAACACCTTTGACATTGAAGCCAAGGCATTAGATTATTCTTCCTAATTGGGAGAAAGAACACCACGAAAGAAAAAAAAACTCACCCATACTGTTAGATGACAAAACACTTAACTGAGTGTGTTTGTTTTGATGCTGTAGATGTAGTATCCATCATGAGAAAACATGATGACTGAGGATACAACTCCTTCAGTAGGATGTGAAAGTTCAGTTTTAAATATATCACTGTATAATAAACTGGTGTTTGGGTGCCCCACTGGTAAAGTTCTTAAGAAAATTGAGGAAAGGGGCAAAAATGTGCCATCAGTGAAATAGCTTTTTCACGTCTCCATGCTTAAGTATACCCCTGAACTACCCCTCTAAACCTGGCTCTTACTGTTACAGACAATGGAAAGTTAAGGAAGCAAAAGGGAAACTGACTAATACTGGAAAAAAATTGTCAGGGAAATAAGAAACTAAAACCTTGGAAGCCCAGGGGATCAACCACCCACCAGGCAGTAACCATGGCTATACGTCTCTTATTTTGTTTCTTTCTCCTGTGATAAACCCCTCATGCCCCAACTTTCTCTGCCCTTCCTAAAGACAGCAGAAAGGGTAACTCTGTTCCAGAAATCTCGGAGATCTTCTCAGGAGACAAACTGACTCTGAAAATCACAGCTCAAGTTTGCAAGATTCAGTTTATAAGGAAACTCAGTATGTCAAATAGTCCTCCTATGTGAAGAGGCCAAGTTCACTTAGTCACCCCCCAGAGATCCCACTACTTGGAGTAATAGTAACCATGCAGAGACAGGACCAAAATGGGGGGGGGGTACTTGGGACTTAGCCTAGTGCCCAGAAAGGAAGGTACATGGAGGCCTGACTTAGACCTGTTAAGAATCCAAACTTATTTTAGGTCCTCATAATAATTCAAAATGGTGACATTGCAGAAATTTCTACTACTTTTGCTGCCATAACTTCTGATGCTCACTTTATATGTTCTTCATATTGATCACTGCTGCAAAAGCCTTAGCTACATGGGTTACACCATTCTGCATAGGATATAACAGCTGGTCAGCTTCAAAGTGCCAAGATTACCATCCATGCACCCAAACCGTTATTCAGCTTGAGCTGAGCTGAAGAAAGAGTGGTTTCGGCACTAAGCTGTTTAGGGCTTTCCTGCCATTGAAGACCGCTCCTCTTTTGGGCTTTTGAGAATCTACAGTTAGCTAATGCTGATACATTGTTGGGCAGATAGGTTCCCTTTGGGGAAAAATAATCCACCTGGTTTTCCAACAGAAATTGAATTTTTTCTGTAAAAGCGAATGTGTAAAATTGAACATTTTATGGTAGGAAAAAGTGTTTTTGTAGACTGTCACATAACTGTTACTTTTAAACAGTGTGTGTTACTGTTTACTTTTGTGGAAAAAAAGCTATTAAAAGTAAATAAGTTAATTTGTCCTTGATAAAAGCTGTGCCATTTTACTTTTGGAGGCTGGTTTAAAGTGCTTTTACTATGTTTTTTTGTCAGAAAAGTAATGTTTTTACTACTTACCTGATTTACTAAAGTCTGCTGCCACACTTTTGTAGGAATTTGGCATCTTTTTTAGCTTTACCATGGAACAATCAACTGGCTCCTCAGTTCTTCCTTCTGCCAGCAATAAAAAGAGAAAAACAAAAAATGAACAGCCTTTGCACCACAGCAGGCTGATAAACTGCCTCAGTCGCAGATTGGTGACTTTGCTGTTGAACATTTCTGGTTCATCCGAACATTAATTTTTTCCTTGGCTCCCTCTGGAGTAGTCCCTTCAGCCACCATGGACTAAGGTTAGGCATATCCTCTGTATCTGTTCTTGTGCCCTTGATGGGCAAGGGAAATCCACTTTTGTTAGATCGAGGCGAATTAACAGCAAATACAGCTCACCCTAGTCACACTGGTGGTTGTCCCTAAGAAGTTTTTGCTTGGCAAAAGTGGGTCTGCTTATTTTCCAAATTCCTGTCAAAGAGAAGGAAACCTGTAAACATGTGCCTTTTCTTTCCACAGTTTCTTTGGACAGGAGTAATTTTTGGACTTGGCTCCATAACCTTTGTGTACCATCTCCTCTCCTGGCTCAAGGCAATTAGAGAGCTATGTTATTCCACACTAGAACTTCTCCATATCCCTGTAACCCTCTTCAAAACTGATAATAAAGCACCACATTTTGTCCTTTCCTAAATGTCAGAACATTACCTAGTCACTTATAAACAGTTGCAGGATTATCCAAGTTTAAAAATTAATTTCAAAAATACTTCTTTCTCACAAAAGAATGCTTGAAGTATTTACATTTATTTATTTATCCTCAACATTTTTTATAATTTTTTTTCATTTCTGAATTGTATTTTGTTGTTTCTATGTTAATTACACAGATGTAATGTGATCCTATCTCGCCTACATTCTCTACAGATGGGTTCGGAGCCAATCCTCGGCTCCGACTCGGCCGCTATACAATAGAACGCAGTCTCTTATTGGCTGAGTTACCTCGTATCCCAGGATGCACCACTACTGCTTCCCCAGATCTCATTTGCCGCTTCTCGAGCATAGACGTGGTCTCGGACTTGGCTGAGCTAAGTACCTCTTAGTGAATTATTTTCTGTCAAATTTTTTGCTAAAACTTACCCAAAAGCTGTTTTAACAGCTACTTGTTGTTGTGTGACTGTGTAGTTGAAAATTTTTGTGGTAAAATTGTATTATTTTTGGTGGTAAGTGATCCCGTTTAAGTTAGAGGGGTCTTGCCCTAGCCTAGGCGTTTTAGTTAGAGTCTAGGCTGTCATGTGTCTAGTTTCTTTTTGAAGTCTTTGAAGTCTTTGAAGTTTAGTGTTGAAGTAGATAGCCATGTCGAAGGAACATAGGCCATCAGGGTTTAAAAAATGTTCTAAATGCAATTATAAAATGTCCATTACGGACGACCATTCCTTGTGTGTTTACTGTTTGGGCCCGAAGCACCTCCAGGAATCCTGTAGCGTTTGCCACGCTTTTTCCTCTCGCGTGCTCCAAGAGAGGAAAAATAAATTGATTTTGAAAGGGCTTATTACCCCTTCCTTTGAGGAAGCCCTATCTTCTTCTTCTTCCCCTTCGAGGAAGAAAAAATCTTCGGATCCGACCAGCCCGTCGGATCCGGCAGCTAAAAAGTCAAGGCAGGCTTCTCTGTCGGCCCCACGGACTTCGGAGCCGAGGGCGGAACGGTCTGCCTCGATGCCTCCAGCCTCGACTCCTCTGGCTTCGGAGTCGAGAGCTCGGGCGTCGAGAGGCGAGTCATCTCCATCGGCTCCACTGCCTTCGGAGCCGATGAGGGTTGCCCGCTTACACTGTTCCCCTTCGGTGCCGAAGTCCCCATCGACTCCGAGGGAAATTGCAGTGGTAGTGGAATCTCCCTCGGCGCCGATACTTCTCGAAACCATACGGAGCCGGTCCCCCAGTCTTTCGGAGCCGGCGGAGAAGTCGACTCGGACCCGATCGGTCTCTTCTTGGTCGTCGAGGATGTCTGATTCGGATGTAGACAGGGTGCTTCAAAGGCTTTTTCAGTCTCCGGTCTTTCAAAAGTTGGTCTCTGCTCCAGCCCAGTCGGCTCCGGAGCCGGTTTCCCACCCTGCTATCTCGGTTCCTCCTCCAACAGCTTCGGTGCCATTGGAGTCGGTGTTGGTGGAGCCGGTGGAGGTTGTCGGGTCGGTTCCGACCCTAACTCCAACCCCGCCCTTCGGGTCGGGGTTCGGTACGCGGACCTCTTCTGTCGGCCCCGGGGGGACGCTTCAGGACCGATCCTTTCGGTTCCGAGCCTCCCTCTCGGTGCGTCGGCGGCGGGAGTTCCAACTACTGTTGTGGCCCTAGGGGTTGAACCATCCCAGGACTCTGGGGGTCCCGCCTTCAAGGCCATGAGGAGTGCCTTGGCCAAATCCTCTCTGGCCACTTCTACCATCTCACCACCACCTTCCCTTGGCACGGAGACTGGCTCCTTTGCAATCCCCCTGTCTCACAACAGTGGAGCCCTTGGACCTGAGGTTACCCCCATCGGGGGTTCCCTTCTTTCTGGAGGTCCCTCCGAAACATCTTTGGAGGAACCTCTGAGGAAGAAACAGTGCAAGAGGAAGCACGTCGACTCCCCTGATGAGTCTCTCACCTCGGATACCGACCTCGATAATGCGGAAGGGTCCCCCAAGTCATCCTCGGATGATGTATACTTTGCGGACATCTTGGAGATCCTTAAGCAATGAGGCGACTGGCAGTCCAAACCCCCTTCTGCTGAGGAGTCGGTGTTCCTCAAGGCCTTCGGGGCTCAGCCCTCCGCCTCCTGGGTGTCTCCACCCTTCGGTGAGCTTCTGGATTTATTTATTTATTTATTTATTTATTTGCAGTTGGTTTACCAGGATAGTCCATTGGGCCAAATGAACCCATTTTCAATGGAGTCCTGGGGAGAAAAGCTCCAAGTAGGATTTACATCCATATTACAATAATTACAAGAATTTTACAAATATAATATACAATATGTGGTAGACAGAGTACTGTTCACATTAAAGTTAGAGCAAACACTTTTAGGAAGAACAACTGGTGGTAAACATTTTAGATGATACAGTCTAGAGAAGGTAAGCATTTCAATTTAGAAAAGTAAGAAACAATTGCAACAGAGCTGACAATGTAGTGAACAAAATTGTTTTTTTTTCTTTTTTTTTTTTTTTTTCTCGGTATGGATCATGAAGGATGTGAGCATGAGCATTCCCACTGGGAAAGTAGGTGAGAGTGAAGAGATTTTTTGAATGTAAGGTGGTTGAAAGTGGTGCGAATGGCAGGAGGTAGGGAGTTCCAGAGTCGCAAAGCTAAAGTTTAGGAGATTTTTACCAGGGGGACGCTTTGGTTTATATAATTCGATTAGATTTTGGTTGTTAGATCTAAGTACCCTGCTGGGAAGGTGAAATTTAAATGCAGAAGAAAGAGATGGACAGATGTCAGGTTTGAAAATGAGCTTATGAGCAAGAGTAAGTTGAGAATAGATAAGTTGGTTAGGAAGTTCAAGCCATTTTAATTTATGGAGTGAAGAGCAGTGATGGCTTGAAGATTTATGGCTGGTAGCGAATTTAGCAATTTTATTGAAACAGGAGGAAAGTTTTGTTATAAGGGAAGATTGGATGTTGGTTAGAGAGGGGCTCCGTATAGAAGAGAGGGGATGAGGAATGAGGTAGAGAGAGTGATTTTAGTGGAGGGTGTAAGGTAGCGATTTTGTCGGTATAGCATGCCTAGTTTTTGATGTGTTTGTTATGTTGAGTTGAATGTGATAGTTGAATTTAAGGTGACTGTCTATTTGAACACCAAGTAATTTAGCATTGGACACCAATTCCAGGGATGTGTTGTTATGGCTGTTAATTAATAGAGAATTAGTACTGGTAGAGATGTGTTTAGAGGGGGTAAATACCATTAGTTTGGTTTTAGAGGCATTAAGAACAAGGTGGTTATCTTTCATCCAAAGTTCAGTGGAAGAGAATGCATCTTGTGTAAGCTTTTGTAGTACTGGGAAGGATGTAGCAGTGCAGATGATAGTTGAATCATCTGCGTATTGGATAACGCTGGAGAATGGAATAGAGTTGTGGAAGTCATCTCTCGAAGGGCATGGGAACACCCGGACTCTGTTGAACCGGTGCCAGCTCGCCCCAATAAATTCCTTTCGGCACCCCCTGATAAGGACTTTCTTTCCAAAGGTGTGGCTGTAGATGCCTATTGGTGGCATCTGCCACCCAGCAAGATGTGGCAGAGGCTTCAACGTCCGTCCATCCTCCTAATAAGGAGTCTAGGAGCATGGATCGGTACGGGAAGCGCACCCTTACTTCAGCAACCTTTACATTAAGGTCTCTGAACTACTTGACGCATTTCACGAGACTGCAGAGGGATCTGGTCAAGGAGCTTTCGGATACCCTCTCCGGTAACTTACCTGAGCAGTTAGCCCAGACGGTTAACTCCCAGTTGGCTACCCTGTCCTCGTTATCCAACTCATCCATGAGGCTCATTTCATATGCAGCCAAAGGAGCGAGCAGAGCGGCGGGAACAGGTGTTGCTCTACGGAGACAAGCCTGGCTACGCCTGTGTCACTTTGCGGAGGCCTTTAAGTCTTCCTTTGCCGACGCCCCCTTCGATGGGTCCTCTCTGTTTGGACCCAAGGTAAAAGACACTTTGACTCGCTGCGAACAGGAGGGTAAGACTTTAACTGCAGTAGGGGCCCGGTTTTCCACTCCCTTCAGACCTTATCCCAAGGCTCGAAGAGGAGGGAAAATGTGGTTCCGTAAGTCTCAAAAGCCTTACTCGTCGCAGCAGAGCGATTCCCCTTCTAGAGGCAGAGAAGGGTGAAATTTTTCAGGGAGACGCCGTCCCAGAGGCGGCGGAGGCCCCTGCAACACTGGAGACCGTGAGTCCTTTCGTGGCTCCTCCTCCTTCCAGCATCCCTGAAGGAGTGCCCAACTGTGCAGCTCCGGAGTCAGTCGGGGGTCATTTTTCGAGGCACCTAAAGGCCTGGGAAAGTATCACTCAGGACCAATGGGTGCTCCGAATCATCGCCGGAGGTTACACCATTCCCTTCTCTCAACCCCCCCCCACCATCCCAAAGAATCCCGGACCTGCCACCCAGTCAACGGGATCTGGCAGCCAGCGAAATATCGAAGCTGCTTCAAAAAGGAGTCATCCAACCTGTCCCCACAGATCAGGCCGGATCAGGGACTTACTCAAGATTCTTTTTGGTACCAAAAAAGACTGGGGACTTGAGGCCCATTTTGGATCTCAGCAAGTTAAACCGATCAGTGAAAAAGTCCAAATTCCGGATGGTCACCTTGCAATCCATTCTCCCGCTTTTGGAGAAAGGTGTTTGGATGTGCTCCATAGATCTCAAAGACGCCTATTATCACATTCTGATAGATGGGGCGTCAAGGAGACACTTGCGCTTCAGCCTAGGAGACAGTCATTTCCAGTTCCGTGCACTGCCCTTTGGTCTCACCACAGCCCCCAGGGTGTTCACCAAATGTTTGGCAGTGGTGACTGCTCACCTGAGAAGTCTAGGATTCCAGGTATTTCCATACCTAGACGACTGGCTTCTAACTGCCACCTCCAGGCATCTACTCTTCAAAACTCTAGCAGCCACTATCTCCCTAGGCAACTCCTTAGGAATCACCTTCAATTGGACAAAATCCGTATTGCTGCCATCACAGCGTATTCTGTTTATTGGTGCAGAAATAGACTCAAGGCAGATGCGAGTCTATCTTCCTGCGGAAAGGATAGTAACATTGCAGTCTCAGGTTCGGGCATTACTCCTCAGACGTCGCGCTCCAGCGAGAATGGTCCTGCAGCTGTTGGGTTCCATGTCAGCCACCATTCTTCTGGTCCCCTTGGCAAGGTTGCATATGAGGATACTCCATTGGCACCTATCAGTCCAGTGGTCTTATCAAGACCTTCCCCTCAGTCACCACATATTGATCACAGAGACGTGCAAACAGGATCTTCGTTGGTGGCTTCTTTCCTCCAACCTGAATCTAAGGCGACCATTCGTTCCCCCACTCCCCTCGGCCACGTTGACTACGGTCACCTCCCAGACAGGGTGGGGGGGGAATTATCTGGACAGGTCGGTCCAAGGCACATGGCACACCGACGAGAGTCTTCTCCACATCAATATCCTGGAAATGAGGGCAGTGCTTTTAACGTTGCAAGCACTGCACGATTACCTCCCCCAGGGTACGATTGCCATTCAGTCCGACAACATGTTGGTAGTCTGGTACTTAAACAAGCAAGGAGGGACCAGGTCTTACCCCCTTTGCAGAGAGGCCATGAAGGTATGGGATTGGGCGATTGCTACCAAACGTTTCCTAGTGGCAACACACATTCCGGGGAGATCCAACGTGATAGCCGACAGACTGAGCAGAACTATTCTCTCTCCTCATGAGTGGTCCTTGAACGACAGAGTGGTAACACAGATTTTCACGAGATGGGGAGCTCCTTGTTGCGATCTTTTCGCAACTCCCCTCAACGCGAAATGCCAACAGTTCTTCTCTCTCACCCCAGTTCCGGGGGAGATCCCCAAGGATGCTCTAGTCCAAGCTTGGCCCCCCAGTCTGCTATACGCTTTTCCACCGGTTCCCCTTCTCCCCAAGGTGATTCAGAAGGCGATTCGCTTGGAAAGCAAAATGATTCTAATCGCCCCATACTGGCCTCGTCAAGTCTGGTTCCCCTTTCTTCACAAATATGCATTGGAGGATCCCTGGTTCCTGGACCAAGTTCCGGACCTCTTGACGCATCAGTCAGGACAGCTCCATCAGTCCCTCCATTCATTGAAGCTAGCAGCTTGGCTACTCCTCTTCCGACCATAGTTAGAGGCCATTCTTTCGAGTCTGAAGTCATGCATATTTTGTCCTCGGCCCACAAGACTTCTACTAAAAAGATGTATAGCAGTAAATGGAAGAGGTTTGCTATTTGGGCCCAACTCCGAGGATTAGACCCTATGACAGCCTCGGTGTCAGAGGTTCTGAAGTTTTTAACTTCCCTGTTCAACCAGGGTTGTTCGGTGTCTACCATCAAAGTTCAATTGGCGGCTGTTTCCAATTTTCACGAGAGCGTAGAACCACCTTTAATGAGCAACAAGTTGTGCAAGGCTTTTATTAAAGGAGCTTGGCTTCTACGGCCCCCTATATCTCCTCCCGCACCACCGTGGGACCTTAACGTAGTGTTAGGTGCATTAACCGCACCTCCCTTTGAGCCGGCAGCAACCTGTGACTTAAAATTTCTTTCTTGGAAGAGTGCCCTTCTAGTTGCTATTACATCAGCCAGGCGAGTTTCAGAACTTCAAGCCTTATGTGTCAAACCACCATACCTGGTATTTCACAAGGATAGAGTATCTCTTAGACCAAACCCATCCTTTATACCAAAGGTTTGTTCTAACTTTTGTTTGCAACAATCACTGGAATTACCGTTTTTTTTTCCCTAAGTATTCAAACAGAGCTGAGTATACCTTTCACAGCTTAGACGTGCACAGACAATTACGTTTCTATTTGGATAGGACACACCAAGCACGAAAATCAGATCAACTGTTTGTGTCCTTTTTGGATAGTAAATTGGGCAAAGCCGTCACGAAAGTCACTATTGCCAAGTGGATCAAAGACTGTATCAGTCATATTTATCGCATTTCAAATAAGGAGCTTACAGTTCCAGTGAAAGCTCATTCTACCAGGGCTATGGCCACTTCGGCAGCCTTTCATTCCAAGCTCTCTATTATTGACATCTGTGCGGCTGCTACGTGGTCTTCTCTACACACCTTTATTTCTCACTACAAATTGGATGTGGCATCTAGGGGTCGAGCTTCCTTCGGTTCCACGGTTCTCCGGACCGTTTTCCAGTGAGCCACCCAGGAATTAGGTGCTAGGGACGCTGTCCCATCTGTAGAGAATGTAGGCGAGATAGGATCACATTACATCTTTTAGTTATGTACTTACCATAACTTTAGATGTATGGGATCCATCTCGCCTACATTCCTAATAACCCACCCTCCTTCCCCCTGCCTTGTAGGCCAGAAGAGACCGAACAATCCGAATTCAACTGTTTCCTCTCTTGAAACACCTGGCAATGTTATAACAGCAGTCTATGTATGTGTGCATGTGTGCGGACAAACAAGATCTGGGGAAGCAGTAGTGGTGCATCCTGGGATATGAGGTAACTCAGCCAATAAGAGACTGTGTTCTATTGTATAGCGGCCGAGTCGGAGCCGAGGATCGGCTCCGAACCCATCTGTAGAGAATGTAGGCGAGATGGATCCCATACATCTAAAGTTATGGTAAGTACATAACTAAAAGTTCTAGGAACAGATTTCTTCTTTTTTTTTTTAATATAAAAACAATTAAATACTTAATGGCCACTCCACAAACTAATACAATTTATTATCACAACTTTTTATTTTACAAGGAGTTGTTGCTTTTGTTTGAGTTCAGTCCTTTAACACTGTATTTGTCAACTGCCACCTCAACAACACCTGACATTAGCCACAGACTTTCTTTATAGTGAAACCTACTCTAAGGACATCATTTTGTACTGTGTCCCCTGTGAGGAGGATGTTATGAGCATTTTAGTTATTGCAAACAGATGATGACTTTTTCACATTTATCTCCAGAAAGACTTTTTGCTTACTTTTATGGTCAAGACTTAAATTGCAGAATAGAGAATCATTGAACTTATTGGTAACAATGTGATGTTCATCGTGTTACCCTGCTGCAGTCATCACACTTGGGTTATCCTGTCATCAGGCGGTCCCGCAGTCGGCCTGAGTTCCAAAGTCTTGGTCCAGCGTCGGTTGCTGTAGCTTCTTCCCTGACGTCAGTGCGCCAGGGGTATATAAGAGGCATCTGACGCCATTTTCTTAAGTCTTTCTTGCCGCGCTGTGCCCGAAGCAGAAGCAGTTCGCAAGTGCAGGTCGGCCGACACCTGAGATTTTCGAATCGAATTTCAGTCCGAAGTCTTCAAAGCTAAGTACCCCATTGGGGAACCTTTTCTTGCCTCAGTCCGATGTCAGAAAAAGTTAACAATTGCATTTCTTGTGGGAAGCAAATACCTCATAAGGATTTTCATTCTTATTGTATACCTTGCCTAGGCCCAGACCACGTCGTCACTGGTTGTCAGTTTTGTGCTAGGTTCAACAAGTGAACTATAAAGCAATGCTTTGATTTCGCTCGACACTACTTCGGTAAGAAATTTAATTATACTATGCCGTCAGAGCAACTGACTACCGGCATGCATAAAAAACACGTAGATAAAGATAGGCAGCCTAGATCCAAGCCATACTCCGAGGCCTCTGCTGAGCCGGTCGCCGGTTCTCCGCTTTTCAGTGAGGTGCCTACGCAGCCCCTGATGACCGCTGAATTGGAACCGCAGAACGCTTCAGAATCTCAAGCAGAGAGTACTAGGCCGACGCAGCCATTTTCTTTTGGCCCTACCGACAACATTGCAGAAGGAGAAGCCGGTGCTGTGGAAACACTTTCGGTTTCAGAAGGTGTCTTTAGACCGACTACCCTCACCGTAAAATCTTATGCTAAGCTTAAGACTCCTTTAAAACCTAAAAAGACTGTACATCAGTCTCCAGTTCAAGGCCCCATGCCTAAGAAACAGATGCTTAAGATGGCTGAAGATTTGATTACTCTGATCAGGGGTTCCCAACTCCCCCCAGACAAAAGGCCAAGACAAGAGGAGGATTATGCCTCCTCTGATCAAGTTTCTATTTCTTCAGACTCCTCTGAGGAACAGGATTACTCCTTCCCCCCTTATGAAGATTCTGATGCTGAAGATTCCATTCCCTCAGCATCTCCCCCTGAAGACTATTCCTTTGGGGAAACCTTACATACCATGAGGGAACATTTCCACTGGGAAGGTCAGGACTACTCCGACTCAAAGAAAAGGCTCAGAGAGTTTCTTTTACTTCCTCAGCACAGACCACTTGCTATCCCTCCAGTTTTAGACATTGTGGATGATGCTTACTTAGAATCTAGTCTAAATCCAGAGTCTCTGCCACCTGCTCCAGCCAAACCAGACAGATATTATAGAGTGCCTGACTCGCACAAATTCCTTTACAAAAGCCCTGTTGCTGACCCAGAAACAATTTCCCAGGGTCCCAAAGGGGCTAAGGCTTCTATGGCTAAAAATCCTGTGCCCCCTGAAAGGGACTCCAGAGCACTAGATTGGTGGGGGAAGAAGGTTTACACCTCAACTACTCTAGCTATGAGAGCACTAAATTGTCAATTTCACATGCTGAAATATCAGCAATTCTTAATGTCTCAATTAAAACAAAAGATGAGCACACACTCTCAACAGTCTGAACAGTCAAGGAAATGCAAGATCTGTTGCATGCAGCTGAACAGGTGGGCAAACCTATTTTACAATGTGGATTTGATTCCTTGGAAGCTTCCTGTAGAGCAGCCGTTACTGGGTCTGTCATACATAGGCATGCTTAGTTAAAGGAACAAACTCTGCCTGATCATGTAAAAGCAAAATTACTAGATACACCTTTACAGCAGGATGTCTTATTTGATGTCAAAGCAGAAGAGGTTTTAAAGAAAATGGAGGATAAGGCAAAGTCTATGCAGATGGTCAAAGATTTCTTACACGTACAACCCCCTCGTTTCAGCAGAAATTGGCCAACAACAAATTGGTCCTTTCCAGCTTCTGACAGACCACAGAGGGGTAAATATAGACACCCTAGGGACAGAGGTCAAGCACAAATCCCTTACAAACCTCGCCAATGGGGAACTGCAACACAGAAGGGAGGGGAAGACAGGCCCCAAACTACTAAAAGACAAACACAATGACTTAACCCTCAAACTGCCAAGCAAAACTCTCTTGGCAGCTCCCTTGGGAGGAAAATTAGCACTTTTTGCAGACAACTGGCGCATCATCACAAAAGACAAATGGGTCCTAGACATTATCTCACAAGGATACAGATTCAATTTCCACACCTTGCCAAGGATAAAAGGAATGCCAAACCTGCCACAAAATCAATGGGCAGAGGCATAAAAACAAATTGCAGCTCTCATGGACATGAGCCATTTAACTGGTACCTACACAGGAGCAAGGCCAAGGATTTCATTCAAGGCTCTTTCTAGTCCCCAGAAAGGACAATGCATGAAGACCCATTCTGGACCTTTCAATTCTAAACACCTACTTGCAAGTACCCAAATACTACAGCAGCTTCTTCCCATGTTGGGCAAGAAGACTTGGCTAGTAACGTTGGACCTCAAGGAGGCATACTTGCATGTCTCTATCAGACAAAATTGCAGAAGATACCTCCGTTTCATTGCAGGTTTAACCCATTACCAGAGTCTCAGAGCTACAGGCACTCATGGCAGTGGAGCCTTTACTCATTTTCCATCAAGACAGAGTCTCTCTATGAACTTAACCCCTCCTTTATGCCAAAGGTGGTATCCAGTGTGGCTCTAAATCAAACCATCCATTTACCCACTTTTTTCCCAAATCCACAGAACAAAGGAGAAAGACTCCTGCACTCATTAAACATTCACAGGCAACTATGTTACTACTTGGATAAAACTAAGGTTTTCAGAAAATCTGACCAGCTTTTTGTATCCTATGCAACAGCATCACAAGGAAAGGCTATCTCAAACCAGACCATTTCAAAATGGATAGGACATTGCATACGTTTTTGCTACACCCATCATGGAAAACCAGTTCCTGCTAGCATAAGGGCCCACTCCACCAGGGCAGCAGCTACATCTACAACCTTCCTCGGGGGGGGTGCCAACCAAGGATATTCTGGAAGCTGCAACTTGGAGTTCAGTACACACCTTCACCAAACACCATCACTTACCACTATACTCTAAGACTAGAGCTGGCTTCACCACTGCAGTTTTGCAGGGCCTACTAGCTTCTTCTAACCCTGTTTGATTCCACCTCCCATCCTTAGCTTTGGGATTCAACCCAAGTGTGATGACTGCAGCAGGATAACACGATGAACATAGTACAGTTTTGTACCTACCATAAATGTAGATGTTAGAGTGTTCACCCTGCTGCAGTCCAGGTTACCCTCCCTCCATCCCCTCTGATCTAACTGAAACCTTTCTATGCCTTTATATCTGATACAACCTTTCTTTGGGGTGTATTTGCTTATAGCTGGAGGTATGTTTTGTTTATTATTGGTACAATGTAGTAACTTCCTATTGGGGGGGGGCACCTGACATTTGGGGCAAGAAAAACTGAAGAAAATGGCGTCTGATGCCTCTTATATACCCCTGGCACACTGATGTCAGGGAAGAAGCGACAGCAACCAACGCCGGACCAAGACTTTGGAACTCAGGCCGACTGTGGGACCGCCTAACGACAGGATAACCCAAGTGTGATGACTGCAGCAGGGTGAACACTCGAACATCTACATTTATGGTAGGTACAAAACTGTACTTTTTCATTGTGTATCAGCAGCCAGACCTTACCCTTTCGCTATTTGTTAGTTTAATTTCATTTTATAATTTATATAAAATATGTTATAGTTTTTCATTTGTTTTTGTTGTCTGGTTTATATCTTGTAGTCTCTTATTGGCAGCTTTCCTCAGTGGGTTCTCTTCATAAATGAATTGACCAGAAGGCCATCCTGGTCAGTGAATCTAAATACATTTATGATGCCATGTCAAGGCTAATATAACAATAAAAGTAACCTTTAAAAAGTCAGTTTTTGTATTGCACATTGTTCAATCTCTGCTTTAGTACTTTCCCCATCACTATAAAGTACAGTTGTGTAAAATCTTACCATAACTCTAGATGTCCCTGCCTTCACCGCTGCAGTATTCATTACAAATGGGATTCCCTGCCATGAAGCCCACCATTCGGCCAGTTTACCAAAGTTTACTGTTGGTGTAAGGTACACTGAACATCACCTACACACTCCTTGCATAACATAGGACATAAAGGTGATGTTCAGGTGTGTACCATCTTCAGAACTGATTGCCCAGTAGGAACAGCAGTCCAAGGAAAACCAAAGAGAACCTGCATATCCAGGAAGGAAAAAAGATTAGGGGGATGGAGGGAGGGAGTGAATACTGCAGCGGTGAAGGCAAGGACATCTGTCATTATGGTAAGATTTTGCACAACTGTACTATGTGCTTACATTCACTGATGCAGTATTCATTACAAATGGGAGAGTGCCAAAGCTCAAGAAGAAACTTGGGAGGAGGAACCAGCAGCAGAGCCCTCTAAGAAGCCATGAAGAATGGCATCAGCAAAACCAGCTCTAGCTCTGGTGATACCATCTAACTGATAATGTTTGGTAAAGGTATGCACAGAAGTCCAGGTAGCAGCTTCAAGAACAGAATTAGTGTCTGTGCCCTTGAAAAAAGCACCAGAAGAAGCCACAGCCGTAGTAGAATGAGCCTTTACAGAAGGAAGACTCTCACCATGAAAACTGTGACAATAGGAAATGGCCTTTGAAATCCAAGTAGAAATAGTTTGCTTGGAAACAGCCAAGCCTAAAGACATAGAAAGAAATTAAACAAACAGTTGCTCTGATTTTCTAATAGCCTTAGTTTTATCCAAATAAAATCTGAGCTGTCTATGCACATCTAAGGTGTGCAGCACCCTGTCACTGTCAAATTGCGTAGAGGGGAAAAAAGTAGGCAACTTAATACACTGGTTAAATGACAACTCATTAACCTCCTTGGGCATGAAAGAAAGATTAGTACGCAAGGATACCCTGTCCTCATGAAATATCAAAAAAGGTGGACAAGCCATAAGGTCTTGCAACTCAGACACCCATCTGGCAGAATTAAGAGCTGACAAAAGAACTGTCTTCCAAGAACATTGTTGCAAGGAAGCTAAAACAGCAGGGTGAAAAGGAGTCTGAGTCAATTTTTCCAGAACAAAATTAAGATTCCAGGGAGGAGGAAGAGATTTTCTGGGAGGTCTAATATTAAGGACGCCTTTAAGAAATTGCTTAGCCTCGAATCGAGAAGCTAACAGAGGAATTAAAGGCAGGCAAGCAGAAAGAGCTGATAAGTGGGCCTTAATAGAAGAATGAACCAAACCAGCATTGAGCAACTCACACAAATAAGAGAGAACCAAAGGAACATTCACAGAAGGTGGGTCCAGGTCACGAGGAATGCACCAAATAGAAAATCTCTTCCATTTAGACAAGTAGGATTTTCTAGTAGTAAGTTTCCTAGCCTCCTACAGGACCTGCAGCAAGGTGTCTATGAGGGATCAAAACCCTATCACTCAGTGTCAGCTGAAACTTGGACAGGTGGGGATGGATGAGAAACCCCTTGTCTTGTGTGAGGAGATCCACCCTGTGAGGTAACTTGTAATGACTGCCCTTGGCTAGATGCAGACATAGAGGGAACCAGTGCTGTTGTGGCCAAAACGGAGTCACCAACAAGATTTTGGGAGTATCCTGTTGAATCTTGAACAGGACTCTTGGAATGAGAGGAGGGGGAGGGAATGCATAAAGAAACATTCCCTTCCAAGAAAATGAGAGGGGCGTCCACCTTCCATACCAGAGGACATGGGGCTCTGGCACAAAACAGAGAAATTTGTTTGTTCAGAGAGGAGTCAAGGAGATCTACTTGAGGAGTAACTCACTAGTGAACAGTGTCCAGAGACCCATCCTTGTGTAGCATCCATTCATGGGAGTGAGTGAAGGACCTGCTCAGATTGTCTGCCACAGTGTTCTGATCTAAAGGAATATAAACTGCCTGAAGAGTCATCTGAAACTTGATAGCCAAATCCCATACCAGAAGTGCCAGCCGGCAAAGAAGGTAAGATCTTGTTCCCTCCTGTTTGTTGATATACCACATAACTGTAGTATTGCCTGAGAATGCCTTTAGGGGCCCCAGATAGAAGAGAGGATGAAAGGCCTGAAGAGCCAGCATAAGAGCTTGCATCTCTTTGATGTTGATGTCCTCCTTCTGCTGATGAGACAACCACACTCCCTGAGCCCTCAGGGGCCAGACATTGCTCCCCATCCCACATCTGAAGCGTCTGTGAACAGATCCTGTGAGGGAAGAGGAGGTTGAAAAGGGAGTCCTGGATTCAGAGATAGCTGCTGAATCCACCACAGAAGTTTTTTTCTTGAGACATGAGAGAAGAGGAACTGTAAAGTCTAGAGGATGCACTTGCTGAAGCCACGATGACTTCAGAAACCACTGGAATTTCCTCATGTGGAGTTTGGCCAGAGTGAGCATCAGAATGGTGGAAACCATGAACCCCAGAGCTCTCAGACTCCCTGGCTGTAATGGAGGCCAGGGGAAGAAGAGTTTGAAAATAAGAAATGAGATTTAAAGCCTTTGGAGGAGTAGGGATGCCTCAGCACTGGCACCGTCTGAATCCTGCAACCCAGAAAGACATGATCCTGAGAAGGAGTCAGGAAAGAGTTTTTGAAGTTTATCATGAACACAAGGCTCTGAAGAAGGGAAATGGTAAAGCAAAGATTTTGCAAAAGGACCTCTGGAGAGGATGCCTGAATCAGCAAGTCGTCCAAGTAAGGAAAGATGTGGATCCCTTGAAGCCTGCAAAAAGCAATCACAGGAGCGAGGCATTTGGTGAATACCCTTGGGGCAGTAGAAAGGATAAAGGGCAAAGCACAGAACTGAAAATGCCAGGAAGCAACAGAGAAATGCAAAAATCACCTGAAAAGAGGATGGATTGGAATATGGAGATAAGCATCCTTGAGATCCAGAGACACCAGAAAGGCCTGAGGGGAGCAAGAGGGGAGCAAGAGAGGAAAAGGGGAGTGAAGGGACAACATCTGAAAAGAAGCCACCTTCAGAAAGGTGTTTAGATTAGAGAGGTCTAGAACAGGTCTCCAGGTACCTTCCTTTCTGGGCACTAGAAACATTCTGGAATAAAACCCGTTCACCTTTGGGACACAGGCACCTCTTGAATAGTACCCTGAGACAAGAGATCTTGAAGAACCTCTGGGAAAAAAGGAAGTTGTTTCCGAGGAGGCTGAGGAATGCCCATAAAAGGAGGATGGGAAATCCAGACCATGAAGGACCCCTGGCGAATGATTGACAGAACCCAAGAATCCTGGGTGATTCAGAGCCAAACAGGAAGAGAAAGAGAAAAGGTGAAGAAATTGAGGAATGAGGCTGGGAACAGGTGGATAATCAGACAGCACCTGGTTCGTCAGGAAAGGAAGGCTTTAGAATCCCTGCAGTCTGAGTGGCCTTAGCAGGAGGAGTCCGTTTACCACCCTTTTTACCTTTAGAAGGAGGGCGAGATTGCCTACGAACAAAGGCTGGCTTAGAAGGACAATTTCGCTGAGATTTTGGCAAAGGAGAAACAAAGACATGTTTAAGCTCCTGTAAAGCCCTTCCCCTTGTCCTGAAGAGACTTAAATAAACCAGCAGCCACTTCCCCAAACAAAAGTTTATTATCCAGAGGAGCATCCATGAACTTAGCATTGATATCATCAGGTAATGGTTGAAGCCTAAGCCAAGAATACCTCCTCAGAAATTAACCAAAAGCCGCAGTCCTAGAAGAGGCATCTGCTGCATCATAACTACATTTGATAGAATGACAAACTACTTGACAGGACGTCCCTAACAAGGAAATAGCAGAAGATTTACTATGAGGCTACAAGATCAAAAAATGCTGACAAACCTGAGACAGAAGAGCCAACACATAGCTAGAGATAGGGGTCTGAAAATTAATAGCCCTAAAAGCTACGGTTGCTGAAGTATAAATCTTCTTACCCAGCCTATCCATGATTCTACTGTTCTTGTCAGAAAGCAGTAAATTGGATGGCTTATCAGAGGTTACAAACACCACTGAGGGGTTAGCAGCAGGACATTTAAACAAAAAGGAACAATACTCAGGCACCCTATAAAACTTATCAGACTTCTTTGGAGGAGGGGGAAGACAATCCAGCACTTTAGAGGCATTGGAGAAAACATCCAATAAAGCAGCAAGACAGGAGAACGGGCCCAGGTTTAGGAGATTCTGTCTGCAGTAACTCATAGTACCTCTTATGGCTATCCAAAACCTGGGCACAATCCCACTTAAAAAAATTCCATCATTCTAGAGATTGTGTCCCCAAAGGAAATTTCCTCAGAAGGATTATCTAGAATATGAGAGTCCTCCTCTACAGATCCGTAGTTTAAAGGAGAAGGAATCTGGGTAGAATAAGCAAGGGATTTTTCATCAGAATCCAACTCTTCTTCAAAAGAATTAAATTCTCTGTACCTTTTAGGGGAAGAAGAGGACCAAGGAGGAGCAGGAAATGAAACCCCTTGAGGAGGCCTTAACGACAGTAAGGCATTAAATAACCCCTGGGTAAAGGTCTGCAACTCACACTGTGGATCCCTAGGAGCAGAAGAAACATGATAAGTTTTCTGTTTTTTTTTTTTTACGGGATGTCCATCCTAGAAACCTTTGAAGGCACTGACTCAGGACAGATGTCCACAACTGTAGTAGGAACTTCTTCCCTTAAAAAAAAAAAAAAAAAAAAAAAAACGGAACCCCCCCTAGACCCCTTGGAAACAATCAACTGTGGTTCTCGCTGATCACCCAAAATGGATGTCTGCAAAGCCCCATCAATGTACTGCCCACCAAATCCACACCGGCCTCCAACCCAGACGTGGCAGAGGAATCTGACTATACAACCAGGTGAGTCTCCAGGTTTGTAATAACCTCAGGAGAAATGCCTGGCAGAGGCTGGACATCCAAAGATTCCGGTCTCACTTTTTGTACCTTCTTCTTCCCCAATGGCTGACCCTCCTGGCAGGAAGTTCTAGCCATAGTATTTTTAGCAAGAAGCTTAAGACACTGGTTCTCAAGGTACAATGAAAGGGAAGGAAAGCCTACTATGAAGAGTTTTAGGAACAAACACCTGACAAATTGAACAAGATATATGGTCATGAGCAGCTCCTAGGCAAAAAAGACACATCGTGGCAGTGTTTTGGGAGAGTCAGTCTCCCATACTGGAATATACCCTTCCTTGATGACATTAAGCCCCCAACAGCACATATTAATCGGAAAAAGAACAAAAACCCAACTGGGTACTTATCTGCAATGGTGAGGACTTCAACAAACAGGAGTAATCACTGTAATGCCAACAAACAGAGAGAAATGGCAAAAAAAGGACGGAGGTAACCGACCGACAGTTAAAAACAGCATTCGGACTGGAAGCAAAGAAGTTCTGAGAATGGTACGCCTCAATGTCACCTTTATGCACTATGCTATGCAGGGAGTGTGTAGGTGATGTTCAGCGTACCTTAAAACAACGGTAATCCTTGGTAAACTGGCCAGGTGGTGGGCTTCATGGCAGGAAATCCCACTTGTAATGAATACTGCAGCGGTAAATGTAAGGAAATCAAATAGATTTGTGGTTTATGCTCCCATATCTGGACTTCTAGATATCAGACCTCTGCTATTCAAACTTCTGAATGATAACTTGAGATTAATCCCACTTCCTGGAGAGTCTGATACAGATTCTAATAATTATACTAGTCATGCTTAAACTCATCATCAATTTCAAAAAATTTCTTAGTCTCAGAAGGTTGAATTGTTAACTGTCTAGTGAGGGCTAGCATTGATTCAGTACTTTGCAGTCCCGAAACACTTGATCTGAAGTTGTTGTCTTCATTTGCTCTTCAGCCTGTGGGACACTGTTCCGGGATGGATCTGACTCGGCCACATTTCTCCAGCATTGAATCTGAGCTCCAAGCTCCTCCCCTACCCATATGCCCCCTGTCTCTTTCCTCCCTTCAGATCCCATTTACTATACTTGTTGCAAGCATTGTGGTCCACTGCTCCAGGCTTTTTTGGGTAAATGTGTTTAAATTAATCACTTAAATTATCTTTCTGTCTAAAAATCTCTCTTTCTATCCTTTTCCTGTCACCTCACCTTTCACGTTTAGGTGTCAGTTCAAAAAAAAAAAAAATCTTTCCTTTGCTGTTCTGTCTCTAGGTAGTGTCCGTGTTTCTGTTTGGGTCTCTCTCTCTTTCTTGCTAGGATGTCAGAGACGCCCAAACCAGGCTTTCGCAAGTGCACGGAGTGTGGTCATAAGCTTTCCCCAGTGAATGGTTACACTTTGTGTGTTGTTTGCCTAGGGGTTCCTTATCTTGATTCCTGCTGTTGGATCTGCATGGGGTTCAATCCCCATGCATTGATCAACATTAAGGTCCTTCTCCCTCCAACCACTATGGAAACCCAGACTACCCCTTCTACTTCTACTCCTGCTTTTTCTGTCTCCACCCCAGCCTCTGGAACTCAACCTCCCACTAAGAGGACCAGGGATGAAGAGAAGCACAAGGACAGGCCAAGGAAGCAGTCCCCCGACCGCCACCAGCTAAGCTCCGATCGGCTCCTAGCACTAGCTCCGCCGACTCCATTCTCTTTGTTTCTCCCCAGAGCTGGAAGTGCCTCAGAGCCGTTCCCCAGCATCAGCGTCACCTCATTGCCTCTCTAGGCCAGTGTCAGTGGTCTATTACTCCAGATCCACCCGCAGCCTTTCCAAAGATGAGGTGGAGATTGATCTGCACGCAGATACAGATGGGAGTTTTGCTTGCCCCCTCTCCCTCCAGAGCATGGGGCATGCAGTCCGCCTTCATCCCGATCACTCCTCCTCCAATCTGACCCCTGGTTTCAGAGTCCTCTGGTCCGAGGACCCTCTGCTTCGAGCGTCAGCTTCGACGGTGCCTGGTACCTCAACACTGGCTGTTATCTTGAGCGGGTTGGCTCCCTGCTTGGAGCCATCTAGCTCTCGGTGCCATAGGCTCAGTGCTGGATCAGAATGAGTGGTTTTGGCTCCATGTTTTTCAGAGCAGAGCCTTCCAGTTGGAGTCTCGGCACCTGGAGGTTTGGTTCCAGCTTCCCCGTTGATCCAGACGATTACAGACCTGATCGTAGTCCCAGCTAAGGGGGTTCATTCTCCTTCTGCCGGTGACGTGGTGGAGAGGGTTTTTTCAATCCCATCGAGATCGAGACCCTTGATGATCTTGTCCTTGGAATCTCTACTGGCTCCCTTTGTTTCTGGTCCAGATTCTGCCATCTCTCCACCCCAGGGAGCATCCACACGGGAACAGCTAGATGTTTTCAGTTCCTCCCCAGAGACCCCCCCCCCCCCACCAAGGAGGTTCCTCGAAAAAGCACATGTAAAAGGAGGCACTTAGACTCCCCACCTGAGTCTCTCATGGAGGACACCGACTTGGAGCAAGACGAGGGATCCCCCTGATTGCCCCTAGAGGATGCCTCATTTGGAGACAGCATGGAGATCCTACAACAGTGTGGGGGGGTGGTCTGTCCAAAAACCCAACCCTGACCAGTCAGTCTTCCTGGAGGTGTTTGGTGCAGGACCCTCTATTTCCTGGGTGCTCCCTCCCACAGATCCTCCGTTGGATCTTATAACATTTCGGGCATGGAAAGAGCCTGATATGGTGGAGCCTATCCCCAAATCCCCTCAGCGCCCATACTGACAAACCGGATCACCTACAGAACACTGACAGCCCAAAACACTGTCACCCATATGGCTGACGCCATATGGTCGACACTCACAATATCGACAGTGCCAGAACTGCTCCACCCCCCCCCCCACCCACCCCATACCTTTAATATACGAGATTGCATTACAGTGCAAGAATGGAAAATTTTCCATTCTGCACTATTGGGAGATGGTGTTTCCCCATTGTCGATATTGTGAGTGTCGACCATATGTCATCAGCCATATGGGTGTCAGCGTTGTGAGCTGTCGGCATTCTGTATGAGACCTGACAAACCACACTGGTCAAAGGAACCCGCTATTGATGCCGTGGTGGTAGTGGCGGCAGCAGCAGCCACCAAAAAAGAGCTCACACAAGGAGAGCTCGACAGTCCATCCGCCTGACAGAGAGGCTAGGACCTTGGACCATTTCGGGAAGTGGGCCTACACTTCACCAACATTTTCTGTCTGTGCGTTGAACTACATGGCACATATTATTATGCTTCAGTAAGGCTTAGTGAAGGAGGTCGCCGAGTCTACCCCAGGAGCCATGTCAGTGGAGGATAAGAAGGTTTTCTCCTCTCAAATGGCCACACCCGCCTCCATTGCCAATACCTCTATACGGCTTCTCTCTCATGTATTGAGGGCACTGCCAGAGCTACCGGAGCAGGTGTTGCCATCAGGCGTCACTCCTGGCTCTGACTATGTACCTTCTCGGACCCCTTCAAGGCATCATTTACAAATGCCCCATATAATGGTTCCACTCTTTTTGGAATTACGGTACGTGATATGCTGGTCCAGTGCGAGAAGGACAGGAAGACTCTGTCTGCCATTGGAATCCGCTTCTCAACCCCACAATGATCCTTCTGCAGGAATCTGAGGGGGGCAAAGAAGATGTGGTTCTGGAAATCTCATTGTTATTCCCAGGATGCTCGGGGCTCGCCTTCCCCTAGAGCAGTGGTTCCCAAACTTTTTCGATTCTTGGTTCTTTTGTTGAATCCAGGTTTTCCCAAGGTGCCCCCCCATCAAATTCTAACAAGTATACTTTGCGAAATAATAATTTTTTTTTTTATTAAAAAGGTTAGTTAGGTAAACATAATGCTGCGTGATCAAAAATGCTCAGAGGTAGTTGCATTGATAAAAAAAAAAAAAACACAATATTACCTCACAAAATCTTCTTCTTCTTTTTTTTTTTTACCAAACTTAAAGCACTTTTTGTTAAAATACCACATTTCTTCTTCCACCCAGAGACATCTGACTTTTCAAAACCAATTTTTTTCTTTTTATTTATTTTACTTAAACTTGACTGGCTAAAACAATGAGTAAAAAGGTCACACACAAAAAACAATCAGTTAAAAAAACAAACAGAAAAACTATGTTGACTGGGTTAGTCCCACAAGGGAGCCAATGGCCCTTTTTTTCAGGGGAGACAGATGTATTCATACTGATTACACGTTTATTTGGAATCTGGAAAATTAGGGTTCATCAGTCGAGCATTATTATGACTATTATTAGTATCACTCTGGTCTGCCATCTGCCATGCTACATCTCCCATTAGTTGCACAGGAATTTTGTTCCGAGTTCAGACTGTCTAACTTTAAGAAATGAGAGTGGGAGGCAGGGCAGGGAGTTGGTAGGGCATTTAAAGTCCCACCTCAGGGATGGAAGTGGAGATGTCCTAACCCCCAGAATGTCCTTAAGATCCATAAGTGGCCCCAACAATATTATAAGTCCAGTGGGGTAGGAGATAAGCTGATAGACATTGTGGTCATGGGAATTGGGAGCCAGAATGGGGAGTAATGATGCCCCAAGAAGGACAAAAAAATGTAATATAAAAATGTCTTGACTAATAGAATCTTTACAGATCTCCCATCTCACTAAAAGCATATCTCAAGGCTCTATACTTTCTTCTGTTCTCTTCTGTTTATTTGTCAGTAACCTACCCGCTGACCTTCCTTAAATTCCAGATAACATGGAAAAGGTACAGATTTAATCCCTCACACAGCATTCAAAACCAACTTAAACCAACATGAAAATGACCTCAAAATTTTCATCTTGGTGAGGCAGCAAAAACTTTATCATGAAAGAAAAAAAACTGATAGTATGATTTTTGGAATACAACAAAAGCTCACCTCTTTCCACAAGAATGGAATTTGTCTCCACCAATCATGTACCCCTCAAACGCACTATAAGTATTCAAGTGCTAAAGCAACTCCAGCACCATTTCTGGACAGCATCCACAGATGCAGAAATACAGATAAATTTATTTAATACTTCCGACTTTTCAGGTAAGACACTGCTGGATGTACTTTCTGTGGAATGCAATGTTGCGAGTTCTTCCTCCTCTAAAATACATTCAGTACCAACAAAAACAAACCAACTGCCATTTACCAGTATGTAAGCTATCACTTTATAATTTATGGAACTCTACACCCCGACATTCATGAAGGCCCCACTCCCCCAATACGTACTCATGAAGGCCTGTAACCCCAACCCATTCAGTAGCTCCATTGTCCCCGCCCCTTGCTTACCCCACTCCACGTAATAACGTCGTTGGTAGTAGAGTCCTCCACCAATGCCCATAACTTGACAAGAAAAGCGACCACATTGCTACTGTTTTGATTTATGATCCCTACTCCAGACGACCCAACTCAGTGTACCACAACAACATACCTCAACTTCAAGAATTCATACTAAACCCGCCCCTGAACCACCCCAGTTGGCACTGTTGAAGAGTCTATTTCTTAGATTCCTAAATAAACTATTACGAAATGCCCTGGCATTAACCCCTAGCCCCAGCTGGGACCGTACTATCTGAAACAAGATCAGGTGGGGGAAGACTGACTAAACAAAGAAATACATTTGAGTTTGAGACTTCATATCCTTCAAAAAACAAAAGCTAATGCAAAACCAGTTATTCCAAGACTTTATTCTGCTAAGAGATTGAGACTCATGTCCTAACTGCAACCTCCATGGTCCAGTATCAGCCTTATATCTCTTCAAATTTATACTCATTTCACAGCTGAAAAAAACCTAAGTCACAGCTCTTAAAACTTAAATTACAAGCCATGTGAATGCAATGCTCAGTCTGTGTGTGCTTGTATAAATCCCTTTAGACTTCCACTACTGAGTTTATGTACCCACGCACTCATCAACAATGTATTGCCATAACAAACAGCAAACCTCAATGTACTGTACATGTCCATCGGTAATGACAACGTATAAAACCATCACAATCCTAAATTACATAAAAAGCTTAAAATGCTGCACTATGCAACAAAAAGTTAATCATTACTACCAAACAGTTAATACTACACATCACTGCACATAATGCATCAAAATTAAATCAACATTTTCAGCGGTGACATTCTTTCAAATAACAATTTTCTAGAGATACGTCTCTTCTTCTGCGGTCATCAATTAAAACGAGACCACAGTGATGTAAAAAAGATAACAGCATTTCCTAAACTACGTAAATGAGTTTAACGCAGTTCAAGGAAGTGCTGCAAAAAACCCTATTTTATACTAGCTTCGCCTGTCTTATGCATTATTTCCAAAACTGTATCAGCTTTACAGTGATACCAGTCAAATCCATTACAAGTGACACTTCTCAGTAGCAGGTCACATGAAGACATAAGATTACAAAATTGCACACAATGAGAGCCAAAGACCCCGACAATGGTCTGTATCAGTAGTTACATGCTTGCTCACTTGGGTAAGGAACAATATAGAGAAAATGAAATATCAACAAATGCATCTACCACAATGAATGGCCTTTTGACAACCGTTGCAATTTAAATATGTTAGCCATCCCATATAGACTTATTTTATAAGTGTAATTCACCTCCTTTTTCTCCAGAAGCCATCAGTTTTAGGAAGGATTAAGGAGACAGAGCTAAAATGGACTCAAAAATCAAAGACGGTTGAGAGAGGTATACTGCTTGCATTGATCAAAATAAATTCTTGCATTCATTTTAGAGAAGTATAACCTCCTTGCCAGCCTAGACCAATACAAATGTGCTGCTATAACAGTGGATCAGAATGCAGTAAAGCTACAGACTTAGGTAATTGTTTTACTGTTGACACATTAAAATAATAATAACTTTGTGCTTGGTAAGTAGACAAAAGTGAATGAGCTGATTGGCTGAAAGCACGTCGTAGACAAAAGTGAATGAGCTATTTAGGAAACTCTGATATCTGAAGATAAAAGAAAATGAAAAGTGATTGACTTGATTATTAATGTATTTGAGACACCAGTTTTGGTGGAACAATAATGTATATTATGATCACCACTAAGACAACAATTCTCTACCCTCTGTGTGCGGAAAGAAATGCACATGTAGTACTATTTATATGCTACAAAGCTTAGTAGTTCGCGGTGCCACTGTGAGGAAGCCGCTACTCCCCATTGTGTTGCGGTGCACACTTTGGGAACCCCTGCCCTAGAGGCAGAGGGGGCCCAAGGAACAAAGGGTCTCGGGACTTGTTCTCGGACAGGCCTGCACAGCAGCCCTGAAGGGTTGCCCAGCTGCTCGTCTCTGGAAGCAGTCGGGGGTCAACTGTTGCTACATCCAACAGCCTAAGAGTCCATCACAGATGATCAGTGGGTGTTGCAAATCAAATCCAGAGGATATTCAATCCCCTTCCTTCGAAGGCCAGTTCCAGCCAAACACCTCCCGGATGTCCCACCTGTGCAAAGGGAGGCAGCAGCACAAGAAATTTCCAAGCTGCTAGAAAAATGAGTCATCCAGCCCGTCCCCCCAGACCAGTCTGGATTAGGCATCTTTTCCGGGTTCTTTTTAGTTCCAAAGAAAATGGGAGACTTGAGACCGATTCTGGATCTCTCTACTCTGAACCTATCAGTTGCCAAGATGAAATTCCAGATGGTCAGACTCCGATCTATCCTGCATTTCTTGCAGGAGAACGACTGGATGTGCTCAGTAGACCTTCAAGATGCATACTATCACATCAAAATGGACAGACAGTCTCAGAGGTTTCTCTGCTTCCAGCTAGGGGTCAATCATTACCAGTTCATAGCGATACCCTTTGGTCTCACCACAGCCCCCAAGGTGTTCACCAAAGTGATGGTGGTGCTAGCAGCTCAGGTCTTTCCCTACATGGACAATTGGCTCCTTTTTGCTCCCTCCAGGCATTAACTCTGCCAAGTCAGGAATTTCCTTATCCAAACTGTCCAACAGTTGGGCATCACCATCAATCTCAACAAATCCCTGCTAGAACCTGTTCAAATTCTGGACTTCATCGGAGCCCAGTTGGACACCATTCAGACCAAGGTTTTTTGACATCTGACAGACTTGTCCATTTTAAGGGCATTGGGGTCCATGGCAGCTACGATCACCCTCGTTCCCACAGCTTGATTGCACATGAGAGTGCTCCAGTGGACTCTGGTGGTTCAGTGGTCATTTCTAGATCTACCATGGTCACATCCCTGTTCGTATATCGTCATCATGCACAGATTCTCTTCTCTGGTGGATTCAGTCCCCACAACTTCTTTGCTGTCACCCATTTATTCTTTCCACCCCTGTAAACACGGTGACCACAGATGCCTCCCTACTTGGGTGGGGGTGGGGGGCATTGCCTGGGAAGGACAGTTCAGTGCATGTGGTCTTCCCTGGAGACCCAATTGCATATTAATGTCCTGGAGATGAGGGTGTTGCTATTGGCGTTGCCAGCTCTTCATGCCCATCTTCCCCTAGGGACGATTGACATCCAGATATACAACATGTCGGTAGTCTGGTATATCAACAAACGGGATAACCAGGTCTTACCTCCATGAGATTGTAGGGAATGGGTGATCTCCACCAGCCATTTTCTGGTGGCAACGCACATTCCAGGGAGGTCCAATATTCTAGGGGACAGGCTCAGCATGTCTATCCTAATGCCTTACGAGTGGCTTTTGAATCCTTCAGTAGTGAAACAGATCTTTTGAAAGTGGGGTCAGCCTTGCTGCAATCTCTTCGCCTCTCCTTCCAACGTGAAGTGCATCAAGTTTTTCGCTCTGATCCTCACTCCGGGGAGTCCCCCAGAGATGCTCTAGTTCATGCTTGGCCCTCCGGTCTTTTCTCTGCTTATCCTCCACTTCCCCTGATTCGAAAGTTCATTCAGAAAGCACAACAGCAGCTGGGGAGCTCAGTCATCCTCATTGCTCCCTTCTGGTTTCGCCAAGTATGGTTCCCTTCTCAGTGGTCTCATGTAGTGTGTCCTCCCTGGATGTTGGATCCGGTTCTGGATCTGATTTCACATCCCTCAGGGATTCTACATCCAGATCTGACCAGTCTGAAGCTCACCACTTGGCTGCTCCAGTTCCCATGATAGTTAGGACTCCCGGGCTATCTTCTCCGATTAAGAAGATTTTAGTAGCAGCTCATAGATCTTCCACGAGGAAGGTTTACTCAAGTAAATGTAAGCATTTCTCAATTTGGGCATTTCAACTGGACTTGGATCCCTTCACTGCTCCGATTTCTGTTATCTTGGAGTTTCTGGCAGGAATTTTTCAACAGGGTGCCAGTTTCTCTATGGTTAAAGTTCAGCTGGTGGTTATTTCTAATTTCCACATGGGGATAATTCAGCTTCTCTAGCCTCTTCTAAGCTCTGTAAAGCTTTTCTCAAGGTTACTTTTCTTCTTAGGCCACTGAACAAGGACCCTACCCCCTTGGGACATTACTTTGGCTCTTCAAGCCTTGGTTTCTTCCCCCTTTGAACCTACTGCATCAGTGGATCTACAGTTCCTATCTTGGAAATGTTTTTTTAATACTTCACAGCTATGACTTAAGGATTTTCTCCAACAATACTTCTGTTATCTGATTATATACAATC
This sequence comes from Protopterus annectens, assembly GCF_019279795.1. Lineage (NCBI taxonomy): Eukaryota > Metazoa > Chordata > Ceratodontiformes > Protopteridae > Protopterus > Protopterus annectens. The sequence continues at coordinate 1,086,369,617 of NC_056728.1, forward strand.
ACTTGATTAGACTTGAACATGAACCTTTGAATACAGGTAATCTTGGCTTTGCACAAATAGTACATCTGAATCCGCTGTTTTTATATCTGAATATGCTGACAGTAACTGATCTGCTCAATTGTTCATAGTAGCTTTTTGATTAGTTGGATCCCTTTATCTTCCTAAGTATATTTTAACTGTAGCAATTTCTTTGTCATATTGGTGATTGAGGAATTAACCCATAAAGTTTATGCATCTTTTTTCAAAATGTCTTTTGTTCCCTACGATAGCCTCTTTTTAAAGGTCATCAGAGTCCATTTATATGATTGGCCTGTATTGGATTGTGATGTCATACTTCTACAGATTCAGTGACATTCATTGCAGACTGTGTGGTACTTAATGTGCTGTTCAGTGGTTTATGAACTGCCTTGACTGGCAAGATTTGTGGAAGTTCTCAGTTACAGACATCAGCTAATGTATTTTCTTAGTCCAAGCATATTTGATCTGTGCAGTCTAATTTTTTCCAAGCCACATGTGTCCTGCATTATTACAGCTCCTAGTCTATATTGATTCATATCTCCCTGCTGCAACACACTTCTTTAGACACATTATAATACTTCAGAGGGCACACATTAGTCGTTAGCATTTGTTATGAGCTTCTTCAGTAACTCAAACTTTTTTGCCAGTTCTAGTGACTGATCCTGCATCTTATCAAGCTCTAGAAGCTTCCATAATGACATAGCAATCAGTGACATGTTTGGTGTAAGTTAGGCAACTATTAAACCATTTCAGGAAAGCTCATTAAGAATTGTGTATCTTCTGGCTTTAGCATAAGCATAGTAGTAACTCTTAAGTTTCTCAGCATATGATCTCAGACTTTCAGATATAAGAATAAGACCCATGTATGTAAAAAAGCAAAATATATGGGTCATATTCTAATGGCAAAGAGAAACTTGAGATATTGTATCTCTGCAGTGCCATAATGAATGTGCATAGCTTTGAACTGCTTTAGCCAGTTTGCTTTGCCAGAAACCCTGGTTAGCAACTAGTAGAGAAGTATTTTGCAGTGGACATTGTTAACACAAACATCTTCAGCTGTCAGCAGTTAACAGTAATTTCTCTGAATCACTTGTTCAAATTTTTTAGGGTTGTGCAGATTCTGAGCTTTTCTCACTTCCCATACGTTTGCAACCATATGTTTTAAAACATGTTTTATTCAGTCATAATTTTTAAGTTGCAACGTAAGTTTACATAACATTGATAGAAAAGAGACCATAATACATTTCCTTCATTATTGTGCAGTGTACTTGTATGTTTTCTTTTTAACAATTTTAATCAAATTCTGTAGTATGTAAATTGCTTAATTCCTGCTTTCCCTTAAACCCTCCATCTCCTGAGCATTACTTTGCATGTATTTTTCTTAGAAATTCCATTTATTTCTCTGGAATTTGCTTTTTCTCTTTTATAAAGATCCCACCTTCATTTCTTTTATCTCCTTTAGAATATTAAAAATGTCCATTATTTTTGGTTTCGATTTTGTTTTACATTTTCTATTAGTTGTTTTTAGGCTGCCAATAGCATTAAGGTTTGTAAAGCCTTACTATGTGTTAGCAGTTCATATGCTACAATCCAGCTCAAAACAATTACCATTTGTGCCCAGAACGTTCTGTCAAAGTACTCTGTAGAGAATGTTTTAAATCTGCAAACTCGTTACATTTCCAACAAAGTTCTCAGTTTCCTTTTTCTTTCCTATCACCTATCCACGATTTGCTTTCTACATGAGGAACATCTACTGAAGTCTATTTGGAGAATAAAAATGCATATGCAACACTTCAATACACAAATTCTAAACCTTCTAGGCTTTACTGCATACTTACCCTCCATGTGGAAGGAATAAAGGCACCTTGTTGAAGTTTCCAGTAGTTTATAAAGAACATTAGAACAAGGACACTCATCTATCTACTTACTTAATTGAGTAAACTACTGTAAACTTCAGCAAGGTGTCTTTATTTCTCCCACAGAGAGAGTCTCCTGGAAGTGCTAACGAAAGTGATTTTATCTGGGCTTATCCTTTATATTTTGTTTCTTGTTAGTCCTGTCACCCTCTGGGTCATAGGTGGGATACCAGACTTCACTCAAGCCCACTGGATTACCTGTGTTTTCTTTAACGCATACTTGGGAGCCCTACAGTCTCTTCCAATTGTTCATTTGTAAATTGCCTCTCTGTTCACTTTTCCCAGTATTTTCAAACCTCGTCTGATTGATTCTTTAAGTTGTCTTGCAATATTTTGTATGTCCTCCTAATTGTATCCCTTTCCTAACAGCATCATCTCTTTTACACTCCGTTAAAAGACTTTAGTGTTTCACTTAGCCCTCCCCTATTCTTTTCTGCTTGGCTGTACTCTGTTAATAATTCCTGATAGGGAATGCAGTCTCTAACTTGCAGTACACACTGCTCCTTAGCCTCATTCCACTCTTACTACCTTTTCCTTTGAAGTTATTTGTTCAGTTTCTTGGTTCCTTTGCTAATTTCAGCCCCCTCTTGTCTATTTTCTTTACCCCTGTTTACAGACATCCCTATTGGTAAAATCTCCTTTCTCTATTCCTGCTGTTGCTTAGTTTTTAGAATTATCTTTTGCTACTTTATGACTTTAATATTCTGTGTGGTTGTTGGTATTCTCCCTAAAGAATTGCATTCAAAATCCTAGTCTCTCTCACTACACCCCCTCTCATGTCATCATCATCCTTTTCCAGTTTGATTTATAATCTTCTGCTTGTAAGTTATGCATATTTCTCTTAACTATGTAGCTTCAATCAGGTCATCCCAAACCAACCTGTTCTACGAGTTGAATCCACTTATCACACACAACTCTTGCCCTCTTCCTTCCCCAGTACATTCCTTCATTTTTTTATTTTGTCATCTACTACTTCTGTGGTTGAAAAATACACCAAACCTTGAATATAACACTAGAGGAACTAAAACAGTTTCACTGCTTTTGTCTTCCTATCCATAATCAAGAGCTTCCAGTTCCTTAATTTTTGTTTTATCTTCTGTTTACTGTCTTCCCACATATGCTCATTTACCATAACAGAAACCTTTTTAAACCAGGCATCTAAATACTTTCATCTTATCATGTCCCCATAACTTTGGTTATCGATGAACAAATTCATGCATGTCTGTATAGTTTTTTACTTTCATTTATTTTATATCCTGAAAAGGCATGACATTTCTCAGGATGTTCTACACCACCAAAATTCCCTTTTCTGGATTTATCAAGCACAAAATAAGAAGTACAGATAAGGCTGACCATTCTTGATTACCATACCAGTTTTATCTGTGAATTTGTGAATCTCCAATTTTTTTTGCTAAGGGATCTAAATGTAAAGGAAATTACAGTGAAAGTGAGGCATTTTTGCTTGAGCCCTCTGTTCAAGCACAGCTTGTCAGAAAGGAGCCCTCCCACCTTTTGCCTCCTCCTCATTAACCCGATTATTCTGTCAGGGAATGCAAATGCTACCATTGTCCTCTTTATAAGATCCCAGCTGACTCTATTGGATGCCTTCTCTGCATCAACACTAACAGTAGTGGTGTTATTGTATATTCCCATTACCTCTGGATCACATTGTTCTATTAATGTTGTCAAACGTTTGGCTCCCCTTCACAAAACTACATTGATCCATATTAGTAGCAAAGCCACCGTGATCCATATCTGTCCTCAAATCCACCGTGATCCATATCTATCCATTTGGGTAATACCTTTGCCATTCTGTTAGCTAATATAGACATAAACGCTTTATAATCATGGTTTAAAATTGAAATAGGTCTATATAACACTAGAGGTCTAATTGGTCTTTACCCTCTTTTGGTGATACAGCCACCACAACTTTCTCCAAAGGTGGTGGTACCCCCCCCCCCCTTTAAAATATTGTTAAACACAGCCTTCCATATCTTTACCACTCTCTTCCCTCTTAACTTTTAAATTTCCACAGAATACCATCTGTTCTGGAGACTGTTGCTGTCCTTATTTCATCTCTTCGTATCTTCGCTGTTAATTGCTGAGCGTCATCTTCCTCTAATCTTGTCATAATGATATTTTCCATAAATATTTCCATTTATGCCTTTTTTGTTTCCAGATTCCCTTGGCTTTATATACATTATCACAAAATTTCTGAAATATCTCTAATTCCTCTGTAGGTTTTCTGGTTATTTTTGTTGTCACAGACTCCCACTGCTTTGCCTATAACTGTTTCTACTTTGTGTTGCTTAAGTTGTTGTGCTAAAAGTTTTTGTACTCTAAAGCTGTTATCAAAAGTTAGTTGCTTGTAAGCCTCACTTTGGAGTAGATTGATATCGCTGTGACTATATTACAGGCTATCCAAGTTCAAATAGCTGATTGGATGTCTGGAGGTGCTGACAGGGGAGGGTGGGAGTATAAGTACCTGGTGCTGGCTGACCCAGCCTGAGAAGAGGGAGGTGGCTTTGGATCGATCACATGGGTGGCACCTAACAGGAGTGCTTGAATCTATTGAGCCAGTGCTACCACACGCAAGTTCACAATGAGAGCCAAGTGGAATTGAGTATCCCCTCAGTGTGCAGCTGTAGCAGACCTTAGAAGAGCCACAATAGGGGAGGGTAGTGCTGTCCTGAGATGGAGAGGGTAGGCCACCCTGCAGGACCATCAACGCTGGCCTGCTTCTTACCATCCTACTCTTGCAGTAAGTGAATAAGTTAATGGAGAATTTCTGGGCAGGAAAAATGGGCATAGAGTTCTCACCTGCCCTGGAGTCTCTGGCTGCTATGTCTGTGGAAGAAATGGGCAAGTTTGATTTAGATAAAAGAAACAATAAGCTTAGTCTTGCAGGGTGGAAAAAAAAGCTTAACAGCAACCATTCTAAGTTCATGTATATTATCCAAATACTCCCTTATCTTATATTTAGCACTCTGTGTACTAGCTCATCTTCTTCTTCTTGAAAATTTCCCTTCTGGAATATTTTAAGCTTTGTCAACCCCTCTACATAATTCTTATTACTTTTTTTCATCTCTCTCTTTTCTATCTTACCTTATAACTCTTGAATCATACCAACTACTTAGTCCTTAAAATCATCTTTTTAGCAGATAAGTAGGAAAGCACCACCCTTTCATTTTTACATCATGCTTATCTTAGGTTTTATTGGTGCATGATCTGATATTGTTATTGGCTGGGTCTCGGAGCCTTCAGTAAAATACCCATGCTCCTGTTAAATATAATTTTTATCAGTATAGCCCTGTTATTGTATATTGAGGAGTAATATGCAAATTCTGAGTTTCTGCTACTCAGTTCACATCTTCCATGGAAGATATTCTCATATACTTCCTCAGAAATCTATCCTCTTTTGTTATATTTTCCTTTTAGGTCCTTCTGATGTACCCTCAGTACTGCATATCACATTCCAGTCCTCTCCTGTAAATAATGCTGCCCCGCTGAAAGCGTGTTATTTCTCCCCAAAATACTCCTAATCTCCATAATAGTAGTTTTAGGTGGCTGTAAATAAATGACAGCATATCTGTTAGTTAGCGAAGAGGGATAATGCTGTTAGCTGTTAATAAGTTACTTCCTGTGCCCAAGGGTATAAGGTTTGGGTCCTTCAGCATTCATTTCCCAAGTGTGCAACACTGAGCAAGTCACTTAACCAGACAGTACTCTTAGGACATCTCTGAAAAAGGGCAGTTTGTCCACTGGGCTTATTTGCTCGACAAATAGCTAAAGTGAAAAATAAGTAAGCAAATCTTCCTCTCCTCCATTAACCCCTTACTTCTGCAAATCTACCATTACCGTTCTTGATTTCCTTTTCTGCACTTTTGGGGTCTGTCTAACATTCAGTTGTATTGCTCTCCTTTTCCTTTGTCCATGACATTCTGCTGAATACCCACATTGAAGTCCTTTCTTAGTCAACCTCACATATTCATTTTAATCAAAATATGTCTCCAGTAGCACCCTACTCTTTTTAATGTAATTCTGTAACCTACTTTTTTGTCTGTACCAGTAAGGTCATTTACATTCTGTGTTAATATTTAAAAAGCAGACATTCAGATAAAAAGCTACTGCTCCCAGGTATTATACATGACTGTTTTTCTGAATATTTGTTTACATCTTGCAGTTTTACACGCACTTACTAATGACTATCAGGCTGATCTTGTATGTAGTTGTTCTTGTGTGTTTGAACTCATGTCACATTTCTTCATGCTTTTCACTTCAGTACAGTAAAAAAAAAAAAAGAAAAGAAAAAAAAACTGGACTATAGCTTAAACTGAGAACATAAGTCTAGAGACATCCACCTCTGTAAAAACTTGGACAATTATTGTTTAATTCTATATATATAATGCAATCTATGCACATTAATATTGTACCCCAGCAGCACATGATCACAACATTAGTTTCCAGCCTTTTGTACCTTGTTACAGTTTAAAGTTTGTATGTATTTCAACTATGAACTTGCATTTTTGCTGTAATATCACTAGCCTATGCGACAGTCACTGATACTCCGAACTCACATCTAAAATATGTCTGATCACATTCTATACAGAATTACTTTACAAAATAACATGCAGTTTACATCATATTTTTTTATACTCATATTAATAAGAACTAAAACAGTTTTACTTGTTACTTGTGTTCATTTCAGTGTCCTAAATATTATTTACATACATTGGGTTTATGCTTTACAGTTTTCCCTTGAGTTCAAAATTGTCATCAAACTTCCTGTTTAATCTGCTGCTACTTACAGAACCACAATTCAGATTTGTAAACTACATCTGGTGGAATTGAGGTTTTACAGTTCTCTTACTTAATCACTAATTTCACATTGCTGCTCATCATCTTCCTGACCATCCTAATCTTGAGTCTAAAGTACGCCTAATTCATCTAGATAGCTTTTTGGACTTTTTTTCTCACTCTAGCTTTTTCTTTTGGAACAACGGGCTGAATCTATGATTAGTCATTATTTGATCAGTGTTCTGCTCCAAAATTTAAATAAATAAAATAAAAGTTTCACTGGCAAAATCTCTCTATGGGTTTTCTTATTGTCAGAAGACTGGTAAGCAGAATCCTGTTCACTTTGCTGCTCATTGTTCTTAAACATTTAATCTGATGATGTCAGTTTTCATTCATTCCTCTGTTTGGATCTGACTCGGAAACTTTTTACAGCTCGTGGCTACTTCCTTATCCGTAATTCTTTAATCTCCAAACATAACCCAAATCTCATTTGCCACCTTCATGTATAAACATAGTCATTGTGAGCTCTCCAGCATTAGTCAGTTAAGAGAAATTAAATACTTACATTTTTCTGTCCTTGCATTGTGCTAATTGCTTTCTATTTATCCTCCCTTATCCTACATGTTTTAGTGTATTTTTAAACTACCTTTGCTGGTATTTACCTTTCCCCTTCCAATTACCATAGTTGGTAATTTCATCTCTCCTTTTTTCTTTTTTTCCTTAAAGAAGAAACTTTTTTTATTTTTTTTTATTATTCTGTATAGTATTTATCTTGTTAAGATGGCTGAAAAGCTTTCAGGGTTTAAAAAGTGTAAACGGTGTGGGCACACGATTTGTGTGCCTGTTGTTTGGGCCCTGATCATTTAAAAGTTGATTGTAAGATCTGCAAGGAGTTTAATCCCCCATACTTTGGTAGACCATGAATATAAACTTACTCTGAAAGGTCTTAGACTGTGAAAATAAACTTATTCTGAAAGGTCTTCACCCTACAAGCTTCTCAGAATCACTATCTGGGGCTCAACCCTCCAAGTCTGAGAAAAAAAAAGAGTACAGAAAAAGGCCGTTGAATCCGTCTGTATCCTCCACTCCTTCCTCAGATCCGACCACTGAGTCTGCTTGAAAAGTTTCAAAAAAGTCGGATCCAAAGACTAAATCTTCAGACCTGTCAGCGTTGGATGTCCAGTCTGCTTCATCAGATTCAATAACCTCTGATCCAAAACATTTACCTCGAACTAAGTATGCTTTCTATGTGGATCCGGCCTTTCCCGAATGCCATCCCCTTTTTGGAGAGACGCTGACATTCAAGGTCCCTTTCAGTGGTCTTATCCTTTCATTCTTCCAGGTGCCTAACAGAAGATGACATGGATAGAATATGACGAGGAAGTTTCTGTCAGCACAGATTCAGATGGGAGTTCTCCTATTTCCTACCTCTTTGGGTCTGGAGACCTTTACTAGTACTACACTGCTCATTTTAGCTCCTTCTCTGACCTGACTCAAGGCTTCAGAGACCTTGGATCTGAGTCTTCTGGCACCATCTGTGTCATAGGTTCATATGTTCATACTAGGCTATCTGCCCTAGGGCATTTATAAGCCTAGCCAGAGTGTATTTGGCTTTCGCCACCCATTTTAAATTAATTTTGCTATGCCCCTTTTCGAGGTTAGTATACTGTGCCTCTGTCTAACAGTGACACAGAAGTGATACCCGGGGTAAACCTACGATCCCCCATCCACTCATCAAGATTCCTCTTGAAGAGAGTGAGTGAGGGACTCTGCCTAACCTGGACTGGGATTTTACTCCAGAGTGAAGGGAGCCTCTGGGTTATGAATCTGTCCCTCCAGCATGTCCTATTTATTTCAGTGCTGAGGTTCAAGTTTCTTGAGTGCGTAGCTCGATGGGATTTGGATTTTCTGAGGTGCAGCATGTCCATTAATTCCAGGTTGGACATGGCTTTATACGTCAGGCACAGATCGCCTCTGAGCAGGCAGTATGCCACTGAGTAGAGCTGGAGTTTCTTTAACCGGGCAGCATATGGCATCTGTTTGAGCCCTTTGATCCTCTTGGTGAGGTACTTTTGGGGTCTTTCCAGTTGCTGCAGGTGTCTGGTAAGGTACATCCCAAAAGGGACATTGTACTCAATTATGGGCCTGATGAGGGATGAGTAAAGAGGCACGATGACCTCCCCTGATCTAGATGTGAATCCCTTCATGATTAGGTGGGCTATATAAAATGTTTTTCTAACCACTTTGGCCACGTGGTTGTCAAATGAGAGATTGCTATCAACTTGGGTCCCCAGGTCCCTAATTACTTCTTCTGTACTTAATGGATTACCACCTATGTGGTAATTTGTGGGCACTTTGTTTTTGCCAAAGGGGATGACTATACACTTTTTGGCATTTAGCTTGAGGCCACGGCTCTGGCACCAGTTGTCTGTTTCTATGAGGCCCTTTTGGAAGATGCTTGTGTCGGCTGGAGAGTCGATTATGGCACCCAGTTTGCAGTCATCTGCGAACTTAGTCAGCCACAGTCCTTCCGTGTTGGCCTGTACCTTTGAGAAATATATACCGAACAAGAGAGGTCCCAGGACTGAGCCTTGTGGGACGCCACTTGTAACTGGTTTGGAGTCTGACATGGCTGCAGCAATTCTAACCATGTAGGTTCTGTCCTTGAGCCAGTTTGCAACCCATCTAGTGACATAGGGGTTTATATTTAAGCTGGTGAGCTTATCTATAATGCCCAAGTGGGGTATTGTATCGAAGGCTTTTGCGAGGTCCAGGTAGGCTGTGTGGACCACCTTCCCCTCGTCAATGGCCTTGGTGACTGTTTCAAAGAAATCGACCAGGTTTAAGAGGCAGGATCTGCCCTTAACAAAGCCAAACTGGGTAGGATCCAGTGTCTGTAGGTCCCCTATATGTTTATTTATAAGGTCCATGATGATCCTTTCCATAGCTTTGCAGACCAAGCTAGTCAGGCTTATGGGGCGATAGTTTCCAGGATCCGTTGAGGCACCACCTTTGTGGAGAGGGACCACCGTTGCTGTATGCCACTCTTTGGGTACATATCCTGTAGTAAGGCTGAGATTGAACAGTAGTTTTATGTTTGGGTTTAGTTCTTCTTGGAGTTCATGTAGGACGCAGCCCAGGACACTGTCTGGTCCCATTGATGCTGTGTTTTTTGCTTTGGAGAGGGCTGCTCTTACCGGGGCATCTGAGATGTCAGGGGGGCAGCACTCTGCTGGGATAGATATTTGCCCTTTTGGTGAGGAGGGGGGGGGGAGAAGTTTGCGCTGAACCTGTCAGCTAGGATGTTGGCAATGTCTGTAGGTTCGGTGTATTTTTTGTCATTTTGGACTAATTCTGAGCATATCTGGGAATTCCCACCCAGGTTCCTAACATAACTAAAGAAAGTCTTGTGATTATCCTTAGTGTCCTGTGCAATTTTTCTCTCGAAGCTGGCCTTAGACGATTTTATGAGTGCCTGTAGTTTTTTGCTAATACTGATCAGAGATGCCTTCCCTTTTTGGGATTTTGCTCTGTCATGTAGTAGCTTCCTCCTTCTATTGTATAGTTTGTTTATGGCTGGGGTCCACCAGACAGGACGTCTGCCTTTGGAGGATTGGGTCTTGGTTTTATTTGGGATTGCATGATCCATGCATTCCTGAAGGTGTTCATAGAATGCATTTATAAAGGATTCTGTGGTCTGGGCCGTATTTTCCACAGGCCCCGGGGCTTTGAAGGATTCCACCTCGGTTTTGAGGAGTGTGAAATTTGCTTTAGAGAAGTTTTTCACTGTGGTTTTCTGGGAAGGGGGTGGGGTCGGGATGTGAATATCCAGTGAGATTAGTTTATGGTCTGATCTTACCAGTGAGGGATATACTTCTGGTCTGGAGCATAGAGTCCCCATGTTGGTGATGATCAGGTCCAGTATGTTTTCCCCTCTTGTGGGAGTGGTAACAAGTTCCATAGCATTTGTTTATAAATTCTAGGAACCTTTGGGCTAGGGTGTTGGAGCTAGAGTAATGCTCCCAGTCTATGTTTGGGTGGTTGAAGTCACCTAATATAATGGTGTTTGGAGAGACCTTCATATTTTCCAGTGTTCTCATGTAGGCCAAGTGGAGTTCCCAGGTTTGGGAGGGTGGTCTGTAGCACGCTATAAACTGGAAGGCAGTTTTACCCAGTGTTAGTTGCACATGGATAGTCTCTGATGCTTCGTGCTGTGCCACCAACCTGGAGGTGTGGGTATCTTTGACAAATATTGATACTCCCCCTCCTTTTGTGGTTCGGTCCAAGTTTTGGGGCCAAAAAGCATGGTATGAGGTATAACCTGGTAGTGCTGGGGTGCTCTCTGGAGCCTTGAACCAGGTTTCTGTTACTGCACAGATATCGATGTTCTCCATGCTAAGGAGAGTTTTGAGTGCATGCATCTTGAGGTTTAGACTTCTGGCATTGAGTAGCACTACTCTTAGTTTCTTATCCCTTGTAATACCTATGGAGGTGGGTTTGTCTTTTGAGCCTTGCCTAAAAAAGGCACTATGGGGGTAACAAGAGCCTTTGCCAATATCCGAAAGCCCAGGGGTGATAGGTGCAAGCCGTCCCTAGCGAAGCATCGTGGCTTGTCGAGCATGTCATCCCAGGCTGACAGGCATTGGATCCCCTTTGAATGACACCAATACTTAAGCCAGTTGTTGAAATTGATCATCTTGTCTTCATATTGTGGCATCATTCTTGGTGAGGGTAAGATGCTACTTAAGGTCAGGGTCATGCTGGCCTGGGCTACATGCTCAGAGAGCTCCTCTATGTCTCTTTTCATGTAGTCCAGGGAGGTACGTCTCAGGTCATTCACACCAGCATGGACAATGACTGAGTCATATTTGTACTTGCCTTGGAGTGACCTGAGTGCTTGTGTTATGTGGTGGATCCTAGCGCCCGACAGGCAGCTCACCGTGACCTTCTCCTTGTTCAACCTGGTGAGCGGGACATCAGTGTGCCTGATGTTAGAGTCACCTATTACAAATGTGTCAGGTGTGTTGTTTAGCCATAAGGGCTGTGACTGTTTGGCACACTGGCTTTGTGAGGTATGTGTTGCATGTGTTTTGTTTTGGGGTAGCGGTTGCTTGGGTGTCTGCTTTGGAGGTCTCTGCTGCTTAGGCAGATTTTTATTTAGAGCCTCCGAGTATGTGTGTTTATGTGTTTGGTTTGCTGTCGTGGTAGGTCTATGTGAGACTGGAATTGTAGTGGGTGTGGTTTCCTTTTCCTCCTGACTGGTTACGCCAGTACTGAGTTGAGAGAGCTTAGCCTCCAGTTTGGCTATATGGTTGCATCTCTCACATGTGTTGGAATTTGTTGGGAGGAGGAGAGGGTTGTCTGTGTACATGAGGCAGTTGTAACATTGCCTCAAGATTCCCAGATTCACCAGCTGGACCGAAGAGGAGATTGACAACTGACCTTTGGACACGCTAGAATAGTATAGGGAATTCCTTTATAATTGAAAAAAAGGGCCAACGGGGGGGAGCAAGATACTCAAGGGGAGTTTGTGAGGGTGTAGTGCTTTTAATTTTTTAGTGCTGACTTGTATAATTGCTTTAGTGAGCAAGTGCCAGGTAAGTTAAATGCAATGTGCTACAGGTAACGTAAATGCAAAAACGACAAACAGTAATTTTCATTCAAGTGAAACAAGGAAATAGGTACAGTAAGCAATGCAGATATCACTAGTGATCCACAGAAGCACTGAAAAGCCGCGTTTTAGGTGGAATTAGCATTTCAGGGAAATAACAAGCATACAAACAAAGCTAGATTCAGCAGGCCTGGATCTAGTCTATGCTACAGCAAAAAAGGTGTACCAATTTCAGTAAGAAACGGTTCAAATATGCAGGCACTATAAGCCTTTAACCAGAAATTCCCACCTCAGAAGGGCAGAGTCCAGCCTCTCCTCCCACAAGAGTGCAGACCACGAACCTTCTTAATGTAAAATAACTGGCCTGAAGCCCAAGTGCTTAAACCAGAACTAATACACTTTTAGAATAACAGACACTGAGCCCTCAATCAGCAGTTCCCAACTTAGAGGGATGTAAGCTACCTGTCCTGCCACCACAGTGCAGGCCACAAACCTTCTTAATGTAAAACAACTGGTCTGAAGCCCAAGTGCTTAAACTAAAAGGCTTAGAATGAGTTACACCAAGCAGTAATAAATACAACTGAGTACTTTTAAGATGACGCAAAAGCAAAATAAAGTAGGAAGAAACACAAATACAGTAAAAGCAGATACATTTTTTTTTTATCGATCCAAAGATTGTCATATCCTCAAGTCTGAAACATTCTCTGAGTCAACTCTGAAGTTGCCAGAGCTGTCTCTGCCTTTTGGAACCGGTGCATTGGACAGATTGGCCCCTTCTGCCTCTAGTGGGGTCAGAGGAAGCTGATGATCTAGATGCATGTCTCTTTGGCTTTGTCAGCCTTCTTTTCCCTGGATCACTGTGACTTTGAGGTAGTAGAGAGAGTGTTCTCTGCTTCTGGAGGACAGATGGTTCCACCCCCCTCAGATCTTTCCTCTGGATTCCATATGTCTTTGTGCCTTGAGTCTCACACTCTACTCTACAGGGACAGCCAGCCCAAAGTCTCCAGGTTACCCAGCAGGGTATACTTATTTCTTCCAGTACTTCTCCAGAACATCCCACCGAAGAAGTCCCTAGCAAGAAAAAGTGCAAGAGGAGGCACTCAGACTCTCCTCAAGTCGGTCACTGAAGATACCAATTTTGATGAGGGGGAAGGGTCCCCAAGATCACCACCTGATGACATCTCCTATGGAGACATCCTGGAAATCCTCAAGCAAAGGAGTGGTTAGTCCAATAATAACCCTTCCCAAGAGGAATCAGTATTCCTAGAAGCCTTAAGGTCTGTCCCATCTACCTCCTGGGTGACTGTGCCCACTGATAATCATTGATTTGATCTCTAGGTAGGCATGGAAGGAACCTGACTCTGTTGAGCCAATCCCCAAGGGAACAGACAGGATCCTGGCACCACCAAAAGGAAGAGAGTTTTGAAGCAAAGGAGTAGCACTAGAGTTCCCTTTTTTGTTCACTCCAAAGGACTCCCAAAAATCTCTTCCTAATGTGCCACTCCATCAGTGAAGGAAAGCAGCAGTTGAAATGCAAAAACTGCTTCTCAACTGAGTCATCCAAGAGGTTCCACCAAACCATGGAGGGTCCGGAGTCTATTCAAGATTCATTTTCGTACCAAAGAAAAACAAGGATCTCAGACCCATATTGGATCTTATGTAGTTGGAGTAATTTGTCAAGCAGACCAAGTTCCTAATGGTCACATTGCAGTCCATTCTAGCTCTCTTCTCCTGAGGAGTGATGATTGGAGAATGGTGATTGGATGTCTTTGGTAGATCTCAAGGATGCCTACCATCATATAAGGATAGTAAGGCACTCCTGTTATTTTTGCTGGGAGCCATTCATTATCAGTTTTGAGTGCTGCTCTTTGGCCTCATTATAGCTCCCCACATGCTCACCAAATGCATGGCAGTAGCTGCAGTTGCTGCAGGTTGTCCAGGTCTTCCCCTACCTGAGTGACTGGCTGCTGATGACTTCTACAGGGGTGTCCCTGATCAAAGCCCAAGATTTCTTGCTTTAGCTATGTATGTCCTTGGGTATAACAGTGAATTATGAAAAGTGTAGTCTGGAATTGGTTCAACTACTGGAAGTTATTGGTTGCCATTTGGATACTGTTAGTCAGATAGCAAAACTACCATCCTCAAAACTAAAACCTTTGTTTGCATGCTTTCCAAATCCTTCAGGTTCACAAACCCCCTGTGTCCTCAATTCTACACCTCCTTTGACATATGGTCTCTTCTATTAGTCTAGTTCCTTTGACAAGATTCCACATGCAGGTACTCCACTGGACTGTGGCAGTCCAGTGGTTGTATCCAATGAGTTTTCCAGTTTTTCTACCAAATGTCTGTCATCACCACATTTGATTGTGATGGAATCTACTCTAGTCATGGCAAGCTGACCTTTTGTTCTTCCTCATCCTCAGGCCACAGTGGCCATGGATGCTTCCCTTCTGTGGCAGAGGTGGTGGGGCACATTTCAAGGGAAAGACTTCCAAGGCACCTGGTCACAGCCTAGGGCCAGTTCTTACATCATCTTCTTGGAGATGAGGACAGTCCTCTTAGCATTGCAGACATTTCAGGACCTTTTCTCCAAGGGTATGTGCCACTTAGACCAGCAATACATGGGGGGTATGGTATTTGAACAAGCCTGTGTTGAGAGGCATGAGAATTTGGCAGTGGGTGAAGTCTCGTCAACAATTTCTGATTACAATGCACATACCAGCAGAAACCAACATCCTGACAGACAGTCTGAGCAGGCACATTGTTCTGCCTGACAAGAAGTCCTTGAATCCAGAGATAGTTGTGGATTTTTAGCTGCTGTGACTTAGTTGCTACCCTATCCAATATGAAGTGCAGTTACTCTGACATTAAAGTTTAGTTAACCATAATTTCTAACTTTCACATTGGCATGGATAATGTGTGTGTGAAAGGCTTTAAGCTCTCCATGGTCTTTCTGAGAGATACTTTTTTATTACATCTACATGATTGTGATTCATTACCTCCTTGTGACCTCAGCCTACTATTACAAGTTCTCACCAGACGTCCTTTAAAAAGGCGGCCACAGTGTTTTTAATGTTGTTGTCTTGGAAGACTCTCTTTTTCTGGTATCTGTTACATCAGCAAGAAGGATGTCTGAACTTCAAGAACTATCTTTTGTTCTCCTTATCTGGTTTTCCACAAAGACAGAGTTCTTAAGGACCTTCATGCCTAAGTTAACATCTTAGTCTAATTTTAATTAGCCAATCCATTTACCTGTTTTCTTTCCAAATTTCAGTAACAAGAGAGAATATTTGCTCCATTGTTTGGATGTTCATTAACAACTGAGATTCTGTTTGGATAGAACAAAAAATCGGACATCTAACCATTTTTTTTTCTTTTCCCTAAACGCATCTTGGCAAATCAGTTTCTACAGTGATCTTATCCAAATGGCTTTCCAATTGTATGTCCTTTGCATACTCTGTGAATGGAATTTCTTCGCCTATTAAGGTAAAAAGCTCATTCCACCAGAGCAGGTGCTACTTCAGCTGCCTTTTTTGCCCAGGCTTCTATTAATTACATTTATGTGGCAAGTATTTCGTCTTAACACTCATACCTTTGCATCCCGTTACAAGTTGGATGTTTAGTTTAGTCTAGAGTTTCCTTTGATTCCACTGTTTTGCAGAATGTTCCGTCTCACCATGGGATACAAAAGTTTTAATGCTAGATCTGTGCTGTCATCTTCCATCCTTCTCTGCCATTTCTCCCACCTTGCCCCCTCCAAATTGTCATTATTGTTTGTGGCTCCTGAATGGCAGTGTGGACTAGCCACAAAGCTATATGTGAGAGGGCCCTCTTACTGCCCTCTGTCTATTACCTATATAAATGATTTCTTCCTGTGTCCATTGGTTTTATGGGCAATTGTGGTGTAAACTTGATTTGAGGAGAGACAGAGAGGGGAGTTAAGGGAAAAGGAGATGGAGCTCCAGGACTAAAGATTCTGAAGGTGCTGGAAACGATTCTGAGTCGGATCTGATAACCTGCAGGCTAAGGACAGAAGAATTCAAAATGGATCCTGCTTTTCAAATAGCAAGGTGGGATTCATAAAAGTTACCACAAGGTGTGCGTGATGTGTATACTTAGGTAACTTTAGAAATTCACAGCTACCATAATCCTTTGGCTGTCATTCAGAAAGGTTATTCAAGGTGTACAGGATGTGTACACCTCGTGATAACCTTTATGAATCCCCAATATGTTTTTAACAGAATTTTTATCTATTTTTTAGCATTCACAAGATTTTTTAACTGGTTTTAAATAAGAGTATCATCAACACACACATCCAGATGTAGATTACTCATATTAAATCTTAATTTTCCTGTAGCATGGACCTTGAATCTTCAGAAGCCATCTCCAAACCACATTGATTAATTCCCACAACCACATAAGGCAAATACAAGTGCTGAGTTCTTCTAATCATGTGTGAACTGAACTTTCATCCCATTCCTATTCTGTAGTTTGAACCATCGATGCTGTCAAAGGAGAAACCCCCCTTTCCCTCTATAGGTTTAATCAGGCTAGACTTTCAAAGGCATTTCATTGTCGTAGTTCCCCCTTTCTCTGATCGTTAGATATTTTTCAGTGTACCGTGTAAAATGCTTTCATCAAATTATCAATAAAAAGAAGAAAAAATGCCAAACTTAACCACCAGTAATCCAAAACAAGGCAACGGTATTTACAGTGCTATTAATACACAGTGTTTACAGTGCTATTAATACACGGTGTTTACAGTGCTATTAAAACACGGTGTTTACAGTGATATTAAAACACGGTGTTTACAGTGATATTAATATACAGTGTTTACAGTGATATTAATGCTTAGTGTTTACAGTGATATTAATAAAGCAGACCTGGAGAGATTCTTACTGATAAATTCATGTGTTTTCTCGTACCGCTTGCCTCGTTTTAGATTATTCATCAAATTATGAAGTAACTACAGATGGCAGGCTTTTAAATAAAATTAATTTTGATGCTTTCAACCTCTCAAAGAACAGGGAAGAGCAATCTTTATCCAGGCTACCTTAGCCTTTTTAACCTTTTCATAGAAAATCTAGTATGGTTCGTGGACCCTGGTGATAACACTGCTGGGATTGTTTGAGCTGTATGAAGTTAATTTAGCAGAATAAATTGTCACTTGTGCCCCCAAGTAGTTTTGTGGTAGGATCAGGAGATATAACAGTACCGTTAGTAGATGTAACATTAAAGTTCAGTGGGGAGGTTCTGTGAGTGGGGGTGAATAATAGCATTTTTGTTTTTTTTTGGGTTCAGAATGAGACATCGTTCAAGGAGCCATTTCTCTACTGTGCTAAACACGTTTTGGGTAAGAGACTGTAGTTGTGATGGTGAAGTGGCTGAGCATATTAATGTGTAATCATCTGCGTATTGAATACAGGTGGCTTGACGTATTACAGAGTGTAGGTCGTTTGTAAAGATAGAGAAGAGGAGAGGACTGAGTATGGAGCCTTGAGGGGACTCCAAGGGTAATTGGGAGGTGGGAAGACAGGCTATTCTGCCATAGTACGGCTTGTTGCCTGTTATTTAGGTAGGATTGAAACCACTGTATAGCAGGTGGAGCTAGTGACAAGTTTTTGAGTAAGTTTGAGTAGCTGGTGGTTGACCATATCAAAAGCGTTTGACAGATCGATAAAGAGAGCCGAGGATAGAGTATCATTATTACGATTTTTATTGATGCAGTCAGTGAAGGATAAGAGAGCAGAGGTGGTGCTGTGAAATGGTCTAAAGCCATCTTAGCAGATAGCTAGTAAGTTGTTTTCTAGTAAGTGGTTTAATAGCTGCGTATGAATGCACCTCTCCATGATTTTAGTTAGAGGGGATAATATGGCTATGGGCCTGTAGTTAGATAAATCATTGAAGTTACCACCTTTGTGCAGGGGGATAATATGTGATATTTTCCAGAGTGATGGGATGGTTCCCTCAGAGATAGTTCTGTTGCTGAGGATAGATATGGGGTAGGCTATAGCTTTAGCAGCTTTTTGTAGGTATTCTGCAGATAGTAAGTCTGCAGCGAGAGTGGTGTGTTTAAGTTTCTGAATAACGGTGCAGACAAGGGATGTAGGAACAGGGTGAAATTGAAATAGTGAGGGATTGTTAGCGTTATGGGAGGAAGAAGATCTTGTGTCAGGGGATAGCTGATTGGCAAGAGATTGAATGGTCTGTGTGAAGAAAGTATTGAAAGAATTGGCAATTTGGTTGGGGCTGTTGTGTTCAGAGCCTAAGAGGTTAGGTGTGACTGAGCGACCTGGGTGTATCAGTTTATTGATGGCCAGACCAGAATTTTTGAGGTTGGGTTTGTTGTAGGTGACAGTAAAAGTTTCTTTTATCTGACAAAATGGCTTTTTTAGTTTAATTTTTAACTGTCTAAACTTTAATTGATCTGTGGGTCATTTAGTAGTCCGCCAGGTGGTCCAGAGTTTGTTTCTTTGGAGGATTTTTTGTTTGGTAGTTTTGGAAAGCCATGGAGCTGGTTTAGATCTACATCTAATTGTGCGAGTTGGGGCATGGTAGACAAGGGTGGTCAAGAATTTGGAATTAAAGTATTTGACTGCTTCTTCTAATGGTAGATGTTTCAGGGGTGACCAGTCACAAACTATGAGTTCTCGTTGAAAGCTATTGAGGTTAAAATTTTTGTTAGACCTTATACTCTTATAAATGGTTGGGTTTGGAATTTCACTCTTATACCTGATTAGGAAGGTGAGTGAGTGGTCGCTTAGATCTTCAGGGAGGGTCCCTACTTTGTAGGATTATTGATGACTATTTGTAAGGATCCAGTCTAGTGTGCTGTCATTGTTAAGTTTATTGAATCTAGTGGGAGATGTAATGGTTTGAGAAAAACCATGTAGGTTGATATGGGTAGAAGGCTGCTCAGATATATACAGCACCTCCAGTTTATGTTAAGGTCACCGAGTACTAGTGTTTCTTGTGGGTAGGTGGTGGACGGCCAGCTTAGGATAGCCTCTGAGGTGGTGATGTTGTTGCCTGGAGGAAGGTAGATACAGATAATATATATAGATTTCCATTTGTTGGGTTGAATCTTGGAAATAAGAACTTCTGCATTACTAGTTAAGGGAGGTTCTGAGTCTGTTGAGGTTACCTGTAATCCAGTTTTATATAGAATAGCTACTCCACCTCCTTTCTTAGTATTACGGTCCAGTCGCAGGATACTATAGTTGGGAGGAATAACCTCACTGTCTTGTATTGATGGCTTGAGCCATGTTTCAGTGAGACAGAGGATGTCAAATGAATGTACATCCATGAGGGCATGCGGGGGGGGGGGCAACTTTGTTATTTATGCTTCGAATATTGAGATGGGCTATCAGGAGAGAGTTGTGAGGTCTGGTAGTCAAGTGTGTATAGCTAGAAGTTGGGGTGTTGGGCTCTGTGGTAGGGGTAGAGTTTGGGTCAGGATTAGGATGTATATCCCCATCTATTAGGGAGTGCACTTGTGTTTTCAGAATGAGTTTTAAAAGTTTACATATTAGACTTTGAGATTTCCTGGTTCTAGAGCTGTAGTATGTGATGTGAGTGAGTCTATGAAATTTGGCTGATGAGTACTTTGGTGGACAGGATGTATTATTATGGCTATGAGGGATTTATTAGAGTTGTTGTGGCAGTTTGCTTTCTGGGGTTGCTAAAGTCTAGGGAATTAAGGTGCTCGTAGAAGGTAATTAGGTAAGGTACAGGTACAGTGGATAGGAAGGAGTAAGAGAAGGAGTAAGGGTTTCAGGTGTGTTGTAATAGTGGGTGGCATTATAGTTGTGTAGTGTTCAGGTTACTATGCAGGGATGTTTTCAGATGTGTCACTGAGGTAAGGTTTAGGGGGAGGTGGGATTTAGCAATTTACAGGTTTGGAGTATGGGATAGGTTGAATGGAGGAGGGGGTGTGGTTAGGATGTATAAATCTAGAACCACTGGGGGCGGGTGGAATTGGGGGCAGGGTAGGGGAGCGGAGTGAGCCCACAGGGCGAAAGGAGTGGGTAGAGCCAATGTAGGAATGAATTCTAGGAGTACAATCAGTGGGAAGCTGATTGCTAAGGTAAGTTTGGGTAGAGAAGGTGAGGGGTAAGAGGCTAGAGAGTAGGGATAGTGGGCAGGGTAGTTGAGTAGAATAGAGTAAGAGGATAGAAGGGTAGAGTGGAACTGCACTCAACAAGTTAAGAATACTGTGTACCTGTGAGTTGTGTTTAGAGACAGCAGGAAAATATTTAGGAAAAAAGGGTGCCGCCTAGTGGCAAAAGGTTATATAGCAACAGTAGTGTCTCGATAAGAGGCAGCAGGGCTAGGAATATGAGGAGGGAGGGATGTAAGTTAATTCTAAAGGGTACAGGAGGGAAATTTAGGCTAGTAAACAGGAGAAGAAAGGGTTTGGCTGCTGGCCGCCCTAGCTGAGTGCCTAACAGATAACTTATACAGTGGTATTTCAGTAGACAGAAGTTGTACGACACATACTTTCTCCTATTTTATTGTCCTTGAGCATATAATGCTTGTGTAGTTACTTTGTTTTTGTTACTTCCTCAGTTGGACTTAATGGCTTACACAGTCCATTCATTTGTCTCCCCTTACAATTGCAATACGTCCTCCTAATTATCACTTAGTTTGGTTGCCTAACATATTTAATCATGAAGTGAGACCCTTTTCCCTGTGTCTGGTAGAGACTCAAAGTTATGGCAGGTATTTTGGAATTTAGCGATAAAAACAGCAAAACCTGATCTCAACACCAGAACTGAAACTGAAATTACTTTATTCGATAACAACAGCAAAGCATATGCACTGAAGAAGGGATTATTCCATAAAGCTTTGCTGTTGTATTTGAAAAAAGTAATTTGAGTTGTCCTGGTGTTGAGATCCAGTTTTGTTGTTTTTTTTTTCAGTTGTTATATTACATTTATTTATCTCAAGTACTCTGCTCTACCCCTTGATGGGTTTTCTCTGTTTCATTTTGGAATTTAGCACCAGTTATGCATCAACAATGTAGATGGTGAGATTGGTTTTGTGCTCTTCATAGAGGTATGGTAAAGGCTGGACTTTTTCCTTCATTTTTGAATAAGATATGTAGTGACAGTAATGCTGAGACTTTTGATATCTGTATTTTTTATTCCTGTGGATGTCCTTCCATTTCACTGTTGCAGTATTCATAACATTTAGTGATGCCTTGCCTAGGGCAGCCTAACATCCGGCCACTATACCAAAGCCTTAGGTTGCCTTAAGGTATACTGTATGCCATGCATATGCTCTTTGTGTAGTGTAGGGGCATAAAGATGACGTCTGGATGTACTATCCTCAGAGCAACCAATCCGAACGCCATCTCTTGATCATCAGTCTAAATGCCTACGTTCTTTTGCTGGTTTCACTGAGCCATTGCAGATAAGTGCCCTGTTGGGGTTCCTTTTTTCCTTGTCTTTTCTTATTGTTATTTGCAGGGTTTCATGTCATCCAAGAAGGGTAAATGCCAGTGTGGGTGACAGATTCCCCATAAAGACAGCCATAAATAGTGTCTGTTTTGCCTTGGTGCCTTGCACGACCATACATCATGTTCCATCTTGTCAGGCTTATGTACCTAAAACCTTGCATAGTAGACCTTCTTCTTTAGCATTGTATCTTAAGAATCACTGTCTTAATCTTCTCGCGAAAGATACGATGGAAGGGACTTCCACCCCAAAGGACAACTGTTAGGGAAGAAATCATCCAAGAATATTAGGCCAGAATCTTCTACTGTTCACCCTCCACTGGACATTTCTCCCGAGGTGAGTCAATGCCTGGAGGTTCTCCCGGCTTTGTTGTTGGATTCCTCTGCCATGACCATGTTGGAGACTGGCGGGGATCTGGCTCTAAGCATGTCTGAGGAAGCTTTGCAGATGTCTCTTCAGGACATTTGGGAGGGAACAACGGTTGATCATTTCCAAGGGGCCAAAGGGGTTCCTCAGATTTTAGTCAGAGAAGAAGTCCCTACTACCATTATTGAATGCCATCCTGGTTCAGAGCCTTCCAAGCAGATGTCCCATTGAAGAAAAATATATATATTTTTCCCACCTGTAAGGATCCACAGAGTGAGTGACAGGCATTCACTCAGGGTTTGTGTTTTGGTGGCATAGAAACCTCCTCAGGATGTTTCTGATCCTGCTCATCCTTGGTCCTCTACCCCCCTAAAAGACCCAGAGAACAGGCTTCCTGTGAGGAGGAGTTGGATTCGGATGAGGAATCCCTTTCTTACTCTTCTCAGATTCCTCTTCCTTTGGACTATGGGTAAGAGGAAGAGGAATCTACCAGTCCTGATACTCTCTTTGAAGAGATTTCTTTTGGGGACACAGTCTCCAGGATGATGGAGTTCTTTATGTGGGATTGTGCTCAGGCCTCTGAGGTTTATAAAAGTTACTATGAGTTGCTGCAGATGGAATCCCCTAAACCTTCTGCTGTTCCTCCTGTTTTGGCTGCTTTGCTGGATGAGTTTTCCAATGCCTGTAAAGTTCAAGACTGTTAGCCCCCTGCTCCCAAGAAACCTGTTAGTTTTTATAGGGTGCCTGAGGACTGTAAATGTTTGTACAATTGTCCTGTTGCTGACCCCTCAGTGGTGTCTGTAGCTTTTGACAAGCCCTCTTAGTTGCTTCTTTCTCCCAAATTACTGCCTATGATAAAGATAGCAGAACCATGGAAAGGCTAGGTAAGAATATTTACACCTCAGCTACCTTGGCTTTTAAGGCTGTTAATTATCAGACCCATATGTCCAGGTGTGTGATGGCTGTCCTTTTCCAGGCTTGTCAGGTTATATCTGATCTTTCAGACTCTGAGAGTAAAACCTCTGCTCTTTCTCTGTTAGGGACTTCCTCCCAGGTGGCTCGTCATTCCATCAGATGTAGTTATGATGCAGTAGATGAGCCTTCTAGGGCTGCTGCTTTTGGGTCTGTGATGAGAAGGTATTCTTGGGTTAGGATTCAACCTTTGCCTGATGATATCAAGGCTAAGTTAATTGATGTCCATCTTGATCATAAACGCTTGTTTGGTGAAGCTGCTCCTGATTTAATTCCCTTCAGGATCAAGGAAAAGCTTTAGAGGAACTCAAAATGTTTGTTATGATGATGTCCTTCTCATTCTACCTCACTGATGGGTTATGGATTCGATCCTCAGATCCGAATCAGATGCATTTTCCAAACTCCAGACTCCAAGCTTGAGCTTCTCCTTCTTCCCATAATGAAACACTCTACCTCTAACTTCCCAGATCACGTTTGGTGCCAGACTGACAACAGAGACGATGCTGTAGTCTTGGGCTGTAAGGATTTAAAATTTTCTTATAATGTATATTTTCTATATTTTCTTTTCATCTAACTCCTCCCTCCTTCTTCCTTTTTTATATTAGTGTTGGTTTAAGGTTTCTTCTTTTGCTGTTTGGTTTACTGTCTCCTTCTCCCCTTCTGAGTTGCCATTAGGCTTTCCCATCCATTGCATACTCAACTGAGTTTGAATTCTGTTTCCTCAGTAGACGCTATCATATCAAATCATGTTAAGCTGTGACTACTTTGCTGCAAGAGCCTGTGTTTTAATTTGTATTCATAGATGTAAATACATTCCTTTGGGCCCTGGCAGTTAATGGTTGTGCCCACTCCTTGTCACAGGCTCTCATCGTGTGGTTTAGAAGGTTTTCTCTTAGGGCTTTGCTTACAAGAGTGCCACTCACCCATGTCATTAAGTGCAGCTGTTCTTCTAACTGTACTGTTTCACTGAATTCCTAGCCCTTTGCTTCCTTTTTCCTGCAACTCAGAGTAGTTTATATTCTGATCTATACTTTCAGTAAAGAGTTTTATTCCTGTGGGCTGATGCAGAGTTTAAGGTGGCAAGCTTCATTGCTTAGGTACAGAAGTTGTTTCCCTTAGTGCTCTTTGCCTCCTTTGTGACCTTGAGCAAGCTGCTCTGTGTTTTTTGTTGGCCAATACTTTTTTCTTTTGGATATCTAGTTTCCATGATCCCGTTCCCTTCTGGTGGTGTTTCATTGTGTTCTGAGGAGACTTGGACCTTTCCTCCCATCTCTATGCCTGCTTTGTACTTTCTTGCAATTTTCAGGTAATTCGTTGTTACTGAAGTTGAAATTGAAGTTATTGGAGTTTACACTTCATACTGTTCAATATATTAATGCTAATGTGCAACCTGCAATTTTATTAACCTTTTGTTTTTCAGAAGTGGTATCCCTTTGGGGGCTACTGCCATTCCTTTGCTTGTAGCTTGTTCTGAAAAGGTGGAGCATCTCATGTCAATGGTTCCTTTAGGGGCTCACACTCCCTCCTAGGAAAGTTAAAGGAATGGAACCAAGTTGCAGGGGTTTTAATCCTAGTCTTCGGATCAGAAGACCCTTAGACCTCCTCTGGATCCTAAGTTCTCCTCGGATCCGTCAGGTGTGGTCCATTACACATTCCAGCTTTCTCAAAATTCAGTCAGATCCAAGGTTCTTCAGATCAGTTTCTGTTTCCATCTCAAATGCTTTCCTCGGATCCTGGGCTTAGGGTCTGACAGCTCTACTTGGATCCTAGGCTTAGGATCTGACAGGTGACAATTCTGCTTGCAGAGGGAGCCTTTTTCAGATCCGAGAGTTCTGTGGAGCCTACGTCCCCAACAGTTTTCTAGATTTTTCTTCCTGGGATCCTAGACATAGGATCTGACTGGGAAGCTTCAGACATTTTTTGTATCAGAACCCCTTTGGATCTAAACTGCTGAGCCAGTGCAGTTTCCAAAAAAAAAACCCTCCTTTCAGAGCTGTTTGATTCTTTGAGATCCTAAGTCCTTGGATCTGACTGACTACAAATTTGCCTGCAAGGCCCAGGATCTTTTGCCTTCATATTTGGGTCTGGAACCTTCAGATCCAAAGTTGTCGGACCTGACTTATGGCAGATCACTCTAAAACAGCTGTGCTGTTTACAGATCTGGAGTGACAAGGTGGATGTTGGCTTCCTTGGATCCTAAGTTCATGGATCCAATGTAAGGGACACCTCACACTTCCAGCCTTCCCCCTGTCGGACCCTGTCTAATCAGGCAGTGCTCCCCTCCAAGATTTCAGCCTTCCAGTTTCTTCTCTGTCCCTCATAAAATTTGCTGGGGAATGAAACCACTGACTATGGCATTTATTTGTTTGGAGTTTTGGAACAATATTTTTAAAATCTGTTCCCTATTATATCTAGACTTTCTACAGATTTATTATGCTAAAAATTGAGAGGTAAGGGATTTGACAAGTACTTGCTGCCCAGTCAGACAACCGGGTTATTTTTGGACCTGATACTATCGAATCTGAGTTATTGATCTGTATAGATGTGATGTCCCTTCAGTCTTCCAAAATCCATTCTAAAATTATTCATACTAGATCTATTTTTCTCTATTTTAATGGAAGATCTCTGAAGCATCCAGTGGTGACATGTTCAGGAAGCTTCATGATTCATCTGGAGAGTGCAGGTTTTGACCGACAATTTTCTCTGGTTGTTTTCTTCAGCCGGTAGTTGAGACCTGTCCCCATGCCTCAAGACTGTACAGATTTTCTCTTTAGTGTTTAAGGCCTTGTCCACCAACTCCTTAGAGCTAAGAGATGAAAAGGTACAGTTTTAATTCTTCCTGTCAGAAGGCATGGCTGTGCAGTTGAAATGCTGTGGGCATGGGTCGATACTGACTTCTTGACACTGCTTGGCTGGAATTTATTCTGTTTTATTCTTATGCCTGTACCTTTAATTCTACATGGGAATGAGACTCTTAGTGTCCTGTCATGGCTCTGTGATCATCTCCCTGGGATCTGTATTTCTTCCCTGCTCCAGTATACAGGTTTGCCTTAGGGACTTGCATATTAACCTGACTTACGATCTGAGCCTCAGTCTGTGCCACTTCCCTATCTTGGAGTATGTTGCCCAGGGTTGAAGTCCGGTTACCCCATATGGCTCTAACCATCTCAGATAGCAGTCAGGAGAGTTTTATTCGCAGCAACTGGATTCTTGGACCAGCTCTGCAGACTGTGCTTGGGTAGTAAGCAATAATATCCAGCGGTTATTAATTTTCCCTTTTCTCCCTTCTTAAAAGACAGAGTTCCAGATAGTCATAGCGCAGTCCATCTGGCTGCTGTGGGAAAAGATGAATGGATGTGCTCTATACAATTACGGCACACATGCTATTACATCAGATTAAAAAGGCGCTCCAGGACACTTCGGCTCTTCCAGTTGAGAGCTGGTCACTTTCAGTTCAGAGCTCTGCCCACAGCCCTCATGATGTTTTTTCCCACACACATGGCATTAGCAACTGCTCACCTGCGGCTCAGGGAATTTCAGGTGGCTTCGGTATATGAACGACTGCTACCTTACTCATCCTAACAGGCATCGGCTGTTACAGACTGGGGATTACCTGTCTTAAGGTTCCAGATCCCTAGGCATTGCTATAAATTGGGCAAGATTGAATCTATTTGTGATACAAAATTGAAATTCATAAGTTCTCACTTGTGTTACAAACCGGATATCTTCTTTGATTTGTCACTGTTACGCATCTCTAAGAAACCAAAGGTGGAACTTTGCCATCACTCCCGTTCCCCACCAGCAAAGTTAATTCTGCAAGTGGTGTGCTAGCTACTTTTAGCCCTGCCTGTTCCTTTAAAATGAGTTGCTAACATCTTTTTTGACAGTGTATCCAGTCAAACAACCCATTTCTAGGCAGGCTGACCCCCCAGGCCACAGACACCACATTTGCTTCCCATCCAGAGTAGCGTGGACAGCTCTAGTGATGTTTTTTTTTTTTTTCAAAAGCACATAGACTTCCCTGGAGACCAGGTTGCATGGTGACGTCCTTTAGGATGTCCTCCCTCTGACATCAATTGCAATGCACACAACAACATGTCAGTATTTTAGTATATCAATAAACAGGAAGGAACAGATCCTTACCCTTGTACAGAGAGGCCATGAATGCATGACAATGGGCGATCTCTGTAAGTCGCTTCTAACTACAGCACACACACACTGTGGAAATCGAATGCTTTGGCAGACAGCATTAGTAGGTCTAGTCTGCTTCCTCATGAGTGGTCCCTCAAGCTATTGTCAACCTAATTTTTTTTTTCTTTAGCCGCTGAGGCTAGCCTTATCACGGCCTTCTTACTTTCCTCCCTAACGTCAAATACAGCAGTTACTTTTCCTATCCTCCCTTTGAGCATACTCCCAAGGGATGCTTGGTTTTTTGCTCTTGGCCTCCAGGTCTCTGTTATGCTTCTACCAATCTATCATTGATCTTGGAATGTCTACAAAGCCAGCAAGTTGTAGAGCTCTGTCATCTTCATTTGTACTTCTGCACTCTTCTGGCATGGTTTCTCTCTCAGACCTCATCTGAGATATCCTTCATGGATCCTGGAGCCCAGTCAGATTCTCAGACATCACCCTTAGGAGAAATAGCTTTTGATGTCCATGCCCTAGAACTGACCTTATGGTTTCTCTGTTAACAGTGGTTGTAGACAGTGCAGGCTCACTTCCCTCATTCATGACATTAACTAGCAGGCTCAGAACCTCTACCTTTCAGTGTTTGGAATGTTATATGTGTATGCTTTTGGGATTTTCTCCCCAAGCCTTCAATGAGTCCGGGTCCTGTTAACCCAGTCTGTCTATCTGGGTAAATAAATGTGAAATAAATAAATAAGTTACCTGTTGGGGTTTCTTTCTCAGACATTGGTTTCTTTCTCTCTCTCTCTCTCTCTCTCTCTCTCTCTCACAGACATACTATTGCCAGCCCCACCACACCCCTTTTACTGACTAGTTCCTTTTAGGAGAAGGCAAAAATTTTCTCTACTATTAGTAAACTGAACCAATCCCTCCCTTATGTCCAAAGTAACCATGGGATCAATTCAACTGTTTTTCTCCTTTCACCAGTTTGCTTAAGCCAAATGGGTTCCAGTTACAGTACCTGCATGAATTACAGATGGTATTTCTGTTGTTTATGCATTAAAAGATTGGCAATTGCCTTGTCCTCCCAAGTCCCACTCTTTCAAATCTATAGTTATTCCATCTGCCCTTTGCCACAAGAACTTCCTGTCATAGTGGGAAATGAAAATTGATATAGTCGTTAGTCAGTCTGTATTGTCCATTTGGAATGGTCATATATTTATTATTTTATGGGACCAACAGTACAGAAAATCTGACAAGCTGTTTATTCTCCTTCCTCCTAACTGCTTGGGTTAAGCAGTCCCATATGTAATCATGATCAATTAGACTATTGACAGTATTTTGCTGTTTCCTCTACAAAGTGATTTAGAATTGCCTTGGCATCCTAAAGCCATTCTATCAATTCTGTGACTACCTTATCAACCCTCCTTCTGCAGTTTTGTTGCTATCCCTCATACATTAACTGTTTGTATACACTTACTCTCGTGATGCATTACAAACTGGGCATTGTCTCCTGAAATAGACCTTACTTTGGCTTGACAGTGGTCTGGCATATCCTTCCGTGAGGGCCTCCCAAGAATTATGTAGCTGGGACTCTACCCATCAGAATGAGAAGGACAACAACATATTTGGGAGTTATGTACTTATCATAACTAGGTATATATGTTGTCCATTCTCATTCTTCCTCACCTTCCCTCCCAGCCATCCCCCAGCCTTATATTTCTAGAAGGATATTGGACAGTATGGGAACCTTGGGTTCCTAGAGTTTTACTCAAAATTCCTTCTTTTCTGTCCTGTCTTTATACATCAATAGACATAGGGAGCAAATTCGATCTGAGGAGTTACAGGTGGAGTGTTTCATTATGGGAAGAGGGAGGACCTTGAGATTAGAGTCTGGAGTCTGGAAAATATGTCCAAGACCGATCTGAGGATCAGATCCCTAACCCATCAGTGAGGAAGAATGAGAATGGACAATGGATATACCTAGTTATGGTAAGTACATAACTCCTAATTTCTCCTGTTTCTAAATTTCATAGAAACTCTACCAATAAACCAGCCTTAGTTCACAGGCAATCTCACCCTCCTCCTAACCACAAAAAGGGTGTCAAGCAGGCCCACCTCCTCCTAACCACAAAAATGGTGGCAAGCAGCCCCCCCCCTTCCCCCTAAGGCTACTCAGACTTCAGGACCCCAGAAGTCTTCCTTTCCAGATAAACCATGTGCTGTCTGACTATCCTATTCTTCCAAGCCACTTTCCTCTTTCTCTTTCCCTCTGTCTCTCTGTCTCTCTCTCTCTCTCTCTTTCTGTTTGGCTACAAATTACTCAGGATTCCTAGGTTGTGTCCATTATTCACTAGAGGTATTTCATGGTGTCAAAATCTCTTTCCCTTTTTATGGGTATTCCTCAGCTCCCTCAGGAACAACTCCCTTTTTTTCCCAGAGGTACTTCGGGGTCTTTTGACTCAGAATGCTATTCAAGAGGTGCCTATGTTCCAAAGGGGGGCATGGATTTACTCCAGGATGTTTCTAGTACCCAGAATGGAGGGTACTTGGAGACCAATTCTAGACTTCTCTCATCTTAATGCTTTTCTGAAGGTGCCCACTTTTTAAATGTTGTCCCTTCAGACTTTGTTCCCTCTTGCTTCCTTAGGCTTTTATGATGTCTCTGAATCTCAAGGGTGATTATCTCCTTATTCAGACCCATCCCCTTTTCAGGAAGATTTTGCATTTCTATGTTGCTTCCTGGCATTTTAAGTTCTCTGCATTCCCCTTTGACCCTTCTATTGCTCCAAGGGTATTCACCAAATGCTTCGGTCGTGATTGCTTTTTGCAGGCTTCAAGGGATCCAGGTGTTTCCCTACTTGGGCGATCTACTGTTTCAAGCATTCTGTCCACAGATCCTGTTGCAAAAGTCCATTTTACCATTTCTCTTCAGAGCCTGGGGTTTACAGTAAACTTCAAAAAAGTCTTCTCTGACTCCTTCTCAGGACCATGTTTTCCTGCATTGCACGATTCACCTGGTGCCTTTGCTGGTATCCCTGCCTCCTTCAAAGGCCTTGACCTTCAGCTTTTTTTCAAATTCTTCTTTCTCTGGGTTCCATTACAGTAAGGGAGCTTTTGAGAGCTCTGGGTTTCATGGTAACCACCATCCCTATGCTCCCTCTGGCCAAACTTCATATGAGGAAGTTTCAGTGGTTTCTGAAGTCAGTTTGGCTTCAGCATGATCATCGCCTAGAATTTGTAGTTCCATTTCTACTTTCTCTCAAGAAGGAACTCCAATGGTGAATTCAGCAGTTGTCCTTAAATCCAGGACTCCCTTTTCACCCCCCTCTTACCTCTCAGGAGCTGTTCACAGGTGCTTCAGAAGTGGGATGGGGAGCAGTTTTTGGCTCCCTAAAGGTGCAGGGGGTCTGATCTTCTCTTCAACAGGAGGAGGACACCAGTGTTAGACACAAGAGCCCTTCTGCTAGCTCTTCAGGATTTTCATTCTCTTTTTTCCCCTAGGACCTTTCAAGGTGTTTACAGACAACACCACAGTGATGCGGTTTGTAAACAAACAAGGGGAGAGCAAGATTTTATCTTCTTTGCTGGTTGACAGTGCTGGTATGGGATTTTGCTGTCCAGCATAAAGGTGGTTTACATTCCCTCAGGTTTAAACATTGTGCAGACATTCCGAATAGGTCTTTAACTCAATCCTTCAAATGGATGCTTCACATGGATGTGTTTCTGGACATTGTCCACTAGTGGTGTAATCCTCAAATAGATCTGTTTTCCTTCCCTCTGAACAGACAACTTCCTGTATTTTGTGCCAGAGTCCCAGGTTCTCTGGTATGGAAGATGGACGGCCTGCCTTTTTCTTAGAAGGGGATGTTTCTTTATGCTTTCCCTCTCCTTCCCCTCATTTTAAAAGTCCTGTTCAAAATTCAACAGGATGCCCTCAAAGTCTTGTTGATGACTCCCTTTTGGCCAAGACAGCATTGGTTCATTCTTCTTCTGTATTTAGCCAAGGGCAATCATCACTAGTTTCCTCACAGGGTGGACCTACTCACACAAGACAAGGGATCTCTCATCCATCCCCACCTGTTGACTCTTCAACTGACTCTGTGGGTGATAGGATTTTAATTCCACATAGACACCTTTATTTTCTGAGGACATGCTTAGGGTCCTGCAGGAGGCCAGGAAACCCAATACTAGGAAATCATACTTATCCAAATGGAAGAGGTTTTTCATTTGTTGTCATTCTCGTAACCTGGATGCCGTTTTTGTGGATGTTCCTTTGGTTCTCTCATATTTGTGTGAATTGCTCATTGCTGGGTTGGCTTATTCTTCTGTTAAGGCCCATGTATCAGCTATCGCTGCTTGTCAGCCTTTATCTCCTATTTTAGTTTTTGGTTTTGAAGCTAAAGAATTCCTAAAAGGCGTCCTTCATATTAGGCCTCCCTGGAAGCCTGTTCTTCCTCCTCTCTGGGATCTTAATTTTGTTTTCAAGAAACTGACTCTGGCTTCTTTTGAGCCTGCAGCTTCAGCTTCCTTGCAACATTGCTCTTGGAAGACTGTTCTTTTGTTAGTCCTTACTTCTGCCATACGGGTGACTGAGCTTCAAGCCCTTATGGCTTGTCCTCCTTTTTTGGTGTTTCATAAGGATAGAGTGTCCTTGTGTACTGATCCTTCTTTTATGCCCAAGGTGGTGAATTATTTGTCCTTTATTCAGTCAATTCATTCACCCACTTTTCTCCCTTCTCCACAATTTGCCAGTGAGAAGGTGCTTCACATGCTGGATGTGCATTGACAACGCAGATTAGATTTCCTAATAATTTT
Source organism: Protopterus annectens (assembly GCF_019279795.1). Lineage (NCBI taxonomy): Eukaryota > Metazoa > Chordata > Ceratodontiformes > Protopteridae > Protopterus > Protopterus annectens. The sequence continues at coordinate 1,086,401,701 of NC_056728.1, forward strand.
AGTCTTATACAAATACAATCATCTGCTTTCCTTTCATCCCAAGTCCTTGGGATTAGCTGTATCCAAGCAGAATGTTTTTTTCTTGAATCTCTGAAGCTATTTCTTTTTGTTATTCTTTTCATGGTAAGAGCCTTCCTTATTGTGTAAAAGCTGTTGTTTCTTCTGGTGCTTTTTCAAGGGTTTAGATGCTAACTCTTTTTAATTCTGTGCATACTTTTACAAAGCACTACAAGTTGGATGGAAATTCCAGAGCTAGAGCTAGAGCTTGGTTTGCTATGGCCATCCTTCATGGGTTCCTAGAGAGCTCTACTGGTCCTTCCTCCCAAGATTCTTTCTGAGCTTTGGTGCTCTCCCTAATTTTAATGAATACTGCAACAGTGAAATGAAAGGACATAGTACAGTTGTGTAAAAACTTATCATAACAGTAGATGCCCTTCTCTTCACTGTTGCAGTATTCACTTTCTCCATCCTCCACCGGTCCATTTATGTACTAGTTACCTCTTGGTTTTCTTTGGACTGATGTTCCTACTGGGACTTTCAGTTCTGAGGATGGTACATCCGGACGTCACTTTTATGCCCTATGCTACGCGAGGAGCATACACATGAAGTATGGTGTACCTTAAAGCAGCCTAAGGCTTTGGTATACTGGCCAGATGTTGGGCTGCCCTAGGCAGAATATCCCTAATGTTATGAATACTGCAACAGTGATGAGAAGGACATCTACCGTCATGGTAAGATTTTACATAACAGTACTTTAGGTTCTGAGACTTGCTTAAGTCAAAGTTTCTACCTTGTCAACTTGAGATTTTATCTCCCATGCCCTTCTGCTGTGGAAGGAGAATATCTTATTAGCTGCTCACTGTCTTCCTCCATTGCTTGTTCTTTAATGCACCTAACTTTGTAAAACTGTGTTACCAGTTCATAAATGGAAATAATAGCAGTGCCTGGTGTGTAGGTTGTAAAACCTGAACGGCCTTCTTACATCTTAGTGAGCACTGCTTTCTACTTGACATGTCAGTCAGCAGTTAAACTAGTATTAAATGAAGTAACCCAAACATCTAGTAAACAGTGTAAGTTTTTAATTTTGTGCAAGGAGTATACAGAAAACTGCACTTTGACTTGGATATTTTTACTGCAAAAAATAGCTACATATATCTGATGAAATAAGAACAGTTGTTATTAGTACAGTATAGTTAAATGTTTTGCCTTCCTACATCCATTTTCTTAGCTCTACAATGACCTGAATCTATACTATGATGCTCTAAAATCAAGTGAGGCTCAGCTGCGACAGAGCCACATTTCCCTAACGTCTCAGCTTCATCAGAAGGAACAGTTAATTGGGCAACTGCAACTGCAGCTTCAACAAGCCTTACAAAAACAGGCACAGCATACCACTACTGGTCAATTGGATATGGTGAGTCTCTCAATACATATTTATCTACTGTCAGTGTTGTTTTTGATTACCAAGAGCTAATGACTTATAAGTGTGATTCAGAACTTTACTAGACAAATTTCTGTTCCACTGTATAAGCAGGTAAGGTTTGCAAAACTGTAGCGTTAGTTTTAATGCAATTCCAATAATTACATAAATTTGTAAGGCAAGATATATATGCATTCCTAGCCACATACATTGTATTTGCCATTAGTAATAAGTAGTCTAGCTGGTTGGAGAATTGTAGACTATATTGTTTTTATTATTCTGGTGCTCATCAAAAATACATTGTTTCTATCTTTGTATTATTCTTTTTTTGCCATTTTCCAGTGGAAACAATTTATAAAGCAAAATGGAAGACTAAGCCATGTGATTCTGCCATTATTATGCTTCAAAGACTTGAGGTGACTTGCTTTGATTTTTTTAACTAAGGTTTGCAATTCTGTGGATGTCAGAACTCCTTGGACATCTGTTGGGTACATTTTCACATTTCTATGAGTGCAATTGGGGAATTCAAACTCATTGGTTGCCAGTCAGTCAGCTCTGTGTTAAGTCTGCAGTAACTTTCTTTGCTCATGACATTTGTTTTGTGGGAGGCTTCTGTTCCAGTGTCCTCTTTGCATCTGTTTTATGGCAGTTTCTTGCAGCAGTCTAATTGAATGGTAATGAGTGTGTGCTTTTTCAGTAGGCTGTTTTTATACTGCTCTTATAATGTGGAAGGAAAAGATATCTAGGTAGATACTCACTGTTTTCTCCACTGGGTGTTCCTTAATGCACCTAACATCTTGTAAAACTGTGTCACCAGTTCATAAATGGAAATAATAGCAGTGTCTGGTGTGTAGGTTGTAACAACTGTACTGTCTTCGTCCATGTTATTGAGCACTGCATTAAATGGGTTAATTCAAACAAACAATGTAAGTTTTTAATTTTGTGCAAGGAATACTGCATTTTGTGTGGTGCTGTCTGTGAAGTTTGAATTCCCATCTTGTTTTTTCTGCCTTTTTAATAGTCATAGAGGATGGTCGTCAACTATAGAATTCATTAGAAAAATAAAGGTTAGCCATGTTACAGAGGTGGAAACATGAAATTATGCTTTTGTAGTTGCTATCTAATTTACTGGGAGAATAAAACATGTTGCATTGGAGATTTCAGTGCATGGTTTGAAGAATTGATGGAGATGTATCTGCTTAATAAGAGCACCTATTTACTGGGCTAAATACTACAAACAGAGGTGAGCAAGTTAAAATTGAGGAAATATGATCGTCCGAAGGTATAGAACAATTCAACATTTTATTTTTCAAAGAGCTGGTTTCAGTTGCAGAGATTTTTTGTAGCAGAATTTTTTGGGTCAGCTGCAATTGACACACTGTTCACATGTCCTGTTTGTGGAGAAAAATGATTAAACAGCTGTAGCTTAGTTAAAGTGAGGTGGGAAAGATATTGAAAACTGATATAACTAGTGGTAGGGCTTTTTAAATGTGGAGATGTGTTTGTACTGCTTTCCACCAAGAAAATTAAAAAAAAAACACCACCACCAAAACCAGGATAAGTATATTATGACATTGAAACAGAAGTAGATCTAAGTGGGATACTTTTGTTGCTGAATAAGACATCCTTAAAAAAGGGCAAGAACAGTCCCTGTGATAGAAAATGACAAAGCAGAAATGTTTAAACAAAAAGTGATTTTGACTTGGATATTACTGTATTCACATTGTAGTAAAAAACATAAGTGGAGTCGTGAGAACAAAGTCCTCACAGTTTCAGAGAACAAGACTAGAGAGGAGAAAGGTTTTAAAGAAACCGTATCTTCAGTTTGGAAATGCATCTCTGGAAAGACTGCAAGAACTGCTTTGTAGTTCAGGAAACAGACTGACAGTATTTTTGTTGTGAATAAGATTATTGACAGTTGTGATGTTTGCTTGAGGTATAAGAGTCCTAAACCTAAGCCCGTTGTTGACATGTCTCTGGTTTCCAAGTGCAGTGAAATCAGTTGGTATGGAATAGCATGCACTTACATAAACTTGCACCTGGTACCTTCATATCATTTATCAATGTACATGTCTGAGTGCCAGATAATTTGTGAAGACACACAGACCACTGGAAATTGAGAAAAATCTACTAGTGAATGTGAGAAGGAAATGATACATCAGTGTCTGTTGGCAAAAATGATCAGGCAGAATGTCCCGATGAAGTCATTCTCAGCTTGTGAAAGGACACAGACCAAATCTTCTTTCTCTTCTGAATAATAGGTTGCCTCATCTAGACAGGACCACAAAGAGCATGGCAATGGAAGAACATATTTCAGCATTGCATGCATCAAGGAGAGGCTGAATGTTGTGGCAAAATTCAGGGAGCAGTACAAAAAACACTTGGTACCAGCAATTAAAGGATCAGTATGAGAAACAAGGTGTACTACAAAATGTCTGACTGCAGAGTGGAAAGGCCACAGAGTCTTCACTGACCAGAATGGATATATGCTATTTGCGAGGCATAAAGATATTTCTATAAGAGTGTATCATTTTATTTATTTATTTTTTTTAATTGGGTGAGTGGCCTGGTACAAGAACTTTTTCAGCCACAATTCAGGCTGCATGGCAGACGCAAATGAAAAGTAATAACTGCTTACATAAAAAAACTTTTTCCCAGGCTGCATAAAATCAAGAATGTAGCAAGGGCCAATAACTCAATTAAAATTGTACTGATGAGGTGGGATACTTAATGAAAATAAAAACAAAGATGTAAAAAATTGAAATGAAGTTGAGATGAAAAATTCTGAAGTGAGTAGGAAAGAGTCTGATTCCAAAGGACTGAAGCAGCCACTGGTGATGCAGCAAGGTAGTGACCATTGTTTTAAAGGTCAAGTGTAAGATCTGTGGACAGAGGAAAAAGAGGTACATCAAACAGCTGCTATTTTAGGGCAGGGTGGTAAATGTTCAAGAAAATAGTGACTGTTGAATCCACGTGCATAATTTTAACTTTTTTCCCCATTATTGGGGGGGGGGGGGTATACAGCTTCCTTTGTTTGAAACTTTTACAGCAGCATCTGTTTTGTCGGATATGTTGCATATGTTTATAACAGATTTTTGAAGCAGTATCTGCATTTATAGCAATGAATGAGTGCTTTTTGCTACCATTTAGACTGTGGACTGTGTATATGTGTCTCTGGTGAAGCCTCTGCAGCTCAGATGTCGGAGAGAGTTAAGTCCTATGGACTTGAAAAGAAAAATCAACTTCTTTCTTCAGCCTTTTTACTGTGTGCCTAAAATACACGCCTGTTACAAGCTTAACTGATGATGTGAAGTGACAGAAACAGCTGTACTCACTAGTAGAGTGAACGGAATGCTCTCTGGTATCACCCACATTGGGCTTGGGTTTTGTACCACATATTATATGTTACATTAGAGGTGCACACTGATGACAGTGTTATGCTTAAGAGTAGTAGGCTTTTTTCAGTAATGGCTAATGCTCTCTGTCTAGTAATTTCCTGAGCTCTTGAGCAGATAGATGTACTAATACATATCATTTCTTGCACTGTTATATATTTTCTTTTAAATTTAATGTTTTCTCCAGTAGTTCCCACTCCATTTATTATGCAAACTAATGCATATGCACTGCATAATATTATGTAGTTTTGTAATCTCTTGATAGGTAATGATTAAAAAAAATCCCTTGAGCCTGTCTGTCAAAATGTATTGATAATCACACCTCTCTGTACATCATTTTCTATTTAGTACTTCTCATGCTAGCTCTCTTGCTGTGTTTGCAGGTAATTATTTTGCAAAAAAAAAATTTTTATCGCAACAGCAAACTGATATATTACTGAAATGTAGAAGATATAAAAATACGCATGCTTATTACTTGCAATAAGGGATTTTTCTTTTGTAGCTTATTTCTTATGTAATTTATTGCATTACAGCATACTGCATTTCTCACTGTGTCACAACATATTTCTACATTTCATAAATAACATAACTTCTCCAAAAGATTTCACATTTGGTGAGAGTGGGGTTTCTGGTAGTCTAATGGTTAAGCTTTTATGCTGTATATCTGTCTCTCTGATTGCATTGTTCCCAAAAATTGTGTTAGAAAAAGAATGAGAAACTGCCAGGTTTGTAACTAATATATATTTTTTTTACTTATTAAGATGCACATCAGCTAAAATCCTTTAACTAGAGGGGACCAAAATCCCTCAGGTATATCTGTCTTTTGCAATTTACTTGACTTAGCAGAAATATCTGGAATTACTGTGTGAGACCTTGAAAAGCAGCATGGTAGCTGTAACAGCAGTGCACTAAACTGTGTCAGCAAGATAGAATAGTAGAAAAAATTAGAACTGTACTACTGAATTTTCTTTTGAAGCGGTTACATTTTTCCACACTGACATTTAAGTAAATAAATTTTAGTGATTCAGACCACAGGTTTTTGGCTTTTAGTCATATGCATCTTGTATGCTATAGTTTACTGTATATCATTGAACCTTGCAGATTTTCAGCTATTGGATTCAGGGAACCTTTGAGTTTTGATGCAAAGTATAAATCCAAAATGTGTTTGTATGTAAAGGAGTTGTAACTGCTTATAGTCTGCATAACATATTTATTTCTTATTTTATGGAGTTTTGTGAATAAAGACGCGGAAAACATTATCTGATATTGTCAGTTTTTCATCTCATCCTCGCATATGGGTCCAGATCAGATCCATCGGATCCAACTCGGCCGTTAGCAAGCTTGTGGCAACCAAAAAGCTCATGGATACCTCCACTTATCCACAGTGCATCTCTCTCCATTGTCTCAGATCTCATTTGCCGCTTTGCAAAGATGTGGTCCGATCAGCTAGCTGTTGGTGTCAGGTCATACATTTATAAGTATTTTTCTCTAATAATCTATATTTCCTCATTTTTGTCTGAAATTTACCTTTCTCTCTGTCTTGTAGCTTAGAACCCTTTTTTTTAAAAGTAACCGCATTTTTATTCAGTTTACTTCTCTTATCCCTTTCTTTCCCACCAGTAACTGTTTTTTATAGGTTACTCTCCTTTCCCCGTTACCATTTAGGTAACTCTTCAACTACTATTGTTAGTAGTTTTTCCCCTTCTGTCCAAAAAAAAAATATATATATATCTTTCTGCTGTTCCCTTTTTTCAGTGTGTGTGTGTGTGTCTGTGTGAGCATTTGTTTGAGTGATTCTTCTGTCTTCCTCTTTTCATTATGATAAAGAAACAAGAGAAATCATCAGGTTTCAAAAACTGTTCTAAGTGCGGGCATAAAATCCCCATCACAGACTCGCACTGTCTATGTGTATACTGCCTTGGGCCCCTTCACTTACAAGAGGATTGTGCTATATGCCATTCTTTTAATCTTAGATGTTTAGTTGAACATAAAAACAAGCTCATTCTAAGGGGTATGTTGCCTTCAGATTTTGGAGAAACTGTTTCTGGAGGAAAAGAAAAATCAGGTTTGGCCTCTAAATTGAAATCAGCTCATTCAAGGCCAGCTTCTTGTTTGTCCTCTAGGTCCATGAACAAAGTTAAGAAGAGACTCCCTTCGGTGCCAAAAGATGTCTTGGAGCTGAAACCAAAAACTTTGAAATCTTCAAATTCTGATGAGTATGTGATCTGATTGGAGACCTTGGCTCCAACATCTGCTCTATTGGATCGGACTTTTTCAGCTCTGATCTTATCTGGTTGATGTCGGATCCGTCATCCAGTCCTTTTAAGCCGATTTTGACATTACCAAGGACTCGGTACTCTCCGTCTTATGACCTGGTTCCATTGAGGGTACCGTCTCCCTTTCTTTTGAGACCTAGATCCCTTTCTGCCTCGTCCTCCCATTCAAATGGGAGTCTAACTGGAGATGATGTGGAACGGATGGCGCAGAAGACTTTGTGGGCACAGGGAATCACAAAGTCTTCCTTGACCTCGACCCTTAAGGTTTCAGGCCAGTCCAAACCATCCGCTCCCCTTCTTTTTCTTCCTCTGACTTCAGGGCAAGCTTCAGAGTTATTGGATCCGATACGCCGGGTGCCTTTTACCTCTGATCTGAAGATGTACTTTCTTCAGATCAGACTTTTGCTCGGAGCTCATCGGCTTTTTCAGAGCCAGAGAGTTCTCAGAGCCATAGCAAACTTCGCGTGCGCTCGACTCCCAGGTCTTTGGTGGAGTCTATGCTCCTCGGGGCTACAGCGAAGGTGAGCTAGGCTCCGACTTCAACTCCAGGTGAGCCGACTTCTAGACTGGAGGGAACCCCATCCTGGAAACAATGTTTATCGGAGCCGGAGACCTCGTCCATTCAGGGGCAGTCAGATTTTGGGGCCTTGGAGAGGGCCGTAGCTGACACTGCATCTAGGAAGTCACTTGCCCCCCTCTGATCCACTATCCCAACAAGATGCCTTGCCTGCCTCTTTTTATCACCAGATTCCACAGGGACTGCGAGACCACAGGCACCAGGACACCACATCCCCCGACTCTTCTGATACCTCCCCAGATTACCCCACTGAAGAGGTCCCTAGGAAGAGATTATTCAAGAGGAAGCATTTGGACTCCACGGAGGAGTCAGCCACTGAAACACTGACCTCGATTAGGGTGAAGGATCCCCACAGTCACCCCCCTGAAGTAGTTTCCTTGAGGAGTCGGTGTATCTGGCTGCCTTTGGTTTTCTCCCATCTACCTCCGGGATGACTCCGCCTACCGATGAGCTCATAGGTTTGATCTCACGATGGGCATGGGACACCCCACATTCTATTGAGCCTGTTCCCAGGAGACCAAATCACTGCTCCCTTGGATAAGGTTTTCTGGGCAAAAAGGGTTGCAGTAGATGCCATGGTTGCGGCAGCAGCAGCCAAGAAGGAACTCTCCGAGGAGAGTTTAGCTATGCATCCTCCTAATAAGGACTCCAGGGGGATGGCTAGATGTGGGAAGCATGTCTTCTCATCTGCAACTTTTGCCTTATGGTCACTGAATTATCTTTCACATTGTACCAAATTGCAAAGGGATCAGATCAAGGAGCTTTCAGACACCCTTGAAGGAGCAGTAGCTGTGGGTGCTGAAGAGAAAGTACCTTCCCAGGTAGCCACCTTACATTCAGTAACCAACTTGTCCTTGAGGCTCATACCACATGCAGCCAAAGGGACGAGCAGAGTGGCGGGTTCTGGCATCTCGATGAGGAGCATGGTTGGATGCACCTTTGAAATTTTACGGAACCTTTTAAGTCTTGGTTTGTCAATGCCCAGTTTGACGGCATGTCCCGTTTTGGTCTCAAAGTCAAAGATACGCTATCCAGGTGTGAGGAAGTAGGTAAGACTCTATTTGCTATGGGCATACATTTTTCAGCTCCTCAGAGACAAAGGTCATAGAGGGAGTGGAAAAACGTGGTTCAAAAATTCTCAAGGGTCCTACCAAGACACACGTGGTGAGTTTTCCCCCCAGAAGCAGAGGGGGAGTCAATAATGGAAGACATCACCCTTGAGGCAGAGGAGGTCATCAAAACCAAGGTTCTTGGGAATCTTTCTTCAGGAAGCCTTTTCAGTGCTCCTGAAAGAGGCCCGATTGTCCACTCTTTAGGCAATCGGGAGTCAACTATCCCTGCACTGGAGAGCCTAGCAAAAGATAACTTCTGATATGTGGGTGCAGAGGATAATATCCAGAGGTTACCAAATTCCCTTTTCCTAACAACCCCCTCCAGTCAGAAAAATCCCAGACATTCCTCCCAAAGTGATCAAGCAGTCATTCAAATTCAGAAACTGCTAGAAAAGACAGTCTTCTAAGAGGTCTCCTGAGATCAGAGAGGGTTTAGAACTTCAAAATGTTCAATGTAGAAAAAAAACAAGAAGAATAGCAGCCCTCAAAGCACAGGACCCGGATTCCAATAATAAAAGTATTGATAACCAAATGGTTAAACCCAACTTTATTGCACAAAATAAAATAATAAAATGATAAAAGTTAAGCGCTTTCTCTCGGTCAGTACTGAGCTTCCTCAGAACAAATGGCAAATAACCATCAAGTCAGTCATTAAATAATCGTTGATAATCACATGGCTCTTCTTCTCAAATCACCATTTAAAGTGGTACAATGTGTTAATGGTGAATACATGAACAACATAGTATAAAGTCCATAAATAATTAATAGTACAAACCTAAATACTAATAAATTATTTAACAATGTATAACCTGTTAAACCAATAACGTGTATAAAACCACCTATTAAAACAGTCCTATAGTTCGGACGGTCACAAATCATAGTGACAGGTAACATCACCCTTCCTACCTTAAAAAGCTTAAAAACTGTTGTGCAGACTGGGTGGTGGTATAGTAGAAAAATGCATCCCGTCCTGCAAATGCCAGAACATCCTTGAACAAATAGTATCCATATTTAATAAAAAACTATTAGATCACCGTAATTAATAATCAATAATAAATATAATATCAATAAATAAAATATAATAAGTTAAAATAAATTGTAATAAATTCATAAAGGGTTTAGAACTTACTTAAGGTTCTTTTTGGTTCCAAAGAAAACTGGACTGGAGACCAATCCTGGATCTCAGCAGATTGAACAAGTCAATTTGATGGTACAAGTATTGAATGGTCATGGAGCATTCCATACTTCCGTTTCTGGAACAGGACAATTGGAAGTGCTGTATAGTTCTTCAGGATGTGTACTGCCACATAAAAATGGACAGATGCTCCAGAAGATACCTACGCTTCTGGCTAGGAGCCACTCATTGCCAGTTCTGACAACTGCCCTTTAGTCTCACCACTGCCCCCAGAGTGTTCACCAAATGCATGGCAGTGGTTGTGGCTCACCTGAGACAACAAGGATTCCGGGTGTTTATTTAGACAACTGGCTCATATCCACCCCGACCAGGCATCTACTTGTTCACACAAGAGACTCTGTAATTCAGCTTTGTTCAGAACTAGGCATAACCATAAATCACTAAAAATCTCATCTGAAACCTGCTTAAATGTTAGAGTTTATAAGAGCACTGTTGGACACCAAGCAGATAACTGCCAGACTTCCTCCTTCCAGGGTCTTAACAATCAAGAGACAAACTTCAAGCTTAATCAGAAACAAGAAGGTGGCACTACATCATGTTCTGTACGCCTTAGGATTTATTGCTGCAGCAATCGTATTAATCCCTCTCACCAGGTATCATATGTGAATTCTGCAGTAGCTTTTGGATTCTCAATGGTCAGTAATTTGTCAACCAATGTCTCATCAGAATCTCATAATGAACGTATGCAAAAAAGATATCTCCTGGTGGATTTGCTCAGAACAGCTGATTCAAGGTGGACTGTTTGTTCTCCCTCAACCACAGGCTACGGTGACAACGGATGCTTCCCATGTTGGGGGGGGGGGTATAAACTGGGGAAGACTGTCCAATGTACCTGGTGCACAAACGAGGCCAAGCTCCACATAAACATCCTGGAGATAAGGGTGGTGCTTCTAGGATTGCAGGCATTTCGGACTGTTCTTCCTGTGGGAACGGTAGCGATTCAGTCAGGCTACTTGACAGTAGTATGGTACATAAACAAGGAGGGACCAGATCCTACTCTCTATGTCGAGAAGCGCTCAGGGTGTGGCAGTGGGTGATCTCATCCAACCACTTTCTGAAAGCATTGCACATTCTGGGAAGGTCCAGCGTCATAGCCGACATGTTGAGCAGAGCCATCCTCATGCCTCACGACTGATCTCTCAACCAGAATGTAGCAAAGAGCATTTTCCACAAGTGGGCCAGCCTTGCCGCAATCTCTTTGCCTCTCCACTAAACAACAAATGCAGCAGCTTCTTCATCCTAATTCCCCCACTGAGGTAGTCCCCAAGGGATGCTTTAATACACAATTGGCCTCCTGGACTATTGTATGCATTTATCCCCATTTAGTTGATTCCCAGATTCCTTCAGAAAGCTAGCAGGTTGAAGAGTACAGTAATCCTCATTGCCCCATATTGGCCTAACAAATCCGGTTTCCCTTCCTCTGGCTTCATCTACTAAGGAAGCCCTGGATTCTGGAACCCCTTCCGGGTCTACTGTCACACCCAACAGGAATGCTTCACCCCAACCTTCACAACCTCAGGCTGACAGCTTGGATCCCCAAATTCCGTTGATTGCCAGACGACCCATACTTTCCTCTCCACTCCGTCGTATTCTGATATGCTGCCATAAGTCATCTACTCAAAAACTATATAGGAGCAAATGGAAGAGGTTTGTGATGTGGGCACAACAACACAATATGGATCCATCACATCTCCCATTCACTTCATTCTGTAATTTTTGGCCCACTTTTTCAGTAACACAACTGCAGCATCTACAGTTAGCAGCCATTTCAAATTTTCACATTGGGGTAAACAACTTATCCTTAATTTCCCACAAACTTTGCAAAGCCTTCTTAAAAGGGACCATGTTGTTAAAACCTCCACACAAGGATCCTCCTCCTCCTTGTGATCTGAATATGGTTATATACCTTATTGTTCAACCACCTTACAAAGCTGCAGCATCCTGTGATAATAAGTTGCTTTCATGGAAAACTCTCTTTTTGGTGGCAACCACCTTTCAAACCTGCAGCATCTTGTGATATTAAGTTGCTTTCATGGAAAACTCTCTTTTTGGTGGCTATCACATCAGCAAGATGGATATCGGAAATTCAGGCTCTCTATCACACACACACACACACACACACACACACACACACACACACACACACACACACACACACACACACACACATCTTCCACTTTCTCTTATTCCCTTCTGTTAGCATATAGTATCCATAACTGATCAATACTGTGTGTTTGTTAATTTAAACTATGACCACAGTAACCTACTGATACAAGGTTATCCTGTTTTTCCACCTGAGAAATTAAGAAATGACTTACAGTTTCAGAGCAGTCCTTGGTCAATTGTGATTGTTTCTTAACACATACTTGTCTTTGCTTTGTGATTGTTTCCAGCCCCCTCATACGAGCAACTAACAGGGTCTCTACCGCAGCTCCCCACCCTGCCCCCTATTCCCTCCCACCCCCAGTGGTCCCACCTTTATTGCACTCAAACCCCTCCCATCTTTCCAATAGCCAACCACAGCACTAACCCAACACTACCTCCTCCATCTTCCCACTACTTGTCATACCTCCTCAACTAACATGTACAAGCATACCTTTCCTATGCTCACTGCATACACTCTCCTTGTATATCTTACATCCTACCAAAGCTCCATCATTCCCCCACTCAACCAGTATTACTACTCACACCACCACTCATGTCTCACCCACACTCAGCTCCCCTCCCACCAGCTCAAGAACCATCCCTATGCACCCCCCACATATTCTACCAACTATATTTCTCAAACATAAAGCATCCCTACAACTTAACATAGTAGCCCTCCCACCATACCTATTACCCACAGAGCACAATCATAAAGTTTCCCTTATAAACAAACACATTCAAAAACTGAGATAACTAATAATCTCATGCATATCAAAACTAGCCCTAAGTGGAGACATCCACCCCAACCCTGGCCCTACCATCTCCAACCCCAATCCTCATAATCAGACTAGAAACCACAACTTCTCCCATATTACAGCCAATAGAAAGCCAAGTGACTTCCTTCTGCTAAGCCTAAATATTAGAAGTATATCCAACAAAGTCCATGAACTCCATGCCACCATAGACTTGTACTCCCCAGATATAGTAATCCTGACAGAAACCTGGCTAAAACCTCACATTACCAGCGAGCAAATACTCCCTACAGGTTACGGCATACTAAGAGTAGACCGGCTAAACAAAAAAGGAGGTGGTGTAGCTATAATATTTAAACAGCATCTAAACATCCAAATCTTAAAATCATCAGCTCCACAAATAGGCAATGAAGAAGAAATATATACCAACCTCAAAATTAACCAAAACAAAACCATCAACTTAATTTGATGCTACTTCCAACCTGGCCAAAACATCCCTCCACTAAGAAAACCTCCTCAGCTGGTCTACCCACCAACTCCCCCAAAAACTATCATCTTAGGTGATTTCAATATTGACTGGCAATCCTGTTCTGGCAACAATCCAACCCATCATGTACACCTTCATGGCTTCACCCAACTAGTCCAGTCACCAACCAGGATAAATAAAAACTCCAGCAAGCACACTACCCTGGATTGGATACTAGTCAGTAAGAGCCCCCAGTCATATATAACAGGCTGCTTATCAGATAGCCTCAGTGATCACTCCCCAACATTCCTACTCAAAAAATACCTATACCAAGCTAAACCTGTCATCTACCGTCAAATACGTAAAAAACTAAATTTTAACCCACTCACATTCATCTCATCCCTCAAAGAATGTAACTGGCATCCTCTAAAGTACCTCAGTCTAGATGACGCAGTTGAATTTTTTAATACTACCTTCCTGAACATCCTTAATTACCATGCCCCCATAAGATTTTCTAGAACCAAAGCACAACCCTCCCCATGGCTACAGAAAACCACTAAGTCAGAAATGAAAAACAGGGATAAAGCCTGGGAGCACTGGTGCAAAACCAAAACCCCCTCAGCTAGACAGAAATTCCTAGAACTACGCAATAGAGTCAAAAAGCTAATAAAACAGGACAAATTCCAATATTACCAGTCTGCACTAGACTCCTCACAACACAGCCCCAAACAATTCTTGTCCTCCATAAACTCCATCCTCCACCCAGGTAAAGTCAGTACCCCTCCTCCTAACATCCCTCACTCCTCAGAAAATATTGCTACTTCATTCAACACACACTTCACCCAAGCCATACTATCACTAGCTAAACAACACAACCCCCCTCCCCTCCAACCCACACCTTCAACTAGTAATCTCCCCACTGCCTTCTCTTTTTCTCCTGTACCTACCTCCAACATAAAAAAAACTCTTAACTAAACTTAAACCCACCAAATTAGCAGCAGACAACCTCCCAAGTGAATACCTACAAATTGCAGCTGATGCCCTGGCCAACCCAGTGTCCATCTTGATTAACCGATCTCTGTCAGAAAGTTACGTTCCCACACTGTAGAAAGTATCACATATAATTCCCCTCCACAAAGGCGGACCCTCCGCAGAACTAACCATTTACCGCCCTATAGCTATTCTCTCTCCACTCTCCAAAATACTAGAGAGATGCATGCACTCTCAGGTCTCAGACTATCTCCTTACTAACAACATCCTTTCCAGTACTCAGCATGGTTTCCGACCAAACCATAGCACCACCACTGCCTTACTCTCCTTTACTAACACTATCCTTCAGCATAAAAACAATGGCTATCTCTCCTCTGCTACTTTCCTAGACCTATCTAAAGCATTTGACATGGTCCCACACAAACAACTTATCTCTGTCCTCAATAACCTATCCTTCTCACAATCAGTCACCAACTGGTTTCAGAGATACCTGTCTGACCGCCAACAATCTGTTGTATGGCAGAATGACATATCTCCCCAACTAACTGTCTCCATAGGGGTTCCCCAAGGATCCATCCTTGGACCCCTACTCTTCTCTGTTTATACCAATAATCTAGCCTCTGCCACCAAACATGGCACACTCATACAATATGCAGATGACTCGACCATCATCTGCTCAGCCCAGTCCCTACCCAAACTGCAAAAAGTCACACAGGAAGCCTTTTCCTCTGTTGAAACATGGTTATCCGATGCCCAATTAATACTCAACCCAAACAAAACTAAACTACTCATCTTCTAACCCACCAAACATACTCAAAACAACTCTCACTTTAACATCACAGCAAAAGACAACACCACTATATACCCAACTGAACACACCAAATTGCTAGGAGTGGAAATAGACAATAAACTAAAATTTGACATTCACATATCCATGACCATAAAAAAAGTCCACAAAAAACTAGGAGCGGTATACAGAAATAAGGAATTTCTCACCAAAGCAGCAAAGATTTCAATAGCAAATTCCCACCTTATCTCCACCCTACTTTATGCCTCTCCAATATATATATACCAACCTAAGGCAATGTGATCTAAACAAGCTAGAGACCTGCTACAACAAAATTGCCAAATTCGCCACAGGGGCAACCTACCGTAGTCACCACTGTCTCTCACTTGCTGAACTGGGCTGGCTTGAACTCCCTCACCTCCTTCAGTGGTATCAACTCTCACTCGCCCACAAACTAATAAACCATCCACTAAATGTCCCATCCCTCCAGAATCTACTCCAACCCTATCGCACCACCAGACCACTAAGATCCAGCAACAAAAATCACTTGCAGATCACTAAAGCCAATAACTCTGCTGGTGAAGCACTATTCTCTTGCACCATAGCCAAATTATGGAACTCACTCCCACCCACAATTACCTCCGTACCATCATGCACCCACTTCAAAACTTTACTAAAAGCGCACCTAATATCATCCACTCCATCCAACCACTACCTTTCTTTCCACTCCACTAACTACCTTGATTATAGCAAGCTCAGATGCTCATAAGCCTAGTACTTATTATACAGCAGGAACTTCTCATTGTAACATTTGTTAATGTCTGTTATGTACTTCACAGATAAAGATTCTAGTTGTCTACTGATGTACTATGTTCTTCATCTGTAAATATGTTGTAAGTAATTGCTATGTTAAATTGTTAATCGCTGTGTAATCCAATGCAACTACTGTCTGTTTATTTTACTGTGGAGCTTTTCTCCCCGGGCCTCTGCTGAAAATGGACCTACGTCCAGTCTGACACTCCTGGGCAACAAATTTAAATAAATAAATAAATCTTTCCAGACTCCTTATTTAGCTTTTCATAAAGACAGAGTCTGTTTGCGTACCAACCGTTCTTTCTTGCCCAAAGTTGTCTCTCAAGCAGATATTAGTCAGACTAGACATTTGCCTGTTTTCTTCTCTAATTTTACTAATAAGGGCGAATATGTACTACATTTGTTGGATGCTCATAGACTATTACATTTCTATTTTACATCGAACTAAAGAGTTTCGGAAAACAAACCAATTATTTATTGAATTTGCAGGCCCTAGGAAAGGCCTACCAGTTTCCAAAGATACCTTATCAAAACGGCTTTCTAGTTGTAGTTCCTTTATTTATACTCAAAAAGCATGAAGCCTGTCAAGTCCATTTGGGCTCATTCTACCAGGGCTATGGCCACATCTGTGGTCTTTCAGAAAAATGCCTCCTTGGATGATATTTGCACAGCAACCACTTGGGTAAACCGTCATATCTTTATCACTCATTACAAGTTAAATTTGGTCTCCAGGGGAAGGGCCTCATTTGTTGTGATGTTTTTGAGGAATATTATCCCATGAGTCCACCCAGGGTAAAGGTAGCTGGGGACTTGGTCCCATATGTGAGGATGAGATGAAAAATTGACAATATCAGATAAAGAAGTTATGTACTCACCATAATGTTCCATCTGTATTGTCGATTTTTTCATCTCTCCTCACATCCCCTCCCTCCATCCCACTTCCACAGGTTTCTTGGTTGAATGGAAGAAATTCTAAAGGATTAGATTGATCTGCATTATAATCCAGAAATGGTCTTCTTTAAAATCTTCTAGTGTGTTAAATACTGAAATTTCTACTCTCTCTCTCTCTCTCTCTCTCTATATATATATATATATATATATATATATATGCGATTATAGCAAACAATATCTGAGATAATGGGGAGAGATGTAGTGTGGATAAGGGGAAAGTATCCAAGAGCTTTTTACTTGCCTCAAGCTTGCTAAAGGCCAAGTCAGATCCGATGGATCGGATCCAGTCCCATATGTGAGGAGAAATGAAAAAATCGACAATACAAATGGAATGTTATGGTGAGTACATAATTTCTTTTTCACCTTTGCAAACCAAAAGTTTGAGCCAATAAAATCATGAAAAGTTCAGCAACTGTTTAAAAAATAAAATGATAATATGGAGATACAGTGCAGCAAACCAGCACATTTTCTGTGTACAGAACACTTTAAAGACCTTTTTAAAGTTATATCTATTAGCGGGGGTAAGCAAAAAATGGTATGCATGCAACTTTTGCTCATACTATAAGGTATTGTGTATTATGAGATAAACAGTGCAAGAAACTCTTTATCATAAAGTTTGGTTGACAATAGACATTCAGCGCATATTCAGGAGACCTGAACAGCCAGATTTTAAAAGTGTCACACAGATATAATACCCCGAGAATCAGTTTTTATTTACTAAAAGCTTTTCTTTAGCATCTGGGTCATTATTGTCACATGCCCATTGTGCTGTGGCGATGTAGATTCTGCAGTACAGCAAAATGTGATGTCACCAGTATTGCACAGCTTTGTCACAATTACAACTTTTTGCACTTACCAAGGGTGATGTCCCGTACACAATTTCTTGTTAGAAAGATGCAACATAGATGACCTTTGTTGTTATCCTCATCAACCTAGATTTAATGTCCTTAGATCAACTGTGCCACAGATGGTCTCCTTTGCTCTGAAGGATGAACTTTAAAGACTTCTTCTGCATTAAGGTTGCATGCCGAAGAGGCTAAATAAAAACAAGCATGTTTCAGACCACTTTTTCACAGCTGAACTGTTCTTTTTGCAGACTTGTTTATATAATTTTCAAAACATGAAGATGAAGATCGACAAATATGTGTACTTTGTTGCATTCACTTTTCTCAGTAATTTATTTTAATAAAATACTGTAGTTTAAATTTTATGAA
Organism: Protopterus annectens; assembly: GCF_019279795.1. Taxonomy (NCBI): domain Eukaryota; kingdom Metazoa; phylum Chordata; order Ceratodontiformes; family Protopteridae; genus Protopterus; species Protopterus annectens. The sequence goes on from NC_056728.1 coordinate 1,086,419,794, forward strand.
AATAGTTTAAGATATTAAGAAACTGACTTGCTGTAGAATAAAACAAATTAAGTTGTGTGCATGTTGATACACAGAGAAGACTGGAGAACACTCTTGAGACCAGTAAAGAGTAGTAAATTGAATGAGTTCTATTAAAATGTGCATTAAGAGAAGTCAAACGGTTGCATCATAGATATAACTGATAAGTATGATGCATCTTTTTAAGATTATGAGCCCTTCTTGCTGCCTTTTTTTGTTGTTATGCAGTTTGTTTATTCATATTGCTTTTTCAGGTACATGTGTGCATGTAACAAAACTGTCACTTACTAGTCTAAGCTGAGCTTCATGAAGACGGGATGACAGAGTTTTGGTGGACAGTGCTGTGTAGGAAGGCCTTCTTGGTACAGTGATCCAGACATTCCATGGTATGCCATAGGGATTAGTGTCATGAACAAACTCCTCTTTCACAATAGCGTTGTGTTGGTATATTGTGTGGATTAGGTCTAGGAAACTTGAAACAGTCACTGCCTAGGATGGGAAGTCCAGGAGTTGACAGAGAACTCTAATCACTACTGATTGGATGACTGGTTGGGTAATAAGCCTTTTTTCGTGCTGGGGTAGTCGAAGGAAAGGGGATGGCTTTAATCAATGTTGGTCTAATGGGGGTGGGGTGATGGGGGCTCCATTTTCCTGACTGACTAGAGAAGGAAGAAGACAGCAGATACCAATTGCTGACAGGTTAGCTAAAATGGAAGTGGAAGTGGCTGCAGTTACTGAAAGGCTGGGGAGGGGGGAGTAAAATACCGATCACTGAAAGAAGTGGAAGGGAAGGAGCGAGTCAGGCAGTGGATGCAAGTCACAAACTACATAGGTAGAAGATGCAATGGGTTTGGCTTAATAACCTTGAATGGGATGGAAGTCAGAGAGCTTTAGTCACTGACAGGAGGAAAGGTGGTATTGAGCTCCATTTGGTGACAGAAGTAGTGAAAGGAAAAGCCACAGACTTTAATCAGTGTTTTGATGGATCTGAGAGGGCATACCAGTCAGCATCATAGCAGAAACTTTTAAAAATGATAAATTGTGCCATTGCATAAAAGAAGACCATCTCAGGGAGAACCTTGCATAAACTTGCTTTTTTGGGGCAATACTGTATGAATGCCGAATGTGTTACTGCCTAGTACTATTGGTATATTTTGACTCAAGGAAAACATCTTTGCTGTACCATGAACTAACTAATCGTTAAGAAATACTTGCTGTTTCAAAAATGTTAGCAGTGCACTTTGAATCCCCCAAATTTTAATTAATTCTGATATGCACAATCCCGCACTTTTAATGTACAGTTATTTTCAGTCTGAAATTGTGATGTAGTATGCAGTGTGATGAAAAAACACAAGACAGGAGTTTCCCGTGTGATTTCTTTACCTTGGTGGCATCGGTAATGCAGTAAACCTCAGTCACTATGATCTCTTGTTCTAGATGTTAAATATCCAGTTGCTGCAACTCACAATTCCTAATAGCAAAGGATTTTAAAAAGATAGTGAAGCAGGACCCTATTTCTGGGATGTGCAAGAATAAAGGCCTGACTTCAACCCAGCATCTAGCGTTTGATTAGATGCTGACATAATGGATGAGCTGGGTGGGGGATTGAACATCTGATGGTGGCTCGCTGAGGAATGGAATGTTCTGATCTGTGCTGTGATTTAGGTGCCTAGTGTGTAGAACCTTCTCCAGGAAGTGCACTTGACAACATCAAGCTGGGGGCAGTGGCTCCACTACTCCTGCACCAAAGCATGCTGCAGAGATATGAGGGATTTCTTGTACCCCCCCCCCCCATGGTGATGCAGATCTGGACATCAGCCACCAGTGGGTGTGATTAAACCATACAAAAATGCCACTGAGTGACACAGGCTGTAGGACAAGGGTGCCAGGTAGTTCTACAGCCGGTGGACAATTTAGTTCCATCTTTAAACGCGAGAGTCCGTGAACTTGTGGGGGTGAATCCAGACCCTCAGACTACTAAAACAAGGTCATTCCTAGTCCCTTTAGGTAGATAGAAACTGAGAGGTACGTCAGGGTACAAGCAACCTCTATGTTTGCCCAGATGAGTGTTCTCTATGGTCAGCTGTTGCCTCAGGAAGACTGGGGATTCCTGTCTCCTCAGGGAGCAAATGTGCTCAAGACCCATTGGAGGAGATGATGATGGTCAACAGATAGGGAGGTAGAAGCAACAGAAAAAAAAGAATAAGGGAAAATTAACATTACAAGCTGCATTGTTTAAAAGACAAACCACTACAAACTCCATTTATTATCTTAAGAGGGTGCCAAACTGATGTTCTTTTGGATTGTTGCTCAGAGTAAAAGTGCATATTTTCTGAACTTGTTATTGCAGTCTTCTTTTTAGGTTCATGTTATAATACTGAAATGTCATATTACTGAATGGCAGTTTACTGGCGCTGTAAACATCGATCTGGCTTTTCATTGAAAAGGCGCTATTTCTTGGAAATGGTTATTTGCCCTTTCTGCATTTTGGAGTGTTTCTCAGAGTTAGTTGGTATGTATAATATGGAGAGGGTATTGGGGTCTTGATTAAAAAAACAGTTCAGTGTATTGTCAGTGGTTTGCCATTTGATAATCTGTCATTTCAACATTATAAAATAGACCTTATTTTTAGTAGCAGAGATCTGAAACCACATAGCACAATAACATGAGACGCTCTCCACAGAAAAATACTAGAAAATCTCTGTAAGCTTTCAATTGTAATGTTTGTGATGGTCTTCAGAAATGTAATACATGCCAATTTCTTTTTTATTTATTCATTAATTTGGTGCCACACTCTGCTGAAGCGCCTTTCTTTGGGAGTAAACTGAGAACACTAGTGAGTTAATTGATTTTCTCTGTTTTGCATGGTATGTAAGTGCAGAGAAATTGCACTCAGTACACGCTGAGCTTCATAAGCAGTTCATAGCCCTGTTTGTGCTAGCAAAAACTATATATAATCATATTTTTCACAAGATGAGGTTGTAGTATCACACAGGTAGCAGCATGTGCAAAGAATACTTTTCTCTGAAATCATAATCTGTACTGTCATGAGTCAGAACAAAGCACAGCATAATGTCCTCTTCCTTTTTAAAGCTGTACTGATTCTGACTGTGTGCCTCTTCTCGAGTTCCTACTGCTAAGAACCCTTAGAGTTAATGGCAGAATTTCACTCATGTTTTGTTTAATGCCCTTATGGCTTTGAAACCTCCTCATGGAGATTCTGCTCCTGCTCCAGCTTGGTCTTCTACTCCTCTTAAAAGGCCTAGGGAGCAGGATTCCTCTGAGAAAGAGGTGGATTCATACGAGCAATCCTGTGCTTATTCATCTCAGATTCTTCTTTGTTTAGACTCTAGATCTGCGGAAGGAGGGGTCCACTAATCTTGTCACTCCCTTTGAGGAGATTTTCTTTGGGGGCACAATTTCTAGGATGATGGAATTTTTTAAATGGGATTGTGCCTAGGTTTCTGAAATGCAGAAGAGGTATTACAAGCTTCTGCAAATGGACTCTCCCAGATTTTCTGCTGTCCCTCTTGTTTTGGCTGCCTTTTAGATGCCTTTTTTACTGCGTCTCAAGCTGCAGACTCCCAGCCCTCCAAAAAACTGGTAAGTTTTATAGGGTGCCGAAGGATTACAAATTCCTGTATAGATGTCCTTCAGCTGACTCCTCTGTGGTGTCTGTGGCATCTGACAAGCTATCTCTGTTGCTGCCTTCTACAACGCTTCTTCCTCCTGACAAAGACAGCAGGACTATGTAAAGGCTGGGTAAGAAGGATTATACCTCTGCAACCTTTGCTTTTGGGACTGTCAGTTATCAGACCCATATGTCCAGATATATTTTGGCTGTACTTTCCCAGGCCTATCAGGTAATTTCTGACCTTCCTGATTTTGAAGAGAAGACTTCTGCTCTTTCCTTGTTGGGGACCTCTTCTCAGGTGGCTCTCTGTTCTATTAAGTGCAATTGTGATGCAGCAGATGCTTCTTCCAGAGGTGCTGCTTTTGGTTCTGTGATGAGATATTCCTGGCTTTGGCTTCAACCTTTTCCTGGTATTAAGGCTAAATTGATGGATGCTCATCTGGATAACAAACACTTATTTGGTGCAGCTGCTGCTGATTTGTTTAACTTTCTTCAAGATTAGAGCAAGGCTTTACAGGAACTTAAACATGCTTTTGTTTATCCTGTGCCTAAATTTCAATTATACAATGATCCTCCCCATTAATATTACAAAACGTGCACGCTGATTGGTCAGTAACTGATTGGTTGTAACTCCAACTTATACTAATGGAAAAATGTCCGGTCGCCCAAACTTTTTCCATTAGTATAAGTTTTTACTTTTTTTTTTTTTGTTAGGCAGCAACGGAGAATGAAGAGCTCCATTGCTGTAATCTTGCTATGTTAAGCAAGTTTAACATAGCAAGATATCTTAAAAAAAAAAAGCAATGGAGATCTTCCTTTCTCCGTTCCTTTTTTTAAAGCTGCCTCGCTATGTTAAACTCGTTTAACATAGCGAGACAACTTTAAAAAAGCAACTGAGATCTTCCTTTCTCCGTTGCTTCCTCTACACACAGCTCTAATGTACTGCATAAGCATACGCATGCGCAGTACATCAGAACTGCTCCAGGATACCAGACAGCTGCGGAAGGGCAGCACAGAGGCATTATACAATGCCATTATTTAAGAAAAGTAAGTATTTTTTTTCTTAAATAATGTCATTGTATAATAGCAATAACCTACTTCTGGGTGTGGGTAATGCTGGATTTACCCATGGTTGTCTTTGTTTGGCCACTCGGGCTTCGCCCTTGTGACCAAACCGCACCAACCTTGGGTAAATCCAGCATTACCCACACCCAGGCTTGGGTTATAGCTTAAATAAATTACCCTCATTAGCCATCCTTTGTTCGTAGGCAATCTCGCCCTCCTCCAAGGGTAAAAAGGGGGCGGTAAAAGGGCTCCTCCTGCTAGAGCTACTCCGACTCCTGTGACACACAAATCTCATTTTCCTCACGGACCAGGTGCTGTCTGACTATCCTGTTCTTCTCAGTCACATTCCTGTTTCTTTTCATCTTTCCCTATCCTTTCCAGTATGGTTAAAGATTACTCAGGATTCCTGGGTTCTGTCCATTATCCACCCATGGTATTACATGATCTGGAAATTTCTTCCCTTTTTCATGGGCATTCTTCAGCCCTGTTAGAAGCAGTTGGCTTTGTTTCCAGGGATGCTTCAGGATCTTTTGACTCTGGGAACTATTTGCGAAATTCCAGTTTCTCAGAGGGAAGTGTTTTTTACTGCATAATGTTTTTGATTCCCAGGAAAGAGGGCACATCGAAACACATTCTGGACCTCTCTCATTTAAACACCTTTCTGAAGGTCCAATACTGTTGGATGTTGTCCCTTCAGACTTTGTTCCTTCAGACTTTGTTCCTTCTCTTGCTTCCTCAGGCTTTTCTAGTGTCTGTGGACCTCAAGGGTGCTTATCTTAACATTCATATTCATTCTCTTTTCAGGAAGGTTTTACGTTTTTCTGTTGCTTCCTGGTATTTTGCTATGCCCTTTGGCCTTTTTACTACCACAAGCATATTCACCAAATGCCTCATTCCTGTGATTGCTTTTTGCAGGCTAAGGGGGGGGGGGGTACAAGTCTTTCCTACTGAGACTATCTTCTGACTTCAGGCATCCTCTCCAGAAATTCTTCTGCAGCATCTTCACTTTGCCATTTCCCTCCTGCACAGCCTGGGGTTCACTATAAATTTCCAAAAGTCTTTCCTGACTCCTCCACAAGATAATGCATTTCTGGGGTGCAGGATCCAGACTATTCCAATGCTGGCATCCCTGCCTCCTTTCAAGACCTTGACTGTCATTTCTCTTTTTCAGTCCCTTCTTCCTCTGGCCTTAATCACAGCAAGGAAGTTGCTGAGAGCTCTAGGTTTTATGGCCTCCACCATTCCTATGCTCCCTTTTGCCAAACTTCACATGAGTAAACTTCAGTGGTTTCTATAGTCAGTTTGGCTTCAGCATTTTCATCTCCTGGACTTCATAGTTCATCTTCTTCCATGCCTACAGCTGGAATTTCACTGGTGGATTCAGCAGTTGACTCTCAATCCAGGGCTCCCTTTTCAAACCCCTCTTCCCTCTCAGGAGTTTTTTACAGATGTTTCAGACGTGGGGTGGGGAGCATCCTTTGGCTGTCTAAAGGTGCAGGATCTTTGGTCACCTCAACAAAGGAAAGACCACATCAGTGTCAGAGATGAGAGCTCTTCTGCTGGCTTTTCAAGCATTTCATTCTCTGTTCTCCCCGGGGTCTCTCAAGGTGTTTACAGACAATACCACAGTGATGTGGCATGTCCACAAGCAAGGAGGGATGAGGTCTTATCTTCTGTGCCGGTTGGCAGTTCTAGTGTGAGAACTAGCTATCGAGTATCATGTGACATTTCAGGCAGTTTACATTCCTTCACATCAGAATATTGTGGCATACTCTCTGAGCAAGTCCATAACACATGAGTGGATGCTTCACAGGAAAGTGTTTCTTGACATTGTCCACCAGTGTGGCATTCCTCAAGTAGATCTTTTTGCCTCCCCTCTGAACAAACAACATCCTCTTTTTTGTGCCAGAGTCCCATGTCCTGGCATTCCTACTGGGGCTGTCAATTCTGAGGATGGTTATGTCTGGCCGTCACCTTTATGCCCCACACCATGTGTGGGGATCATATGTGTGACATACGGTGTGCCTTAAGCAACCTAAAGGCTTTGGTATACTAGCCGGACATCAGGCTGCCCTTAGCAGGGGATCCCTTATGTAAGGAATACTGCAACAGTGAAGACAAAGACATTTATCCTTATGGTAAGTTCTTACACAACCATACTATCATCCAGTTATTGCGTTGGATTCCTCAGCCATGACCCCATTGGAGGCCAGCATGGATCTGACTTCTTGCATGTCCTCTGAGGCTTTACAGACATCTGCCCCTGATATTGAGGGGGAACATCTGCTGGTTATATCTGAGGACCAACAGGAGATGCTACATATTCTACTTTGAGAGGAGATTCCTACTACATTGGTTGAGTGTTGGCAAAGGTCTGATCCTCCTCCTAGGGTTTTCTGGGCAGATGTTCTTCAAAAGAAAAAAGCAAAAAAAAAAAACATATTTCCCCTGCTGTTATAGATTGCCAATGTGAATGGCACGATTTTACTTAGAGGTTGTTTTATGCTTTAACGAGCTTAAGACCAGCTCAGGGAGTCTCTGTGCCTGCTCCTTACTGGTCATCTACTCCTCTTATGGGGCTCAGACAGCAGGAGTTTTCTGAAGAGGATTTGGATTCTGGGGAAGAATTGTTGGCAAATTCTTCTCACATCCCTTCTCCTTTGGATTATGGCTCTGAGGAAGAGGATTCTATTAGTCAAGATTCTCTGTTAGAGAAACTCCCTTGTAGGGACACTATTTCCAGCATGATGGAATATTTCAAATGGTACTGTTCTCAGGTTTCTGATATTCAAAAGAGGTATTACGAATTCCTCCAGATGCAGTCTCCCAAACCCTCTGCTGTTCCTCCAGTCTTGGCTGCCCTCTTAGATATCTTTTCAGCAGCCTCTGTTGCCCATAATCCTCAGTCTCCAGCTCCCAAGAAACCAGACAGAGTTTGCAAGGTGCCCGATGATTGTAAGTTTTTGTACAAATGTCCTTCTGCTGATCCTTCTGTGGTGTCTATATATTCTGATAAATTCTAAAATTTTGCCCTCTGTTAAACTGCTTCCTTTAGATAAAGGTAGTAGAGCCATGGAACGTTTTGGCAAAAAATTCTATACTACTACCACCCTGGCTTTTATGGACATTAATTACCAGACTCACATGACCAGGTATGTTTTAGTCCTCCTTTCTCAAGCTTCTCAGGCAATTTCTTAACTTCCTGATTTAGAAGGGAAGGTCTTGGCCCTTTCCTTATTGGGTTCTTCCTCTCAAGTGGCTCGCCAGTCTAAGTGTAGCTATAATGCAGCTGATACTTCTTATAGGGCTGCTACATTTGATTCTGTTTTGAGGTGCTATTCTTGGCTTTATATTCAGCCTTTACCTGATGACATTAAAGCTAAATTGTCGGATGCCCCTCTTGATAATAAGAACCTTTTTGGCTCTGCTACTGAGCTTTTTAAGTCCCTCCTGGATAAAGGCAAGACCTTGCAGGAATTGAAACATATTTTTGTTTCTCCTAAATTCAAAAGAAATTATCCTTCTAAACCTGCCTTTGTTCACAGAGAGGCCTGCCCTCGATCTAAGTGTAAAAAAGGGTTTTAGGCTTGTACTCCCAGCCAAGTCTACTCAGACTCCTACTTAGAAGCCTCCTTTTCAAGACAAACCAGGTTCTATCTGACCTGCTTCACTTTTCCCAAGGCCAGGTTCCTTTATCCATTCGCCTTTCCCTGTTTTTTCCCAGTTGGTTAAAGACTATTCAAGACTCTCTTCTTTCCATCATCAGCCAGGGAGATTTCATGTTGTGGAAATCCCTTCCTCCTTTTCTGGGTATCCCTCAACCTCCTAAGGAACAGCTTCCTTTCTTTCCAGAACTACTTCAGGCCATTCTGGCTTAGGGCACCATACATGTTGTGCCCCCTACCCAGGAAAGGAAAGGTTTTTATTCCAGGATGATCCTGGTTCCCAGGAAGAAAGGCACGCAGAGACCCATTCTGGACCGTTATCAGTTCAGTACCTTTCTAAAGGTCCCTTCCTTTAGCAAGTTGTCTCTTCAAACCCTGGTCCCTCTTCTTCTTCTTCCCTAGGTCTCCTTGGTGTCTCTAGACCTCAAGGATGCCTACCTATCCCCATCCATCGCCCTTTCAGGAACGTTTTATGTTTCTCTGTTTCTTCCTATCGTTTTCAGTTTTCTGCTTTGCCCTTTGGCCTCTCAACTGCCCTAAGAGTATTCACCAAATGTCTCACTCCTGTCATCACTTTCTGCAGGATCTGAGGGGTTCAGATCTTTCCTTATATAGACAGCCTGCTAATTCAGGCTTTGTCCCCCAAGGTTCTGTTTCAGCACCTCCAGTTTATTGTTCGTCTGTTACAAAACCTGAGGTTTAACATAAACTTTCAGAAATCAGTCCTGTTTCCTTCTCGGCATTATGTTTTTCACCGTTGCAGGATCCAAACAATTCCCAAGATGGCATCTCTGCCTCCACCCAGTCCCTTCTTTCTGATCGCCTTTTTTCATAGGTTCATAAGTAGTTACTGGGCTATTGACCTGAAGTTCTTTATAAGCCTAGTTGTGTGTACCCAATATAATACTAGAGAAACCCAATATAAAGGATCTTGCCTAAACTCGAGATCTTAGTTAGCAAAGCCCATATCTAGGAGGGTCATAGGTGAAATACCCTGCAGGAATTTACTGTTTCCCATCCAATCATCCCGGCTATACTTAAACAGTTGCTTTGTTTGATGTGAATTGGTAGCCTATTCCAGAACAGTGGCAACCTCTGAGAGACATGTCTGGCTATCCAGCAGGTCTTATTTATGTTACAGGCTAGGTTAAGGTCCCTGGAGCGGGTGACCCTTGTCCCAGTTGACTTGTGGATGTGCAGCATTTCTATTAGGTTTGGATCTGAGATTGCTCTGTAGACCAGGCACAAGTCTCTTCTAAGTAGTCTGTACGATACTGAGTACAATGACAGTGACTTCAGTCTGTCAGTATATGATATGTGCTGGAGACCATGAATTTTCTTGGTTATAAATCTCTGTGGTAAATACCAAAGGGAGCATTGTACTCGATTACTGGCCTAATGAGAGTCGAGTACAGGGGTGTTATGACATCTTTCACTCATGAGGCAATGCCTTTGCTAATGAGGTGTGTGACGTTGAATGCCTTCCTTACGACAGTAGACACATGGTGGTCAAAGTGTAGACTACAGTCAACTTGCTTTCCCAAGTCTCTCACTATTGATTTGTTATTTAAGGTATTATTATTATTTATATGATAGTCTGCAGCAATATCGTTTTTACCGAAGGTGATTATAATGCATTTTTTTAGCACTGAGTTTGAGTCCATGGATTTGGCAGCAATTATTGGTTTGTGTAAGTCCCTCTTGAAGTGCATTGACATTATTTTGGGGATTCAATAATTGCACCTAATTTGCAGTTGTCAGCAAACTTAGTCAGTCACAGCTCATCTGCTTTGGCCTGAACTTCTGAGAAGTATAATGTTATTTTGTCCTATCTCACCTTCATTCATTGCTGGTTGTGTTCAGAACCGACGATTGGTTCCGACTCGGCCTGTGCAAAAGCTCGAGAGCTTCCACCGACTCAAGGCTATACTCTGTCCCATCATGCGCCAGGAAGAATACCCAGTTTTCCATTAAACAAGATTGAGTGCTCCATGCAGGCTTTTGGCTAAGTGGAAACTTCTTTTCTGTATTTTTTGCTAAATTGGTAAAAAAAACTAGTCCAAATAGTTACTGTTACTTTTGTTTACATATTTAACCATTAGGATAGGTATCTTGTGCATTCCGATGTTTTGCTGTTGCCACTAGGCCTGTTTGACCTATTTTCTTTCTATTCCCTATCCCGACAAACTCGTTTAAGTTAGAGAGTTTGAAAGACTTTATTCCCTTTCTTGTCTTCCTCGGGTAGTCCATTTGAGTTAGAGGGTTCCCTTGGGCCCGTTTAAGTTATAGAGCTCCTTTTTCAGCCTGTTTAACTTAAAGGGCTTTTTTTTCCCTTACCTCCCTCTGTATTAGTATAGCGATAGTATAATGATATTGTATTAGTGTTATAAAGTTAGGTTTTGGTAGTGTGTTATACCCTGTTTAACTGTATTTAGATAAAAAAATAAAGTATTTTTTCTTGCGGTTGTTTTTCTGGTAGTGTGTTATACTGTTAGAGATGTGTAAGGATCCTAAAGAAACAAAAAAACTTTCAGGTTTCAAAAAATGTGACAAGTGTAGGCAAAAAAATGTCAATAACTGATGGACACACTAGCTGTGTATATTGTTTGGGTGCTGTCCACCTTCAGGAGTCTTGTTCCTTCTGTCACACATTTAGTTCTAGGGTATTGATGGAAAGAATGAACAAGCTCATAGTCAGAGGTTTGTTGAAAACCCCCTTTTTCTGAGGCTTTGGAAGAGAACCAGGGTACCTCAGAAATTTCAGAGAAATCTCCATCCTCCAGATCTGAAAAGTTAAATAAGAAGACATCTTCTGCTGTTTCAATGTCGGAGCCGGAAAACAAACAGACTAAGGACTCATTTTCAGACCTGAAGGCTTTCGAGCCCGAAGAATCTACCTCTTTGGTTCCAATTGTGTTATCTGAACCGACAGACAGAGTTTCAGTTTTGGAGCTGTTCCCCAGTATTGGAACCGGTCTCCCCAGTCTTGAGATCCCCCACTGTTGCAGCCTGTGAGGTCACTGACTCTATCCTCTTGATCCTCCAGAAGCCTTTCGCACAGTGATGTGGAGCGAGTGGTGAAGAGCCTTTTATGGATGCCGACTCTGGCCAAGATACTGTCTACTCTGACCCAGAGTGGTTTGGAGCCGACCAACATCTCTTCCCCTTCATTGATTCCTCCTCTGACCCATTCTGGGGCTATGGGGCAGAGTGCTTGGACCCGATTGTAGCGGAACCGCCGGTGCCAAGACCTGCACCAACCTCCTTGGCTTCATTAGAAGTCGAAGGGTCTAGGACCCAACATTCTCCCATCGGGTCCTTGGAGGAGAGTCGGGCTGGACATTTGTCTGACCCAAATCTAACTCTCGGGGCACCTATATCGGCCTTGGAACCCACTACCTTGGGTTTGGGGCAGGGTGGGTCTGGTTCCTTGGAGCCAGAGGCCTCCTTGGATTAGGAACGGGAGGCTTTCAAGGTGATGAGGAGTATGCTTTCACCCCTGACTGCTACTCTGTCAAGTCCTAGTAGTCTTCCCCCAAAGACACCAGCGTTTGTCTCAATGCCATCGCTTCCACCCTGGCGTGGAGACCAGAAACCCCAGGACGCCCCATTGGGTGAAGCAATGTCTTCCGAAACCTCACAGGAGTACCCCGCTGAGGAGGTCCCTTGGAAGAGGTTATGCAAGAGGAAGCATTTAGACTCCCGTGAGGAGTCTGTCACATCAGGCACGGACCTCAGTGAGTCAGAAGAGTCCCCACAGTCACCCTCTGAGGCTGTCTCCTTTGCAGACATCCTAGAGATCCTCAAACAGAGAGTTGCAAGTCCATTAACCCTTCTGTGGATGAGTCTGTATACCTGGAGGCTTTCGAGTCTCACCCTTCCATCTCTTGAGTGTCTCCGCCTTTTGATCAGCTCATGAACATAATCAGTCGGAAGGCATGGGGCTCTCCGGATTCAGTGGAACCTGTTCCTAGGAGGCCAGATAAATTCATTACTGTGCCCCCCAGATAGGGCGTTACTCACAAAAGGTGTCCCTGTAAATGCTATGGTGGTGGTGGTGGCCACCAAAAAGGAATTGTCTGAGACTTCCTCATCTGTCCATCCACCAAACAGAGTCTCAAACAATGGACAGATATGGAAAGTGTATGTTTTCATCAGCTTGCTTTTCCCTTAGGTCGCTGAACTACCTGACCCATTTCACTAGGCTTCAGAGGGATCTCCTGAAAGGGCTAGGAGATGCTGTCCAAGGTTCTGCAGCTGCGGGGGTCTCAAACAAGGAGTCCTCCCAGCTCTCCACCTTAAACTCTGTAATAAACTCCTTTATGCGACTTATTTCTTATGCGGCCAGTGGAATGAGCAGTGTAGCGGGTACAGGAATTTCCTTAAGGAGGCATTCCTGGATGCGCTTATGTGACTTCGCAGAACCCTTCAAGTCTTCCTTTATTAATGCAACCTTTTGACGGCTCATCCTTGTTCGGGCCAAAAGTGAAAGACACTCTGACCAGGTGCAAGCAAGGGAGACTCTTTCTGCCATTGGAGTTAGTTTCTCCCTCCCTACCAGGCCTTATCCCAAAGGCCAGAAGGGGGGAAATGTGGTTCTGTAAGTCCCAGAGAGCCTTCCCAGACTCATGTGGTGATTATTCCCCCAGGGGCAGAGGGAGAAGTAACAATGGAAGATGCCGACCACACGGCAGAGGGGGTCTGCAAAACCAGGGCGACAGGGATTCCTTCCTGGGTAGACCCTTTCATCATTCCTGAAAGGAGGCCCGTCTGTCCACCTCTGGAGGCAGTTGGGGGTCGCTTGTCATTGTACCCAAATGCCTGACTAAAAATAACAAGAGACAAGTGGATACAAGCAATCATATCCAGAGGTTACTACATACCCTTTTCCTCTCCCCCTTTAGAAAGAAAATCAGTCCCAGATGTTCCACCCAGTCAAAGGGACCATGCAACTCTAGAAGTACAAAGGTTGCTAGACAAGAGAGTCATCCAAGACGTCCCTACAGACCAAATTGGATCCAGGGTCTTACTCAAGGGTCTTTTTAGTTCCAAAAAAGACAGGGGACTGGAGGCTCATTCTGGATCTCAGCAGATTAAACAAATTTGTCAAGAAGTCAAAGTTTTGGATGGTGACACTGCAGTTGATACTTCCCTTTCTTGGGAAAGACAATTGGATGTGCTCGATAGATCTCCAGGATGCGTACTACCACATAAAGATGGACAGGCAATCCAGGAGTTATTTACGCTTTCGACTGTGAGCCAGTCACTACCAGTTTTGGGATCTGCCCTTTGGTCTCACCACAGCCCGCAGAGTGTTCTCCAAATGCATGGCAGTAGTCACGGCTCACTTGAGGTGTCTAGGATTCTGGGTGCTTCCGTACCTAGCCGACTGGCCCCTAACTGCCACCACCGAGCAGCTACTAACATCAGTGAGAGACACCACCATTCATTTTTGCTCTCAGCTAGGCATAATGATAAACTTCAAAAAATCTGCCTTGCTGCCATCACAGCATATTGTCTTCATAGGGGCAGACTTAAATACAAGACAAATGTTAGCCAAACTTCCTCCCTAGAGGGTTCAAACCTTATGTCTGAAAGTCTCAAACCTCTTAACAAAGAAAAAAAAATACAAGCCAAGGTTGTTTTGAAAGTTTTAGGTGTACCATAACAGCAACTGTAGAAATCAAATGAACCAAACCTCGGAGTACTCCACAAACTGCTGGAACACCAAATACAGTGCTTAGATCATACCAGACAGCAAACAAAACAACAAATTCAAAGCAACTAGTAATCCAGAACTGAGTTTTATTAAAGCGCTTTTCGTTTGCTACTAATGGCAAACTTCTTCAGAATAAACTCATACTCCATTCCTACCAATTTATACAAAAAGCTTAATTAATTAATTAACCTAATTCAATAGTCATTACTCATTTTTTAAAAACACAGTAGCTTTAAAAATACCAATGTGGAACTCTACATTATATTATAAAACAATTTACATAAGTTAGGTAGAATAAATTAAATAAACATGTAAACAAATACATCTTATAATACTGTCTCCATTATTACTTATTAAAATCATAACCATATAACAATAAAACAAAATGAAAACGGAGAATGCTCTTAATGTGAGAAAACCAAAAGCAGGTATAAACTGAATATATATGTATCACCCACTGTGCGTTAAATTATAATACTTCATTTTCATGTGTATAAATGATTTTGTTGAATAAATAAATTCCAAATTGGTACAACTATGAAGAACTCGAATATATTTTTTAACCATTAAATTGAATGTTCATGTAACATTATAAAAATCTATCTCTTTAAACGTAACATACTGAGAAGGCAACCAATAGAACATGCTTCATTTAAACCAGGGGGATGATAGGATGCCAACCTGATTTGCCAATAAAGTTCTAGAACTAGTAATTTTAATGCAGCGGGACCCCCTCTGATATCGTTGAAAGCTTGATCAATCCCAATAAATTTAAATTGATGATTAGGATACTCTGAAACGTGTTTAGCCAATGCATTTGTAAGCTTACACTTCCTAATGGCATACTGGTGTTCATAAATTCTTTCTTTAAACTTACGTTCAGTTTTCCATACGTAGTGGGCAGTGCAATTTTGGCATTGGGCTACATATACTATCATCTTTGAGTTACATGTAAATCTATGTTTAAGTTTAAATTCACCCTTATTGATGTGAAATCTATTGGATTCCATTATAAATTGACAGTAGTTACAGTTATGACATCTAAACATCCCTGGAGTTCTAACTAACAGGTGTTTCATCTCGAACCAAGATTTTAGGTTCCTACCTTTTTTGTAAGCCACTAAAGGTGTAGTGCCTAACTTGGTTGATACTGTCGAGTCTACTGTAAATAACTGCCAGTTTTTCTTAATGATGGACCACAACATGGTACTATCTACTGCAAACGTAGTAATGAATCTAGGAATGTCCATCGTGTCTACTCTACTAGAATCCACATGGATCTGAACCCCCACTGGGCTTAAAAGTGGCAACACACTCTCCCTTTCTCTCACTTGAAGTAGTGGCACATAAATGTTGCTATTCCTTTTTATAGTGATCTCATCTATAAGTTCCTCAACTAAACAGTTGGGGTATCCTCTACTTAGAAACATTGATTTAAGTGTGTTACATTCCACAAAGAACTCTTCATCTTTACTAATAATTCTCGCTGCTCTAACAAGCTGCCCTTTCACTACTGCACGCTTTTGTGTGTAAGGGTGACAACTTGTGAAATGTAGTAAAGTGTTAAAGTATAACGGTTTCCTATATATCTTTGATGTGAAACAAGACATATTCTCATCTTTAGTTAGAAGAATGTCAAGATAAGCTATCTCATTACTACTGAAAGTTGAAGTGAATACCAAAAAATCTGTGGAATTGTTCAAAAAATCAATAAATGAAAAAGCATGTGCTTCACTCCCGTTGAAAAGGATGAAAATATCATCCAAGTAACGAGTGTAGTAAACTAACTGGTCAGAAAAAGAAGGATTGTTGAGAATAAATAGATGTTCCCACTGGGCCATAACTAAATTGGCCACACTGGCTCCATATGGTGAGCCCATCCCAACACCAACCGTCTGCAAGTAATAGTTGTCACCAAACATGAAAAAGTTCCTTGGTAATGTTAAATCAAGTAGTTCTACTACTAATGAGATGTCATAACTGTTGCCCCCTCTAGCTCTTAACCTGTCACAAACCCATTCGATTGCTGTTTCGTGGGGGATGCAGGTGTATAGATCTTTGACATCAACTGTAAGGAGGTTGTGATGCTGTTCGAATCTTAATTCATTAATGTTAGAAAGGAAGGTCCACGAATCTTTACAGATCTGAGACTCCAAAGGGATGTATTTCTGTAAAATGTGATCCACTACCTTTGCACAAGCGTAGGTTGGTGATCCACGACTATCAATAAGTGGACGCATGGGGGGATCAATAATGTTCTTATGTATTTTCGGTATTCCGAATAAGTACGGAATCCTGGGGTGTAACGTGATCATATAGTTGTACTGATCTTGGTTTATCCTCCCTCCTACGTACATCTCTTCTAAGTGGTCTTTGATCGTTTTATAAGCTTTATTGATTTCATTCTTAGAACTCAAAGCGTAAGCAGAAGTGTCTAGAACCGATGCCATACGATTAAAGTAATCACTGTTGTCAAAAATCACAACTCCCCCACCCTTGTCTGGTTTACATATACGCAAGTTATTCATTTGGAGAATCCAAATATTTTCTATTTCTTCCATCTTACTGTGTGGGATGGTGTTGGTACGATTCTTAATGTGCCTCCTGATGTCAAGTTCACACATTAATTCAAACATAGCTAAAAGAGGATGAAGGGGGGGATTGAAAGTACTAGGGATGTGTAACTGGTTAGTGTCACCCAAGTATGCTCCCCCTCCCATCATTAACCTAAAGTTAAGTTTCCGCGTAAAAATTTTAACATCGATTAAAGCTTTAACCAAATCGATATGGTGGTGTGGAACATAAGTTAAGCCTTAATATAATGTAGAGTTCCACATTGGTATTTTTAAAGCTACTGTGTTTTTAAAAAATGAGTAATGACTATTGAATTAGGTTAATTAATTAATTAAGCTTTTTGTATAAATTGGTAGGAATGGAGTATGAGTTTATTCTGAAGAAGTTTGCCATTAGTAGCAAACGAAAAGCGCTTTAATAAAACTCAGTTCTGGATTACTAGTTGCTTTGAATTTGTCGTTTCGTTTGCTGTCTGGTATGATCTAAGCACTGTATTTGGTGTTCCAGCAGTTTGTGGAGTACTCCGAGGTTTGGTTCATTTGATTTCTACAGTTGGTGTTACCATAACAGCAGCAATAACCTTGGTACCCTTGGCTTGTCTACACATGAGGATTCTACAGTGGCTTCTTTTCACCCAGTAGTCAATGCAGGGGTTCCCCATGTCACACAAGATTATCAAAACAGACTCCTGCAAGAGGGATCTGTGCTGGTGGCTTTACTCTACTCAGGTGGATTTAGGCAGACAGTTTATTTTTCCACGACCAACAGCTACAGTGACCAATGGCACATCCCAGGTGAGGTGGAGGGGACATTATCTGGGGAAGACATTCCAAGGTGTTTGGCAGGAATACGAGAGCCACTTGCATATCATTGTCCTAGAGATGAGAGTGGTGCTTTTGGTGTTGCAGGCATTCCAGAACTCCCTTCCACTCGGACCAATTGCAATCCAAACAGACAACATGTCAGTGGTGTGGTATATAAACAGACAAAGAGGAACCAAGTCTTATTCCCTATGTTGAGAGTCCCAAAGAGTATGGCTGTGGGTAGTTTCTTCCCAACATTTTCTGATAGCAATGCACATCCTGGGGAAATCCAGTGTGATAGCAGACAAACTCAGCAGAGCTATTCAAATGCTTCACAAGTGGTCCCTAAAACAGGAAGTTGCTGAGCTGATTTTCTGCAAGTGGGGCCAGCCTTGCTGTGACCTCTTTGCCATGTTCATGAATGCCAAATGCAGCAACTACTTTGCCCTGATTTCCCCGCTGGGGGAGTCACCGAGGAATGCACTTGTACACAATTAGCCCTCGGGCCTTCTCTATGCCTTTTCTCCTTTTCCCTTGATTCCCAAAGTCCTTCAGAAATCCAGCATGTTGAGAAGTAGTTTGATACTCATTGCTCCATACTGGCCTCATCAGATTTGGTTCCCTTTTCTATGGCCCCATCTCCGGGATGAGCTGTGGATTCTGGACTCAGTTCTAGACTTCCTGACTCATCCATCAAGAATGCTCCATCCATCTATTCAAATCTTCAAACTGACAGCTTGGCTGCTCCACTTCCACTCCTAGCCAGGCTTCCAGATATTTCTTTTGCAGTCAAACATATTTTGATTTTGACCCATAAGGCTTCAACCAGAAAACTATATGCTAGCAAATGGAAAAGGTTCTCCTGTTGGGCGCTCAGCAATCACATTGATCCTTTCACTGCTCCTGTAACAACCGTATTAGACTTCCTAGCGAAACTTTTCAAGGAAGGTGCAGCAGCAGCTACCATTCGAGTTCAATTAGCTGCTATATCAAATTATCATATTGGAGAAATGGGATTAAAAATCATGTCCCACAGGCTTTGCAAAGTGTTTTTGAAAGGTACTTTTTTTACTAAAGCCTCCAGTGAAAGAATCACCAGCCCCTTGGGACCTTAACTTTGTTTTGTCCACCTTAATCCTTCCTCCTTTTGAACCTGCATCATCTTGTCAACTAAAGTTTCTAACATGGAAAACAACCTTCTTGATAGCCATCACATCTGCTAGATTTGTTTCACAACTCCAAGCTTTGTCAATACGTCGCTCTTACTTGATTTTCCACAAAGATAGAGTATCCCTGAAAACTAACCCTTCATTCCTCCCCATGGTTTGTTCTGAAGTGAATTTGAATCAATCCATTGACTTGCCTGTTTTTTTCCCAAATTATGGCAACAAGGCAGAGTACAGATTACACAAACTTGGATGTACGCAGACAATAACGTTTCTACCTACACAGAACAAAGGAATTCAGGAAATCAGATCAACTGTTTGTATCTTTTTCAAATAAAAAGAAGGGTGCCCCAATATCTAAGGTCACACTTTCCAAGTGGCTTACTGATTGTATAACCTTCACATATACATCTCAGAATAGAGAACTTCCAGGAAAGATAACATTTTCACTAGAGCGATAGCAACCTTGTCAGCCTTACAGGCAAGGCTACCCATGGATTCAATTTGTGCTGCAGCAACATGGGTAAGGCCTCCTACCTTTATTACTCATTACAAAGTTAATTTGGCCTCCAGGAACAGGGCTTCCTTTGGGTCTACTATTCTGAAGAGTATTTTCCCTTGAACCACCCAAGAAAGAAGGTGCTAGGGACGCTGTCCTAACCAGCAATGAATGAAGATGAGATAGGACAACATAGCATTAAGAAGTTATGTGCTCACCATAACATTCCATGTTTGTTGTCCAGCTCACCTTCATTCTTGCATCTCACCCTCCTTCCCCCAGCCTTCGCTCTTGGAGGATCGAGAGGTTAGTTGCTAATTGAGCTTTGTTTTCTCTGAATCTCTTCCTTAGTTCTTTTATTGGAACATAGTTATATATCTATACTACTAGTTATAGTACTTGCAAACAAGATCTGGGTATTCTTCCTGGAGCATGATGGGATAGGGTATAGCCTCAAGCCGGTGGAAGCTCTCAAGCTTTTGTATAGGCTGAGTCAGAACCAATTCTCTGTTCCGAACCCAACTAGCAATGAATGATGGCGAGATGGACAACAAACATGGAACGTTATGGTGAGTACATAACTTCTTACTTCAAACAGTAGGGGGACCAGCACTGACCCCTGTGGAACCCCACTGGTGACAGGTCTGCTGATCGAGGTAAAGCTCCAACTTTGACTGAGTGTGATCTGTTGGTGAGTCAGTTAGCAACCCATCTGACAACGTAAGGGTGATATTCAACCTTTTTTAATTTCTCCAAATTTTCTGGGGTTATAATACCATGACGGGAATGGACCCCATTCCTAAGTTAAAGTACAATTAAAGTTCATGAAATTAGCATTGTTTCAATCTTTGATGTCAGCCAAAAGTGCTCTTCACAACACCCATGATATGCCCAGTAATGACTCCTTTTGCAGTTCATACGGAGTTACATGGATTGGTAACGTATCTAAGTATGATTGTAGATTCTTTTTTATAAGACCCGTTGTTCCTACTACTATTGGAACTGTCTGGGTATCTTTCTTCCATATTGCTGCAGTTTCTGCCTGCAGATCCTGATATTTTATGACTTTCTGTCTCTGTACGCAAGACACTGTAGTCACTGGGTGTGGCAATTTCAGTGATCAATGCTACTCTTGTCTTCTAGCATCTGTCTTTTGAACTGTTGGTAATACAGTGGATAAAAAAAGTTTACACACCCCTGTTAAAATGCCATTTATTTTGATGTAGAAAAATGAGACCACAATAAATCATTTCAAAACTTTTCCCACCTTTAATGTGACCTATAATCTGTGCAATTCAACTGAAAAACAAACAAATCTGTTAGGGGAAAAAATATAAAAAATAAAAAAAGTACAATACGCTGGTTGCATAAGTGTGCACACCCTTAAACTAATACTTTGTTGTGCGTGCATACCCTTAAACTAATACTTTTTTAAAGCACCATTTGATTTAATTACAGCATTCAGTCTTCTTGGGTACACACCTGCCATCAATTAAAGAAACTCTGCTTAACCCCAAATAAAGTTCAGCTTTCCTAGTAGGATTTTCCTGACATTTACTCCGTAGCCTGCTGCAGCAAAATGCATGGTTCACAGAGAGCTTATTAGCATCAAAGGGATCTCATTGTTGAAAGGTATCAGTCAGGAGAAGGGTACAAAAAACAATTTCACAGCATTGGATGTACCATGGAACACAGTGAAGACAGTCATCAAAAAGTGGAGAAAATATGGGACAACAGTGATGTTGCAAAGAACTGGGTGTTCCTTCAAAACTGATGAAAAGACCAGATGAAAACTGGTCAAGGAGGCTGCCAAGAGAGCTACAGCAACACTGAAGGAGCTGCAAGAATTTTTGTGAAGTACTGGTTGTGTACTACATGTGACAATCTCCTGTATTCTCCCTATGTCTGGACTATGGAGTAGGGTTACAAGACGGAAGCCTTTTCTTACACAGAAAAACATCCAGGCCTGGCTAAAATTTGCAAATAAATACATCGTCTCACAAAAGCATGTGGAAAAATGTGTTATGGTCTGATGAGACCAAGGTTGAACTTTTTGGCCACAATTCTAAAAGGTACGTTTGGCACAAAAACAAACTTTGCATCACCAAAAGATCACCATCCCCATGGTGAAGCATGGTGGTGGCAGTATCATGCTTTGGGGTTGTTTTTTTCTTCAGCTGGAACTGGGTCTTTAGACAGGGTGGAGAGAATTATGAACAGTTCCAAATACCAGGCACTTTTGGCCCACAACCTTCAGGCATCTGTTGGAAAGCTGAAGATGAAGAGGAATTTCACCTTTCAACACGACAATGACCTCAAGCATATATCCAAATAAACAAAGGAATGGCTTCACCAGAAGAAAATTAAAGTTTTGGAATGGCTCAGCCAGAGCCCATACCTAAATCCAACAGAAAATCTGTGGGGTGACCTGACGAGGGCTGTGCACAAGAGATGCCCTTGCAATCTGACAGATTTGGAGCGCTTTTGCAAGGAAGAGTGGGCAAATATTGCCAAGTCAAGGTGTGCCATGCTGATAGACTCCTACACAATAAGACTGAATGTTGTAATTAAATCAAAAGGTGCTTCAACAAAGTATTAGTGTAAGGGTGTGCACACACAATAAGTATTAGTTTAAGGGTGTGCACACTTATGCAACCTGCGTATTGTACCTTTTTTATTTTTTTATATTTTTTCCCCTACCTTTGTGCGAGCATGTTGGTACTCATAAGTTTTCCAGTCAGTGGAGGGATAGTTATAATCGTCCATGACTAGAGTGTTTGGGTGTTATTTGATCGACTCAAATAGGTCCAAATAAGTAGTATGGGTATCTTGGTTCATTGATGGGGGCCTATTGCTAATGATGACTTGGAGGGGGGGGGGTTCTTACCCAGAGTTAGTTGAACTTGGAGTAACTCCATGGAGTTTTTATGTCAAACCAGTTTAGAAGTGTATTTATCTTTGATGAAGATAGATACTCCTCCTCCTTTGGTTCTCACATATTCATTTTGTGGTCTGAAAGTGTAGAAGGTATTGTAACCTTGCAAGGCTGGGGTACTCTCTGTGACCCTTGAACCACGTTTCTGTGACTGCACAGATGTCATCATCCTCCAGGGAGAGGAGTGCATCCAGAGAGTGCAGTCTCTGGTTTAAACTGAAAGCATTTAGCAGCATAACCTTTAATTTATTAGTCAGTGATATTTTCACATCAGAAGTTTTGTTCTTGAGACCTTCCCTAAAAAGGCACTATGGGGGAGGCAAGTGCCATAACCGGTAACCAAAAGCCTAGAGATGACAGGTGAAGACTTTGACGCCCGTGCCCTGGCCCAGCAATCAAGGAGCCTCAATCCTCACCACTAACACCAGGGAGGTCATCTCTTAGAAGAGGAAAGGATAACTAATGCACACAGTAAAGTACAATTTCCCTTAAGTGCACACAGAGATCACAGTCAGTCTGGGGCTGGTTGCTCCCTTGCTCACCAGGTCCCCAATAAGACTCCCCACTGGCACAGCTATAGGGTCCAGGTCTCAGCCTAGCTGGGCAAGCTAAAACCTCCAGTATCCTCTCGGTCCAACCAGTGCTTCGTGCCCCTGCCCAAGTAGCTGACACAACACACACACACTTTGAGAAGAGGTTATACAACCACACAGACCCTCCTGGGAAAAGGCTGGCACAGGTTCTCCAGCTGTGCCCCTATTACCCAGACCATATGGTAGTAATTCTTGCCACCGCCCAGCTTAATATAATCAGCTACTAAAAGGCCCTTAAAAGGGTGTCTAATTATTACTGTGCAATATTATTATCCAGTTGGCAATGTGACTATTCAGTCTAAGGCTTATTTTATAGTGGCCTATTACAATGAACGCTATAAACATGCAATGCACTCTAGAGCTTATCTGTACACAAACCAGCCACAGGTAAAGGTTTTTAAAATATTTAATAATAAATAATTAAAACACAAGACAATACTACTGCACCACAGGGATATCTAAGTGTTCAGAGATCACACATAAACTTAAAATAATAGAGTAGGACAGGTCTGATGTCAAAGAAAAACACTTAATCTGACTTTCTAATCTTTAGCTAATCTTAAGAGAAAACACAGTTCTGTAATCCTACTTACATACATAAAGCATAAGCAGTGCTGGATTAGATGTCCAAGATCAAAATGCTTCCTTTTCTCTCACTCAACAATAGTTTTTAAACACTAACCAACAGCTCTCTAAGGCCCTCCCAAATTACATCATTTTAACACTTAGTCTGGAGTTCCCAGGCCACAAACTGCATTATTTAGCAAGCTAACACCTGCTTAGGAGACTACAACAATAAAAGGCATTTCACATATACACTCTAGCAGAAACCAGAGTTATAAAGCACCTTCCACATGTAAATTCTGGCCCTTAACTTTAACCTTAAAACAATCGGCCTGAAACCTTCATCCAGACTCACTGGAGCCGACTTGTAAACATCAAAGAGGTTCATAAGATCTTTTCAGCTTCAAAAGACACATTTGAAATGCTTGGCTTGGTTTTCCTTACAGCAGATGGCAATGTTGCAACAATCTTGAAGTTCACATTTTACAGTGTTTTCTTTCATTTAAAAACACAAGCCTGTATTCTACATGTATTTTTACATTATGTATCGAATTCTATTTGACTAGGCTGGCAGCCTTCGCCCATCTTCCTCCAATCTTCACAAAGACCATCGCTGGCAAAGCAGTGTGGTCTATTAACCATGTCATACCAGGCTGACAGGAACTGGCTCCCCTTAGAATGACACCAGAAGCTAAGCCAATTGGCAAAATTCAATCATTTTTGTTTATATTGTAGTATCATCCTAGGTGAGGGTAGAATGCTGTTCAAGGCTGGGGACATACCTGCCTGGGACACACATTCATATAGCTCAATCATGTCTGTCTTCATCTATTCCAGTGAGGTATGTCTCAAGTCATTCACACCAGCATGAGCTATGACGGAATCATAATGCTAGTTGTTGAGAGACTTGAGTGCCTGTGTGATATGATGGATCCTGGCACCCAATAGACAGCTGACCGTAACCTTCTCCTTGTTCAGCCTGGTGAGTGGAACATTTGTGCATCTCACAATGGAGTTACCTATGACTAAAAAGTTTGGTTTAGATGTGCTTTGCCTTAGGGGCTTATTTGGTGAGAGACTGGCGTTTGTAGTTTTGTGTGTATTGAGTGCTTTAAGTGCTATGTCAAATGCAGCATGTTTTTGTTTGGAAGATCTGTGGTGTTTAGGCAGGTTTCTGGTGAGTATGCAGCGGTAGCGTTGTTGCCTCACACCAAGAGGTTCTCCCGTTCGATTCTCGGCTGGAGTGCGGGGAGTGCCTTCTCTGTGGAGTCTGCATGTCCTCCCCGCGGTTGGGTGGGCATTCGAAAGACATGCATAACGGGCATGCCTTCATTGAAGGTTGACCGTCGAGCTGGCACCTCGGCGTTCGTGAAAAATCTACTGCCAATCATTAGCGGACCGGAGTTCCGCTTTGCCGACCCCTAACCGGGAAAAGCTGAAAGACACAACAACCTCTGTGTATGATGGTTTGTGTGTTGAGTAAATCTTTTGAATAGAAGGTGTAGTATGTGAGCTGACAACCTGTTCAGTGTTACTGCTGTGCACATAAGAGCAACTCTTCCAGATTCTTAGTGCAGAGGCATCTCTCACAAATTGTACTTGGGTGATTTAGGAGTAGAGGGTTGTCAGTGTACATGAGGAAGTTATTACATGCCTCAGGATACCCATGTCAGTCAGGCTGGTAGGAGAAATGGAGGGAAACTGACCATCCCTAATGCTAAATTAAATCCTGTTTTCACAATGGGGAGAGAAATTTGAGGGGTGTGGTATAACTGGGTGCTCTAAACAGAGTCTGTACAATGGGGTGCTCTATAATGGATCTATACTAGTGGGTGTTCTCTAAATGGTATGAGATTATTGTAGATTTGTTGGTTTTGGGACTGTTTAAGGGCCAAAACAGTAGCTGAGGTGCTCTCTGAGCAGTTAAGCATAATTTAAGGACTTTTCAGCTGGATCACAGGCAACTGCTAAGGGAAAATGTATCTATTTAAGTTTTTGCATCTATAATCACAAATGGCTACTCCCAGTGAGCGGTACTGAACGATGGTGCATGGAGGTGCGCTACTCAAAAACAGATAAATACAGCAGAGCAGTCGCTGGTCTCCTAACTCTGTGGAGCTGTGTTAAACCAAGCACAAACTTGCACAAATGCGGGGCTTATGCAACAACAGTGAGCAAACTGAATTAATTTAATCAATAAAAAAGCTCAAAACTGAACCCTGTACCAGCAACTTTCAATCAGATGAGTCTTAACTGCACTCTCCTGTTCCAAGGGTGCAGGGGGTGTCCTCTCCAACAAAAGCTAGCCTGGTTTAGTGCTCAGTTTAACAAACTTGAACCAGATTCAGCAGGTCTGAATCTAGTCTATGGTACAGCAGACAAAAAGTGCAACAAATCAACAAGAACAGTTTTAAAAAAATAGCAATATAGTAAAAATACAGTTTAAAAGTACAAAATGCAGTATAGAATTGTACATATGGTTAACAGAATACAACAGATTCCGTGGATTGCACAGATGAATATAGCAGAGCAGTGGCTGGTCGCTTAACTCTGTGGAACTGTGTTAAAACAGCGAGCAAACTGAATCTCTTTTTCCTCTGGTTTCGGTCACAGCCAGGGATTTTCCCAGAGTTCTAGGATGCATGGCTTCCACCATTCCTATGCTGCCTCTAGCCAGGCTTCATATAAAACTACAGTGGTTCCTCACATCAGTGTTGCTTCAACACTGTCATCTACTGGATTTCCAAGTTTCCTTCTTTCCATGTCTCATTCTGTTTTTCTTCAGGGCCCCTCAAAGTTTTCACAGAGCATACTACAGTGATGTGTATATAAACAAGCAAAGGGGTGCATAGTCCTACCTTTTTTGCAGACTGTCTGTTCAGGTCTGGGATGTAGCTGTCCAATATCAAGTGACTCTTCAGGTTATTTACATTCCTTCATAGCAAAGTCTAGTGGCAGAATCTTTGAGCAGGTCCAGCACATAGGTTCACGAATGGATGCTTCAAAGAGATGTGTTTCTAGACATTGTCCATCAGCGTGGTTTTCCTCAGATAGCTATTTTTGCCTCCCCTCTGACGAAACAACTTCCTCTCTTCTGTTACAGAGTCCCAGGGCTTGGAAGGTGGATGCTTTGTCTTTTCCTTGGAAGGGGATGTTTCTCTGTGCCTTCCCTTTCTCCTGATCAAGCAAGACTACCCCAAAATCTTGCTGGTGACTCTCTTCTGGCCCAGACAGCATTGGTTCACCCTTCTTCTTCACTTATCTAGGGGGCAGTCACCACAGATTACCTCATTGAGTGGACCTTCTCACGCAAAACAATGATTCTCTTATACATCTTCACTTGTCTGCTCTCTAACTGATGCTGTGGGTGATAGGGTTTTGATCCGTTTTAGGCATCTGTTTTCTGAGGATGTGCTTAGGGTTCTGCAGGAAGCCAGGAAACCCATTACCAAGAAATCATATTTATCCAAATGGAAAATATTTTCTTTTTGATGCCTCACTCATAACCAGGAACCCTTTTTAGTGGGGTTTCCTCTGGTTTCTGTCTTGTCTGTATGAACTGCTCCATACTTGAGTTAGCATATTCTTCAGTTAGTCACCTCTCAGTTATTTCTGCTTGTTTTCCCTTGACTCCTCCTCTAGCTCCTAGGTTTGAGGTCAGACAATTTCTTATTTATTTTATTTATTTATTTTACATTTGTTTACTGGGAAAGTCCAGCTGGACATGCGTCCTTTGTCAATGGAGGCCCGGGGAGAAAAGCTCCACTGTCATACAGTGCATAGTTTAGTAGAACACGATTTTAAAACATTAAATTGATACATAACTTTAAAACATTAATATTGTATCAGGAATTAAAAAAACAGGAACCATAGCGAGAACATTTCATTTCTTAAAGGCATCCTTCATATCAGGCCTTCTAGGAAGCCTTTTCCACATTCCTGGGATCTCAGTTTTATTGGTAAAAAAATTGACTCATGGTCCTTTTGAGCCTACAGCTTCAGCTTCCTTGCAACATTGTACTCAGAAGACTGTTCAACTTTTGGTCCATAGTTAATCTAAGAGAGTATCTGAACTCTAGGCTCTTATGTCTATTCATCCTTTCCTAGTTTTCCACAGGGACAGGGTGTCTCTTCATACTAATCCTTCTTCTTTTGTGCCCAAGGTGGTCAGTGGGTTGTACTTTGATCAGTCTATTAATTTGCTCTTTTTTTCTCCTCTGCAGTCTGCTAGTGAGAAGGTTCTTCACACCTTGGATTTACATAGCTCAGGCATTTTTTGGATAAGATTAATGCTATTTGCACATCTTAACAACTTTTTGTTTCCTTTCATCCCAGGTCTTTAGCTTTGGCAATTTCTAAACAAGCCACATCTCCCTGGATCTCCAAGGCCATTTCTTTTTGTTACTCCTTTCATGGCAAATGTATTTCTAGCTTTGTAAAGGCTCATTCCACCAGAGCTGTTGCTTCTTCTGGTGGATTTTTCAAAGAACTGGACACCAATTTCATCCTCGAGGCTGCTACTTGGACTTTGTCCAAACCTTCACTAAAAATTACAAGTTGGATGTTGTTTCCAGAGCAAGAGCATGCTTCGCTATAGCTATTCTGCATTGGTTTCTAGAGGGCATTTCTATGCCTTACTTCCGAGTTTTCTGTTGAGCGTTTGTACTCTCCCTTATGTAAAGAATACTGCAACAGTGATATTGAAGGACACTGTACAGTTGTGTAAAATCTTACTGTAACAGTAGATGTCCTCTTTACTGTTGAAATATGTGCTCCCTCTTTCCTCCCCCTTCTACTCTACCCTATTCCTCTTGCTTTCTTAACCAGGAGTTTTTCTTTTTCTCCTTCTGGATGCACATGTTCTTTCTAGTCTATAGGGACATTCTGTTCCTCCTGGGGCTTTTCAGTTCTGAGGTATGTATGTCCATATGTCACCTTTATGCCCTACACCTTGTGCGGGGAGCATGCATGTGATGTATGATGTCTATAAGTTCCAAAGGATTTGGTATACTCGTCGGACCTTGGACTATCCTTGGCAGGGAGATCCCTTATGCAAAGAATACTGCAACAGTCAAAAGAAGGATATGTATGTACTTCTATGGTAAGATTTTACACAACTGTACTTTTTCTACTTTTGTTTACGCCTTGATTGTAGGGTTTTGTCATGCTGTACCACCCTCTATTTATATTCATCATCTTCAATTTATACCGCACTAAAATGAAGCCATATTGTAAGGAGGGAGGCCTTTTTGCTGTCTACAAAATAAATGGTGCCAAAAAGGTTTTCAGCTATGCTTACCAATGTACATAGGTTTATAGGTTTGTAGATATATACTAGGCCAACAACCACCAGGGGATTTATAAGCCTAGTTATGCAATCTAACCTAGTTGTGTTCTTGTGTATCATGGGTATTTATTAAGAGGGGGCATGTTAGCTATGACGTTTCTAGATGTTATATGTGTGGAAGGCTGTAGGTTAGTTTGGGCATTACTGTCTGCCTCTGTCTGAGACATGAACGACAGACCCACGGTAAATTTCAATCATCCATTAATCAAGGTTTTGCTTAAATAGGGTTAAGGGCAGACACTGCTTCACATGAATGGAGAGCCTGTGCAAAAGCATGGGGATCCTCTGAGACACCTATCTGCCTCACCAATATGTCTTATTTATGTCACAAGCAAAATTTAAATCTTTGGATTTGGTGGCACTGATACTGTTCATTTTGCAGATGTGGAAAAGGTCCATTGGAGCTGGATCCATGGATGCTTTATATGCCAGGCATAGATTATCTCTCAGTAACTTACAGGAGACTGAGTGTAGAGACAGGACTTTATGGCGATCTGTATAGGGCAATGTGTTTATACCCTGGATTCTCCTGGTAAGGAATCTTTGTGTACTTTCCAACTGTTGCACATGTTTGGTAAGCTACATACTGGTTCTGATAAAGGCCAAATAAAGTGGAGCTGTGACTTCCTTTGTCCTGGATATTATACCCTTACTCATAAGTTAAGCAACATAGAATGTTATTCTTACTACCTTGACCACATGTTGGTCAAAGGCCAGATTACTGTCTACATATGTTCCCAGATCCCTGACTACCAGGTCAACTCCTAGAGGTGTCTTATCCATGGAGTAAATTAGTTTGTGTGGCATTTTTCCAAAAGGCACTATAATGCATTTATTGGCATTAAGTTTTAACTGTGATTTAGTACCACTCATTTGTCTGTGTTAGAACCTCTTGTAAGATATTTGTTTCATAGGGGAAATCTGATAGCTCCCAATTTTGCAGTTGGTTGTGAACTTGGTCAGCCAAAGGCTCTTAACATTAACCTTTACCTCCAAGAAGTAGATGCCATATAGGAGCAATCAGAGCATGGAGTCCTGAGGTACCCTGCTGGTGACCTGTCTCTTAGTGGAGGTGGTATCTCACCAGTCCTGATTTCCTGTTTCCTGTCTGTGAGCCAGCTGCAATCCAGTGAGTTATGTAGGGATTCATGCCCAGTTTGGTGAGTTTATCAACTATACCTTTAACTAATTCTGCCTAAAACGCCGATTTTCTAGAGTTTCTGTGATTTAAAAAGCTTGTTTCAGCTACATATTGTACTTATTTTACTGCCTGCACTTTAACAAAGTTGTTTTTGTGTTTAAATTACCTGTTTAACTGTTGTAGGCTATACACTCAAGTGTGATAGCCATTTCTGTGCATTTAAAGTGTTTTTTTGATTGTATTTGCTTTATTTTCTGAAAAAAAAATATACTTGTTTTCCCACCTTTCTAAGCTAGTATAGTCCAGTTTTCAGGTTAGTGCTGAATTTAGGGCTGTGTTACAAGTTTTTGTGTTTGCCCATACCTTACTTGGATAGAAGGAAGTTTCTCTGCTCACTGTGAGAGATAGAGCTTTGAGCAGACTATCTGTCCCTGGAGGAGTGGTTTCAGCCCAGAAATTAGTAGTTTATTGGCCATTTTGGGCTAATTTCTATCTCTTTCATTTCCCTGCTATAAAACCCTCATTTGCACTGTTTTGCGTGCCGGGCAGTTAGCTAGGGTATAACGATTCCCGGCTCCACAAAGTCTACTCTTCAATTTTTCCCTTGGAACTAGACAAACTTCCAACTTAAGCACTCAAACCATTCACTTCTTATACCAGCACTTGCACAAAACTCATAGCAAGCACTAATAAACCTTAGCACTAGACCCTCCATACTGTAGAGAAGGACAAGGCTCTCTATTCGACATTACCAGCCAATCAGTAAAACAGCTCACTGTACCTATCCAGGCATGTCCAAAGGGCAATTTCAGATGTACTCTCCGGTCCAACTGGTGAATCTGGGCTTTTTGAGGCAATGTTACAATTGCCTCATGTAGACAGACAACCCTCTCCTCCTTCCACCAAACACTAATACATGCAAGAGATGCAATTATACAGCCAAACTGGAGGCTAAACTCTCTCAACCCAAGACTGGACCAGGCAGTCAAGAGGAGAAGGGAATTACTTGCATCACACCACCAGTCTCACATAGACCTATGAAACCAGCACCGGCAAAAAAACCACATAAATACACAAAAACATACTCGGAGGCTCTAAATAAAAATCTGCAGAAGCAACAGAGACCTCCAAAGCAGACATCCAAGCAACCTCCACCCCCCAACATAAACCATGAAGCACATACTTCACAAAACCAGTGTACCACACAATCACAGCCCTTAAGGCAAAATAACATACCCAACACACTAGTAATATGTGACTCTGTAGTCAGGCACACTAACGTCCCACTCACTAGGCTGAACAAGGAGAAGGTTACTGTTAGCTGCCTGTGGGGTGCCAGGATCAGCCACATAACACAAGCACTCAGGTCACTCCAGTACAAGTTCAAATATGACTCTGTCATTGTCCATGTTGGTGTGAATGATCTGAGCCGTACCTCCTTGGACTACATGAAAAAAGACATGGAGGAGCTCTCTGATCACGTAGCCCAGGCCGGTATGACCCTGACCCTGAGTAGCATCCTGCCCTCACCAAGAATGATACCACTTTATAGAGAAAAAATTATCAATTTCAACAATTGGCTTAGCTTCTGGTGTCATTCAAAGGGGATCCAGTGTCTGTCAGCCTGGGATGACATGCTCGACAGGCCACTCTGCAACGCTAGAGACGGCTTGCACCTTGTCACCCTTAGGCTTTCGAATACTGTCCAAGGCTCTTGCCACCCCCATAGTGCCTTTTTTAGGCAAGGCTCAAAAGACAAACCCACCACCGTAAATAGCACAAGTAACTAAAAATTGAGGGTAATGCTACTCAATGCCAGAAGTCTAAACCTCAAAATGCACGCACTCGAGGCACTCCTTAGTATGGAGAAAATCGATATATGTGCAGTAACAGAAACCTGGTTTAAGGACCCAGAGAGCACTCCAGCACTACCAGGCTACAACTCATACCATAGATTTCGGCCACAAAACCCGAACCGAAATACAAAAGGCGGGGGAGTATCCATATTCATCAAGGATACCCACATCTCCAGGTTAGTGGCACAGCACAATGCTTCAGAGATCATCCACGTGCAACTAACAATGGGCAAAACAGCTATTCGAATTATAGCTTGCTACAGATCACCCACCATGTCCCAGGACCCCCACTCCGCATTCCTGGAAACACTGGGAAACATAAAGGTTCTACCAAACATGCTGATATTGGGTGATTTCAATTACCCAAACATTAACTGGAAGAACTACTAAAGTACAAACTCCCTTGCCCAACATTTCCTAGAATTTATAAACTCAAACGCCCTGGATCAACTGGTCAACACCCCCACCAGAGGTGACAGCATGTTGGACCTGATCATCACCAACATGGGCGACCGGTGTTCCACACTGGTGGTCAACCCCTCACTGGTTAGATCTGACCATAAACTAGTCACACTGTATATCCACATTCCGCCACCACCCCCGGTCAAAGAAACCACAATGAAAAACCTTTCAAAAGCAA